>NW_005871142.1:4295105-4514962 GCF_000147115.1 Myotis lucifugus | reverse complement strand
GACACCGGGGAAAGACGTGGGACTGTGGACCTGAAAAGGCGGGGGGCGGGGGGGAGATGGAGAGACCCCAGGAATTCACCCTGGCCTCTTGAATTCTGTGACGTGCTTTGCAAACCCCAGCCCTTCTCTGGAGTCTGGAGGTACGGCCAGCCCTGCTCCCACACGGTTCACTGGCTCCCGGCGGGCTGCGCTCCACGCGGGGAGTGGTCGGGGCCGGAGCCGGAGCCGGTGTGTGCCCCTCCTCGCCTCGCCCCCGGTCCCCGCCGTGTGGGGGTCGGGGTGGGTGTTTGAGCCGGGGCGGGGGTGTGGGGAGACTTCTTCTGGGCTTTGTGCACGGGGGTATAATGAGGTGGTGTCCATACTTTCCTGCTGAAGAGGGAATACTCTGGATCTACATTTACAGATTCAATTTATGGCCTTAGGTAGGAGTATCCCTCACCAATCCTCAGTTTCTCATGAAACCTCAGGGAGGGAATTTGTGCAATATTTGTCATGCCCGATCTGTAGGCCTTCTGGACTTCAATTGTACCTAGATTGATGACATCTTATATATCCGGTGGCCTCATCAGTGGGTTATGATCTTTGACCAAGGTTAGCAGTAGGCTTGGCCATGTGGCTTAAATTGGGGGGGTGGGGAGTGGTTATTTATCTCTTTTGTGAAAAATGGCCTTGGAAATGAGTCTACTTATTGCATTTCTGGGATAGATATCCTCAAAACCTGAGCTGCAGTGATGTGGATAAATAATTTAGTGGTGTATTAGCTTCTTTCATATCAAAGAATTTGAAGTGATTTTCAAGGGCATTTCAGCGTCGTCTATCTACATTGAAGTGACTATGGAAATAACATGTTGTCACAGTGGGTCAACACAGAAAATCTGCATTCTTCCTGCTACACCTTTCAGAGAGAAAACATTCTGGATTAAGCATAAATAGATGAATTGGAGAGTGCATGCCTCAGCAAATTGCTTTTTATCCTTCACTTTAAATAAACTGAATTTTTAGCCAATGAGAGACATTTTCTAGGTGGAAAGATTGTATTTATGAAATCCTGGGAAAGGTAGTAACCCGTTCTTGTGCTGCTTAGAGGGTGATTAAAAACAGTTAAAATCTAATTATATTTTGGTCTCATAGGTTGTAATATTATGTGTGTTGCTCTGTGAGTAGTTTCCTTTTCTTTGTCATTTTGTTGAATTAGCAGAAGCTCCTACCCTGCCAACCCAGACTTATTAAGATAATAATTACTGAGCACCTAGTATATGCTGCATGCTGGAGACAGAAACAGACGAGACCTTTTTCCTTCCCTGAAGGAGGTTAGTGAGAAGGTCAAGGTGCCTAATGAACAGCTCAGAGATGGATGAGACTAAATGTAGAGGAAGAAAGACAGTTGGGGCTTCACAGGTTATGGTATTTAAGTTCATCTTAAAGGGTAACTGAGACAAAGGCAAGGGGAATGTTAATTCAGAAAGGATAGCAGGCATGAAAACAAAGAGGGATATGAGATGTTAATGAGGTTAGGGAATAAAAAGTCATAGTTCAGCTTGGTTAGAATTAGGGAGAGATGTAGCTCATAGACAAACTGGTAATGAACAACCATGAATGGCAAGCTTAGTATTTGTTGTTGTTTTTTTTTTTTAATATATATATTTATTGATTTCAGAGAGGAAGGGAGAGGGATAGAAACATCAATGATGAGAGGGAATCATTGATCTTCTGCCTTTTGAATGCCCCCTACTGGGGATAGAGTCTAAAACCCGGGCATGTGCCCTGACCAGAATTAAACCATGATTTCCTGGTTCACAGGTCCACACTCAATCACTGAACCACACCGACTGGGCAGCAATGGTTGTTTTTATCTCCTGTGTCACAAGGAGCAGAAACAACACAAAATGATGAGAATCGTGTTTTGGAAAAACTCTTGCAGCATTATGGCAGACTGCTGAGAGGATGCCAAGAGATTTAAATAAGATTTTAAAACCACAAAGCTCCACACAGATATTGATTATAAATATTATCTTTGATGTTTTGTGAGGGATGAGGGAACAGAGATGGTCAATTTCTCTGAGTTCTCTTCCTGGAAGGAGCTGGGCATTAGTGGTAGATCCCACAGAACTGGGATGGATACTTAAAATGTGGCTCATGATGTAGAGGAAGACTATCGGATCTTGTCAAAGGACTATTCCTGAGTTGACTTTGTGTAGCACACTGTAGATGGATGGTAATACCAGAAAATTTGAGCATCAAAATTAATATTAATAGCCATGGCTAGTTTGGCTCAGTGGATAGGGAACCGGCCTGTGGACTGAGGAGTCCCTGGTTTGATTCCGGTCAGGGGCACATGACTGGGTTGCAGGCTCAATCCCTGGTGGGGGGCATGCAGGAGGCAGCCGATAGGTGATTCTCTCTAGTCACTGATGTTTCTGTCTTTCTCTCCCCTTTCCTTTCCTCTCTGAAATCAATAAAAATATGTTTTAAAAAAAGTAATATTAACAGTGGATTGTTACCACTGGCAAAGATCCATGATAATAAATAAATGGGTGTATAAATTAGAAAGACAGAAGGAAATGTGTTTCCTTATAGAACTATACTGTAAGTACTAATAAATGTGGACAAAATGATAGAGATAAAAAATCATTATTTTTAAATATAATGCATGCAAGACTCATTATTTGATGCTAGAATTGTTGGTAGCTGTTTGATAAAGGGCAGTATATTTACAGAATCTCAAAGTATCTCTTAAAAATTACTATTAATTATAAAAAGAAAATAGTAACTTTAGAGGAGAGAGATCTGGTAGACACTACCTCAACCAAATGACCAAAGTGAACATGACAACCAGTGGGACAAACCTGCGCCATATACTTCCTGCTCTCATGAACTGAGGAGGATACAACATCACTTATGTGGTACTCCTGTCAAAAAGGCAGATCCTGAGGTACCAAACAGATGTCAGTTGAGTGACATTCTACAAAATAAAAGGCCAGTTCTCTATTAAAAATGTCAAGGTTATGACAGAAGGGCTGAAGAATTGTTGTAAGGATCCATTTAAAAAACTGCATACGAGAAGCAAGCTAAGCAATATATTTTGATTATTCATTGTGATGACATAGATAAAATAGGGAAAAGAACTTGTTTGTTTAAATCGATACTTCTTTGCTTCTCACAACCATGTACCTATATTTAAAGAAGCAAAATGACCAAGAAAGACTAAAAACAACAAGAAAAAACTTATTTTAAAATAAGGCAAATTTTGCCTTAGATCTAAGCCCTTATACCCAACAATTTATCAAAGATAGTTATTGTGATTGAGGGTAGAGAAGAAAATGTTACTGAATAGGCTATATCCTTAAATTTTAAGTGGATTTGAGATCATCTGTTCTCTCTCTCTCTCTCTCTCTCTCTCTCTCTCTCTCTCTCTCTCTCTGTAGTTATGAGGATATTGGATGGTCTCTCATTTGAACTCAGCAGAATGAAATGGGTACAGCAGGGTATAGTGCCAGAAGGAGAGAAAACTGCTGCCAGGGCACTGTTTCATCACATTCCAAATGCTACAGCATTGCAATGCTGCTTCTTGGTGTGTGTGTGTGTGTGTGTGTGTGTGTGTGTGTGTGTGTGTGTAGTGGGGTAAGGACAGTGACATTGGGGCAATAAAGATAAGTTCAGATCTGTCTAGACTAGGGGTGGGGAACCTTTTTTTGCCAAGAATCATTGGGATATTTATATTATCATTCATGGGCCATACAAAATTATCAACTAAAAATTTAGCCTGCTGTATTTGATCAACCATTTAATTAACTCACCCCTAATGCCTTGGAAGAGCCAGACCAAATGATTTCTCTGGCCTTTACGGCCCGCAAGCTGAATGTTCTCCATCCCTGGTCTAGATTATTGTTAGTAATATGCTTCCACCCTTCTAGAATAACTGGTGTGAAAATGGAAAAATGAGACTATTATTCCAGCAGCTAAGAGATGATTTTTGGATGTCTTTTAGACACTCAAAAATACATATATCAATCCTTGATGCATCATTTTCCAGCCCAACCCCCAATCCCAAACTTGCTCTGGTTAATGAATGGCTCATTCCAGTGAATGGAGCTAAGGTCCAGTGCCGGAAGCCGGTCCATCCTTGCTGCTTGACACAGTCGCTGCAGGGAAGAAACATTTGCACAGCATATGTTTCAAGGGACCTGGCGTATATGGCATACTGTTCTTAATATATTTGCTTCCCTCTTAGCGCTATGTGTTTTAAACAAGACCACCTCCCCGAGAAAGGTTGTTTCCCCAGGTGAGGATTTTTTCCCTGGAGTTAGGGATTAACAGGACTAAGGAAGAGAATAAATCAGTGAAACCCCCTAGTGTTACAGAAATACCATGTACTACTTATGAAGAACTTGGACTAAGACTGTTGGCAATAAATTTGGGACTTGTTGGGCCCACATCCCCAGGGGTCTGCCCACCAGGGAAAGCACCAAAGCCTATACCCCTGGAGACTCACTGACACAGGGCAGTCCCAGGGAAGGCAAGCAGAAAGGCTGGGAGGACATAACCTTTACTGGGTAGGATAATCTCCTTCAGTCACTTCCTTGTAGCTTATCAGTAGAGCAGTGACCTTGGAATAGCCCTTATAATGGAACACAGAGATTAACCTAGACAGGATTAAACTCAACCGAACTAGATTAACAAACGCCCTAACCTTTGGAATAGAATGGATAGGATTAAAATCAACTGGTATAAATACAGATGTAACAGGACAATAAAGACCGAACCTGGCTAGAGAACCTAGCCATGATGATCTGAACACTGTCTCCATGTTATTCCTTCTTCGCCGACTCCGTCCACACCATTGGGAACCCCTGCACCTGCTGGGGCTGGATCCCAACAGTCCAGCCCTTTGGTTAAAAATTATTAATACTCTAGAGGCCTGGTGCATGAAATTCATGCATGGGGGAGGGGGTGTCCCTCAGCCCAGCCTGCACCCTCTCAAAATCCGGGACCACTGGCTCCTAACTGCTCGCCTGCCTGCCTGCCTAATCACCACTAACCACTCTGCCTGCTTGCCTGATCACCCCTATCCACTCACCTGCCTGCCTGATTGCCCCTAACCCCTCTGCCTGCCTGCCTGATCACTCCTAACTGCCTCTGCCTCAGCACCCACACCCAGGCTTCCCTCCTCTGGCTGGTCACAGGCAACCAGGACCCAGACTTCCCTCCCTCTGGCTGGCCACAGGCACCTAGGACCCGGGCGGCTTCACCTGGGCAGGCATCCGGGACCCCGGGTGGCACCGCCTGGGCCAGCCACAGGCACCAGGCCCCTGGGCTGCGCTGTCCAGGCCCCAGCTTTGTCAGGAAGGACATCTGGAATGACCTCTGGAAGACATCCAGTCTATCTGGTCTAATTAGCATATTACCCTTTTATTAGTAAAGATATTGTCTAGCCACAATGTCTAGGCATAGTAATACATATTTTATAAACATATTTTTCATTTAATTCAGTTAATTGTTAATTAGCTATTATTATCCCCACCTCAAATATGAAGAACCTAAAGCTTGGGAATATTTAAGTAACTTATTAGCTCTTCAACCATGGGCAGGAGGATGTGCTGACTCTAAAATCTACACTCTTCAATGCCATTTGTTCTTAACAAATCTGTTTGGAACCTTTCAAAAAAAACGATTATCCCATAATAGGTTTATTTGAATATATTGTTTAGTTAATATCCCTGCTTTTCATCTGAATGTAGGACTTCAAATCACTATTCCAAGGATACTGTGAACTTATCTGAAAAAAATGGAAAGCACTTTTCATAGTAATTAAAAATGATATACTAAGTTGCTTTGTGACTATCATTATATAGTAATTGCATAATTTTATAAAGTAATTAAATGGTATAATCCTGAAATGCTAGCCTCATTGTAGAATTCTTTATCATTTGTGATTTTGTTGTAACGAGAGTGAAAAAATAGATGCTGACAGTGTTAATAGACTTATTTTTAGAGTCCCTCATAGATGAACACTGATGGCCTCATCAATCTGTGTGAGTGTCCTTGGCATTTATGGTCTCACTGATGGGTATTTATAACTCTCTTAACAAGCAATTCCAGCCACATCTGCTTTCACGTCATAAGTGCAGGGAGTTATTCATGTTGAAAATATGTAATAAATAGAGCACAATTTCAAATATATAAATTAAAATTTTTTCCTCACATTGCTTGCCATTTTATTCTTGATATTAAATAAAATAACTATGATAATTATATGAATGGGAACAAGAAATATCTGCCCTTTAAAGACATTTTATAGAGGAACATAAGGATTTATCCTTTAAATCCAAAGACATTTCTTTAAATAAATCTCTTCAAATGGTTTACTCTTTCTCACTATCATGGTTCATTGTATCTTCCTTTACTATCTCTTTCAGTGGCCATCAGCACTAGGAAGTTATGAATAAGTACTTTCTCAATTCAAATAATGGTCTGGGATGTTAGCAGTGATCTATGGACCTACCCAGGGAAACTTGCCTGTGTCCTTTGACAAGGCAAACTAAGAGGAATAATGTGGCTAAAATCCTGAAGCTAAACTTGCCGGACTTGCCCAAGCAAGGCCTTGTGGCTCTGATATTGACAAATCAACATAGTGCTTTGTCTTTATTATTATTTTTAAATTTTTTTTATTGATTAAGTTATTACATATGTGTCCTTATCCCCATGTTACCCCCTATCCCCCCCACTCATGTCCTCACCCCCCTGTTGTCTGAGTCCATTGGTTAGGCCTATGTGCTTGCATATAAGTCCTTTGGTTGATCTCTCCCCCTTACCCCCACCCTCCCCCACCTTCCCTCTGAGGTTTGACGGTCTGATCGATGCTTCTCTGTCTCTGGATCTGTTTTTGTTCATCAGTTTATATTGTTCATTATATTCCATAAATGAGTGAGATCATGTGGTATTTATCTTTCTCTGACTGGCTTATTTCACTTAGCATAATGCTCTCCAGTTCCATCCATGCTGTTGCAAATGGTAAGAACTCCTTTTTTACCACAGCGTAGTATTTCATTGTGTAGATGTACCACAGCTTTTTAATCCACTCATCTGCTGATGGGCATTTAGGCTGTTTCCAAATCTAAGCTATGGTGAATTGTGCTGCTATGAACATAGGGGTGCATATATCCTTTCTAATTGGTGTCCTTTAAAAGCTGGCTCTAAACACATTTCTTATTTCAAAGCTTTTTTTATTTTTAAATTGCTGCTGTTAGGAAAATCTATAAATCTCCTCAATGGAGTTGAATATCAAAGTTTTTTGAAAATTGAAATAATCAAATTAAAATAAAAATAAAAACCTTCCTTGGCTCTGGAGTCTACCTCTCTTAATAAGTCTTGTTGTGTATGTACCCCAAACCCCTAGGCTGTTTGCATTCTTTGCTGTATAAAGCATGATATTTCATATTTGGTCAGCTAGATAGCTTGAGTAGCTAGTTAATTTAATGAAATAAATATTTTTTTTTTGCCTAATGAACACAAGACTATGGTTTTGAATATATCACAAAGACAATTGTTTTCCTAAGGCTCTACCTTGATTATAGTCCTCACAGTTTCTATATCCACTGTGGTGGTCATTAGTGATATTCTCCAAATGTTTCTAGTTCTCTCTCATTCCAGATAGGATTGCTCTTCTTTTGCTAGCTGTATTTTTTTTTTTCTGATCCATCTCCTTCCCTCCCTCCCTCCCTTTCTCCCTCCCTTTTTTCCTTCCTGCTGTCTTTCCTTCATCTATCTATCTATCTATCTATCTATCTATCATCTATCTATCTATCATCATCCTCTATCATCTACCTATCAATCATCTATCTATTATCTATTTATCCTTGTTATTTCACCTATCTGCTATTTTATGAAAGTAGTATATTTACAGGATAAAAAAGATATATTAGGTCTTATAAGAAACAGTCCCCTGCCACATTTAAACCTGTCCCCAAATGTATTTTCCAGAAATAAAAACTTTAAAGTATTTCTGTTCTGAGATCTGGAGTTTCTGCAGTATTTTAGAATTATGCATATATAGTCATGGATACATTAAGTTTAGGCATAAACTACTGACTTCCCAATGAGGCTTTTATTCATTGTAGTAATCAGAGATCATCATCCTTATATATTTATATCAATATTTTTAGTTTTTCATTGGTTAATTTTGTATTTCAATATTTAAAATATTTGGTTATTTTGTTTCATCACGTGTTGATAGTATCTCTTGACTGCTCACCTGGTGTAATGCAGATGTTGTCTCTTCTCCCCATTTTTCTACACCTTTATTTTGAAATTTTCAGTCTTTATGTTTTTATTTATAACCTTAATTAAGTCTTCTTTCTGTGTTTTGTCCAGAAGACCATTCTAAAAGTTTAAGATCAATAAAATGCATTTATTTTATTGACTAAGTAAAAGTGTTCACTACAGAGCCTGCGTACTATGACTTAATTTGTTTCTCCTATAACAGTTTATTTCCCCCCTGTTGCTTCCAATTGCCTTTAAAAAAAAAAAGTCTAGCACTGTTTACCTTTATGAGAATACTACATTTTTCCCAGCATCACAGTAATACTGCCTAATCTAGGAACTAGAAACTCCCCTCTTGGCAGGAGGTCTTGCTTCTGATGTTTTTCTACTGTAGACTGGACTGACTCCAAATTATATATATACTAGAGACCTGGTGCATGAATTTGTGCATGGGTGGGGTCCCTCTGGGTGGCCTGCAGGAATTAGGCCGAAACCCGCAGTCCAATGCTGCCTGCAGCTCCTACCTGCTGCTCCTGCTCATCCTGGCCCCACTGTGCCTGCCACGAGCTTGGGCCCAATCAGTCCCAATTGGGAGAGGCTCACGCTGCGCTTGCCAGCCATGAGCCCTGCGTCTGGTGCCCTCCCAAGGGAGTGGCCTGTGGGATCGGGCTGAAACCAGCTCTCTGACATCTCCTGAGGGGTCCTGGGTTGTGAGAGTGTGCAGGCCAGGCTGAGGGACTCCACTGGTGCACGATCGGGCCGGGAGGGACCACGGGAGGGCTTGAAGGGCTTGTCCTGCCCATCTTTTTCAGTCCCGATCAGCCGGACCCCAGCAGCAAGCTAACCTACTGGTCGGAGCATCTGCCCCCTGGTGGTCAGTGCATGTCATAGTGAGCGATTGAGCAACCTTAGCATATCATTAGCATTCTGGTATTAAGCTTTGATTGTTCAGTTCTGCCGTTTGGTCTATTTGCATATTACCCTTTTATTATATAGGATATAATTTGACATTGTTACAGATAGCTTATGCCTGTCTTCTCTCTTTACTGCTCTCCTAGGTTGGATTTTAAATTTCACTCCTGTATCTTCATTCTTTCTCTTTCTTGGTTTATCCTCTCATTTCACTGGAGCATATATTTAAGCATTTGAGAGAGGAACATTTTCTGAACTCTTTCATGTCTAAAGATGTCTTTATTCTGAGCTCACTGTTGATTCAAACATGGTCTCCGATGAAATTCTAGATTGAAAGTCATTTTTCTTTAAGGATGTAAAACGTAATTGTTGGTGATAAATCAGATGCCAGAATGATGATTCCTTTTCTTATGCAAGCTATTTGTTTTTCTTTCCATGCTTCCCACCCTGAGTTTTAGAATCTTCTCTTTATTCTTGGTGTTCTGAAATTTTAAAAGCATATCTGAGTACGAATTTTGTTTTAAAAATCTTCCTAAGTACTTGGTGGGCCTCTTTAATTTGCTTTGTTCATTTTTGCAAATTCTATCAGTATTTGTGAACCTCCTTTCATTCATTTTCTCTGTTCTTTATTTCTCAAATACTGGTATATGTGATTTAAATTTCTTTGTCTTTGATAATTTTTGCTTATAGTTTGGTCCCTTTGGTCTTTATTTGAAATTTCTTGGTTTTATACATACATGTTTCTATGGAATATTTTTTACTTGAAAAACACTACTTTTTAAAATAATGTTTTTATTGATTTTTTTAGAGAGAGAGGGAGAGGAATAGAGAGATAGAAACATTGAGGAGAGAGGAACACCATGGATCAGCTGCCTCCTGCTCGCCCCCTGCTAGGGATCGAGCCCACAACCTGGGCATGCCCTGACCAGGAATCGAACTGGCCACCTCTTGGTTCCTGGGTTGACACTCAACCACTGAGCCACACCGACCGGGCAACACTTTATTTTTTTAATTAAAAAAGTTTTCTTCTTTTTTAATTGATTTTTTATGACAGAAATTTGTCATTACTTTCTTATTTTATGGATACAGTGGCTTTTGAAATTTATGGGTAGTGTTGCTCTGTTGTGCCACCCAACATGGAATCACTCATTGCTCTATTCCCTGCGCTCAGAGTGTTGCTTTCTCAGTCTCTCCCTGGGAATTATTCAGTCCCTTCTGGATAACTTAAGTCCAATAACTGATCAGTGGGGGTGGGAGTTGAGTAGGATTGGGATGTATAAACAGCTGGCTCTTGCTATAATTCTAGAAATATCTGAAGGGCCATTCCAGCGCTGGAGCACCCCCTGGGACTGCTTGAGTTGCCTGTTACAATTGAATCACATGTCAGCTTCCCCTAGTAATCCTGCTTCTCTGTAGGTCGCTAGGCTGTGGCTTGTGCTGCGCCATTTTGTCAGTCAATGTGCTTACCATGCTTCCTGTGCTCCAGAAATGTATTAAATATCCCCCTTGTTGATGCTCCCCCCATCCTCTTAGTTGTAGTGCTGAGTATTATCTGTTTATGCCTTTACCTTCTGTTAGTGTGAGCCTCAGAGCCAGCATGCTCTGTGCTCTCTCTTGAAGCCAGAGTCTTCTGACCATTTTAACTCTTAGTAGGATAGTCATGCTACTGGTTATCCTCCAGGGAGTTGAATTCCAATTTTCTAGGATGATATAAAGACCTCAGACTTTCCCAAATTCCATGGTGGTTATTCAATGTCTATATGGGGACTTGAGAACAGGCGAATAATAACTATTTAACTGTGTTGCCCAATATTATTCTGGGCACAGGGGATGTAGCCGTAAACCCCAAGGAAAGATACATATCTTAAGGTACTAAGAGTCCAGTGGTGGCAGACAGATAAGAAATATGTGCACAAGTAAAGAAATAATACAATTTCAGGTAGCGATAAGCGTAGAGGTGAAAGTGAATTTATATTAAGCAAAAGGTGTTTGTAGAGCTTCTGCCCTGGCTCAGTGTCGGGGAACGGAGATGGAGTTAGAGTGTTGGTCTCTGCATAAGGTTCTCCTGGGATGGCTTGGGGAGAAAGACTCTTGCCACGGAAAGCCTCAGTGACAATGGGCAAACCTATGCAACCAGCTCCAGGATGTATGTCAACGTGACCTTTGATGGCGGATATTGGCAGCTTTTTCCCAAAAGCAATATTGCTAGTCTGCCCAGAAAAATCAATGTTCTTATCTTGATGTGAAACAGCAAAGTCACATGTCCACATGAAAAAGGAAGAGTAAGAATGAAGAGGCAGTATATACTTTTCTATTTGTGAGTCCTACTCCTTTTGGATAAAAATGTCATAGCATTTTTCAAGAATAAGCAATGAAGTGAGGAGTCAGGGAAAGCTTTGGGAAGAGAAAGGCCCTAAAATGGTTTTGAATGATGGGTAGACTGGGGAGGGCATTCTGAGCTGGGGAGAGTCTGAAGAAGAGCACTAGAGACCTGGCGTATCACAGTGTCATTTCTCTAATTAGTAATGATCCCTCTTTAAAAAACTGGGGAAACAACATCTTAAGTGAAGTTTTGGTCAATTTTTTAAAGCCCACATCTACCTTCATTTCTACATCTAATGCAGATTTCTATTGGAATTTTCTGTGATGCTGAAAATATTTTATTCTTGTGCTGTCCATTACGGTAACCATGAGCCATTGAGGTATGGCTAGTGGGCTAAGGAACTGAATTTTTACTTTAATTTTGATGAATTCAAATTTAAGTTTCTACAGGCACATGTGGCTAGTGCCTTCCATATTGGACAACTCAGAAATGGCTTGGTTGACTTCTGGATTCCTTGGCAGAATGCTGCTTTATGAACAATCCATGTTAGTGATCCTTTCATTAAAAGCAGTGTCCAGGAATAGGTCTTTATAAGTCATACTTACCTTTTCAGTAGGAATTAAAGGCTACAGAAGCTGCCAAATTCAGAACTGCTTTGAGCTAAATGTTTCCAATCTCTGGCCTCTGCTGCACATGAAGATAATTCTTGGGTTAATAAAAAAGAAAACAAACTAACAAACAAAACACTTTAGGAACAGTGACTGAGTTGCCTGGGTGGTATCAGTTGACACAGATAATGATTTGGGTACTTATTTCTGTTTTCAAGTCTCAATCCGTTTTAGCAACTGATGGATTTAGTACTTCTTAGATTTTCATACTATTAGTAATTCAGTCATTGAAATAATTATTTATTTAAAGAAGTATTCAAGATATATATTTGAAAAATCTTAGTCCTCTCATAAGCTTGACTAAGTTCTAATGTTTTGTTTTAAGTTGGAACACTTGATTTTTCCATATTTATTGAGTTATTTGGAGCAAGAATGAGCAGTGGAATCCACCTTTTAGCTTTCCATCAGACCCAGTTGTCCAAGCCAGATTGCAATATACATCACCGAGACTGAAGATACTTCTTGTCTGTACCTGGGGAATAACTTAAGCTGATTGTATTTTTTCTGAATAGCTCTCCTTAGGAAAGATGAAGAGTGTGTTATGCAGAAACAACAACAAAGTCAATAAAACAAGCACTGACCCATTATTGATTATGATCTGTCTTCCCTGGATGAAGTAAGGCAGAGTCTTAGTTGGCCAAGTAAGGCACTTAGCAAAAGATAACTCTAAAGGACTGTTGGGTACTGATAGCTAGAAAGCCAGGAGATTTCTCATTTGCTAAGTGTAATAATAAAAGCTAGAATTATCTTTGCAATTAGCAAAAACAGGTTTTTATAACAATTTCTGTTTTGTGTTCTTAAAAAGATCTGCAGCACAGATTTTTGTTTTTGTTTTTTTAAAAATATATTTTATTGATTTTTTACAGAGAGGAAGGGAGAGGGATAGAGAGTTAGACGCATCTATGAGAGAGAAACATCATGAGAGAGAAACATCGATCAGCCGCCTCCTGCACACCTCCCACTGGGGATGTGCCTGCAACCAAGGTACATGCCCTTGACCAGAATTGAACCTGGGACCCTTCAGTCCGCAGGCCAACGCTCTATCCACTGAGCCAAACTGGTTAGGGCTGTTTGTTTTATTTTAAAGCTGTTTAATCTTATGTAGAAAGTAAAGAGATATTAGAAATGGCACCCTCTCAATGAATCTGTAATCTGGTTGGGAGTGACAGTTTATGGGACAGGTCCTGGTTCTACTTTCACATTTGCTCTGTGATTTTTGTCAAATTTTATTTTAATGTGTATCTCTCTTCCTGAGTTATATTTGCCAGAGCTATATATTTATTTTTATTTTTCAAAGGATACGTTCTTGGTTTCTTAAAAATAAATTAAAATAAAGTACCTTATTTTATTTTTTTCATTTTTGTTTCCCTAAGGCAGCGGTTCTCAACCTGTGGGTCGCGACCCCTTTGGCGGTTGAACAACCCTTTCACAGGGGTCGCCTAAGACCATCCTGCATATCAGATATTTACATTATGATTCATAACAGTAGCAACATTACAGTTATGAAGTAGCAACGAAAATAATTTTATGGTTGGGTCACAACATGAGGAACTGTATTTAAAGGGCCAGAAGGTTGAGAACCACTGTCCTAAGGACTTTACTTATTTACTAGTATTTACTGATTCTTAAATTTAACATCTAGCCTCTTTCTCCTACCTTCTTTTCTTTCCTCCTTCTCCCTCTCTCTCCCCTCTCTCCCTCCTTTCTTTCTCTTTCAGTGTTTCTAATGTGTTTACCTGTGAGTACAGCTTAAGTTCTAGCCTATACATTTAGATAAATAATATTATTCTTTTTATTTTTCTAAATTGATTATTATTGCATATTAAACTTCTTCTTTGGCCTAATAATAACTTAGAGGGTTATTTTAATACTAGAGGCCCAGTCCACGAAAATTCATGCACTCAGGCGGGGGGGGGGGGGTGGCGTCTCTCAGCCTGGCCTGTGCCCTCTTGCAGTCTGGGACCTCTGGGGGGATGTCCATTTGCCAGCTTAGGCCCACTCCCCAGGGGATTGGGCCTCAGCTTTCCATCAGACATCTTTCTGGTAGCATGGGAGCCCTTGGGGCATGTCCGACTGAGGGCTTAGGCCTGCTCCCCACGGGAAGTGGGCCTAAGCTGCACAGTTGGACATCCTTAGCACTGCCCAAGAGGTGAAAGAGGCTCCCACCACTGCTGCTGCTCTCGAAGCCGTCAAGCTGGCTTGTGGCTGAGTGGAGCTCCCCCTATAGGAGCACACTGACCACCAGGGGGCAGCTCCTGCATTGAGCGTCTGCCCCTGGTGGTCAGTGTGCATCATAGTGACCAGTCATTCCTGGTCATTCCGCCATTAGGGTCAATTTGCATATTACTCTTTTATTATATAGGATTTCTCAGCACTGGATTTTTTTTTTTTAATCCTCACCTGAGGATATTTTCCCATTGATTTTTTTAGAGAGAATGGAAGAGAGAGGGAAAGACAAAGAGAAATATCGATGTGAGAGAAACACATTAATTGGTTGCCTCCTGCATGAGCCCCAACCAGGGCCTGGGCCAGGGAGGGGCCTGCAACCAAGGTACATGCCCTTGACTGGAATCGAACCCAGGACTCTTTGGTCCACAGGCCAACATTCTATCCATTGAGCCAAACCGGCTAGGGCTCAGTACTCGATTTTTAATTTACAATTTGTTTGATATTGTTAGAATGTGGTCTTCATAATATCTGTGTTTAGGAGTTTATTGAGGTCTCTTTGCTTTCCAGTTAGTATTCAATCAATTTTTATAAATATTCCATGGACACTTGAAAAGGATATATATTTTTTTGTAAAGTATAGCATTCAATAGGTATCTATTGATTAATACTCATTTTGACTTCAAGTTATTGATGACCATGTCATACATTATAAGTAGAATGTAAAATTCTACCTCAATATGTGTATTTTAATTTTTCTTATACTCTAGAGAGCTACTTTATATACATATTTCAAAGCTATGCTATTTCTCACATAGCTTCTGATTCATATCTTTGTTGTAAATTGAGCCAGTAATAAGTATTAATTTGCTCTCTCTGCTCTATTGCTTTGTATCATAAATTCTTTTGAAACTTGTTTACCACTGTTTTTCTTATATTTGCTCTACATATCTAGACTTATATTTTATCTTTCATACATTTCAAGTGTCTCTTAGAAGCAGTGTGGTTTTTAATTAAATGTGGCATATTAGATTTTTTAAATAGAGCTTAAATTACTTAAATTATTGTAATATCTGACAGATTCAATCATTTTGCTCCCTGCTTTCTGAATTTCAGGTTTTCTTTCTACTAGTAGCTCTTGTTTTTCTTGATAATGTATGATTATATTTGTTTTTAGTTATTTTAACAATTTAAATGGTAGAATAATATTTCAAACTTATAAACTGTGGTGTTTAAGGTTCTAAAAAATAATTATGTAAACTGCCTTTTTAAATGAGAAGCATATAAATAAACGTAGAAAATAAATAACCAGGAAAATGAATGCCACTTTTATATTCTATTCTAATTTTCGTTCTTTAATTCCAGGATTTTATAATTTTGGATTCAAAATTATTGTTCATATATGTACATACCCAATCAGGGAGCACCGAATTATATATAAAAAAAACTACTAGCAAAACTAAAGGGAGAAACTGACAAAAATACACTTGTAGTAGACAACCTAAATACACCATTGACAGCTATAGATAGGTCATCCAAACAGAAAATCAATAAAGAAATAGCCTCAATTGACACATTAGACCAAATGGACATAATTGACATTTACAGAGCCTCTCATTCCAGAACATCTCCAGTGCACCTGGAACATTCACAAGGATAAACCATATGTTGGGACACAAAAGTAGCCTCAATTTCTTTCTTCAGTGTCTTATAATTTTCAGAATACAGGTCTTTTACCTCCTTGATTACATTTATTCTTAGGTACTTTTTTTGTTGTTGCAATAGTAAATCGCCACCAATTTCTGAATATCAATTTTGTATCCTGCTACTTTGCTGAATTTATTTATTAGATCTAGTAGTTTTTCTATAGAATCTTTAGGGTTTTCTATGTAGAATATTATGTCATCTGGAAATAATGACAATTTTACTTCCTCTTTCCAATTTGGATGCCTTTTATTTCCTCTTTTTGTCTGATTTCTGTGGCTAGGACTTCCAGTACTATGTTGAATAAGCATGGTGAAAGCAGAAATCCCTGTCTTATTCCTGATCTTAAGGGAAACACTTTTAGTTTTTGCCCAATGAGTATGAAGTTGGCTGTAGGTTTGTCGTATCTGGCCTTTATTATGTTGAAGTATGATCCCTCTGTTCCTATTTTGCTAAGAGTTTTTATAATCAATGCATGCTGGGTTTTATTAAATGCTTTTTTTGCATCTATTGATAGGATCATGTGATTTTTCTTTTTCATTTTGTTTATGTGATATATCATGTTTATTTATTTGTAAATAATGTACCAACCTTGCATGCCTGGAATAAATCCCACTTGATCATGATATATTATGTTTATAATGTATTGCTGGATCCATTTTTTGAGGATTTCAGCATATATGTTCAACAGGGATATTGGGCTATAATTTTCTTTCTTTGTAGTGTTTTTATCTGGTTTTGGAATTAAGATAATGCTGGCCTTGTAAAAAGATCACACTTATATGTGGAATCTAATGAACAGAATAAACTGATGAAGAACAAAAAAGAAATAGAGACATGGATACATGGAAGAGCCTGACAGCTGTTGGGGGAGGGGAGAGGGAGACTGGATAAAAGTAGATGAAGAGATTAGCTAAAAACTTATATATACATAACACATAGATATAGACAACAGTGTGGTGACAGTCAAAGGGAAAAGGGGATGGAGGCCAGGTGGACGTGGACAAAGGTGGGGAAATGAAGATGGAAAAAGACTTTGCTTGGGTGATGGGCACATGATGCAGTGTACAGATGATGTTTTACTGAGTTGTACACATCTGAAACCTGTATGGTTTTGTGAACCAATACCACCCCAATAAATTCAATTAAACAAACACACAGCCTGTAGAATCTGAACTATTCATGTACCATAAAGTGAGGACACAAGTCACCTTCTCAGGGGCACAGTTAACATTGTGTGAATTTGTGGGAACTAGGAGGTGACTTGAGTTTGTAGTGAAGTGTGTCTTATTACTATGACTGGCAGGATCATTGCTATTGGTTTAGCTTTCTTCAAGAAGCTGGTACCTGGCCTAACCTGTTTGGCTCAGTGGATAGAGCGTCGGCCTGCGGACTGAAGCGTCCCAGGTTCAATTCCGGTCAAGGCCATGTACCTTGGTTGCGGGCACCTCCCCAGTGGGGAGTGTGCAGGAGGCAGCTGATCGATGTTTCTCTCTCATCGATGTTTCTAACTCTCTCTCCCTCTCCCTTCCTCTCTGTAAAAAATCAATAAAATATATTAAAAAAAAAAAAAAGCTGGTACCAAAGCAGGAAGTACATGCCCTTCTGTGAGTGAAGTTTGTTCTGGGCTCCAAGTACCCTGGCTCGCAGAGAAGAGCTTATCTACACTAATAAAAGAGAAACATGCAAATTGATGTCACTCCGCTATGCCCACCAGCCAATCGGATGAGTATGCAAATTAACCCAACAAAGATGGCAGTTAATTTGCATACATAGGCGCAGAGCAAAGACTGAAGGCTCCGGCCGGACTGAAGACTGAAGACTGAAGACTGAAGAGGCTTGGTTTCTCCACTGCGGCCACAGCAGAGAAGCCAAGCCTCGCTGTGGCCGGAGGGGAGAAGCCTAGTCTCGAGGCTTGGCTTCTCCACTGCAGCCGGACCAAAGGCCTGCGTCCCAGGTGCCAGAGGAAAACCGGTGCCAGCAGCCAGGGGAAGGAAGGCCTATTGCGCGAATCTTCGTGCAACTGGCTCTAGTCCTATATAATAAAATCCTAATATGCAAATCGACCAAATGGCAGAATGACCGGTTGCTATGATGCACACTGACCACCAGGGGGGCACACGCTTAATGCAGGAGCTGCTCCCTGGTGGTCAATGCACTCCCACAGGGGGAGCGCCGTTCAGCCAGAAGCCAGACTCATGGCTGGCGAGTGCAGTGGTTGTGGCGGTGGCGGGAGCCTCTCCCGCCTCTGCTGCAGGTGGGCGGTAAAGAGCGAGGGGTCCCGGACTGTGAGAACCCTGGACTGCTAGAGGGATGTCTGACTTCTGGCTTAGGTCTGATCCCCAGAGGGATCGGGCCTAAGCTGGCAGGTGGACATCCCCCAAGGAGTCCCGGACTGCGAGAGTGCACAGGCCAGGCTGAGGGACCCCCCGCCCCCCGCCTCCAAGTGTACGAATGTCATGCACCGGGCCTCTAGTTATATATATAAAACTAGTGATGCCTGGTCCATCTCCAACCTCAGGGTTTCCAAGCATAAAAGCAATTCAGAAATGTCAGTGAGAGCATGGATTCTAAAGACTGTGACTCTGACTTCCCAGATGGATTTCTTAGGATGGATGTGCTGAATTTTCATATTGTCTTTGGAGACCAATTCAAATAAATCACTTTTCTAATAAAGTTTCCCTTCCCATGCTGTGGAACAAAATGTAATCCAAAGTGGAATGAGGCAGCAGAAATATTGCCTGTGAGTTCTGTTGCAAGTTGTTGGTGATTTGGATGAATCACGAAATGACCTAAATTTGGTAGACTGAGTATGCTTTTCTTGATTTTTTATTTTTATTTTTATTTTTTATTGATTTCAGAGAGGAAGGAAGAGGGAGAGAGAGACATCAATTATGAGAGAGAATCATTGATTGGCTGCTTCCTGCATGCCACCTACTGGGGATCGAGCCCGCAACCCAGGCATGTGCACTTGACCAGAATCAAACCCAGGACCCTTCAGTCTGCAGGCTGACACTCTATCCACTGAGCCAAACCAGCTAGGGCATTTGTTTGATTATTGAGTCACTGATTTGTTTTGTGGTGTCCTTCACTCTATGTTAAGATGAAGCAATAGCCGAAACCGGTTTGGCTCAGTGGATAGAGCGTCGGCCTGCGGACTGAAAGGTCCCAGGTTCGATTCCAGTCAAGGGCATGTATCTTGGTTGCGGGCACGTCCCCAGTGGGAGATGTGCAGGAGGCAGCTGATCGATGTTTCTCTCTCATCGATGTTTCTAACTCTCTATCTCTCTCCCTTCCTCTCTGTAAAAAAATCAATAAAATATATTTAAAAAAAAAGATGAAGCAATAAAACTGCCCGCCTCACCCTCCTCCCAGTTTGGTCTTCCAAAAAAGGATACATCATAGTTCAGATTACAGTTGGACTAAGGAGGTTAAATGTTTCCTCAGTATATTATCCTGTTGTTATTCTAATAACATGCACATGGCAAAGCTTTCTCCTCGGCCCAGTAGTGGAAATTAGAATTCTGAGGATTGAGGAAGGAATAGGGAGAAGGCTCACATACATCGAAATATGAGGTGGGGTGGGAGAAATGGGTAAATGTGGTGAAAAGGTACAAACTTCCGGTTATAAGATAAGTAAATCCTGGGTATATATTGTATGGCATGGTGACTATAGCTAACACTGTTGTGTATATTTGGGAGTTGCTAAGAGAGTAGATGTTAAAATTTCTCATGACAAGAATTGAAAAATTATAGCTTCTCAGTGATGGATATATGTATATGTATGACAAAAGTGACGATAGCACTTTTTCTTCTTCTATCCACATTCTTTTCTAATGTCCTGGGCTTTGGGTCATAATTCTGGGTCAAAGATCTTAATTATCCCACCTCAACAAGACCCTGAGGAGACTTCATTGTTGCTGGGATTGTTGCACTTCTCATGTTGCAATTTAAACTGTGACTCTCTGACTTCCCAGATGGATTCTCTAACAGCTCATATTTCATCAAAGCTCCAACATGTGTTACACTGAAAAGCTAAGAGGATTGTGAAGGTCACTCAGCCAGTTGATAGTGGAGGTGCAACCAGAATCACCTCCTGCTCACTCTGAATATCTTCCTTCTATCTTAGGACAGACATGATAAAAACTTTCAAGGCCAAATATAGGCTCTTAAAGACGATATAAGTTAATAGATGACTATTTTTTGCTTTAACCGATTTGGTCAGTGCCTTAATAAACATCTCTGATTTCTTTTGGAGAAAGGACAATCCTTTGACTTTAGAGAAGCTGAAAAGACTCCCATTTGTCAACAACCAATGATGAGGCATTCAGCCTTGCTGTCATTAACCTTTTGATTTCTTTACTCTTATTGAGGTATAATGGGCATGTTATTACTATTTTTCAACGTTCCATTGCTGAACATGATCTAACTGGCCCAACCCTTGAACGAAAATGTGAAAGCATACTCTTGCTTTTCAATCTGATTTTTAGACACTGATTTTCTCTTTAATTTTCAGAAAACCATAAATGGTCTCTTAGAGAGGAGCCATAATGTGGGAACAAGGGAGCAGTACATGATTTTTTTATATTTTAATCCTGTTGCATCAACTCATTATAGATGAAGAGAACCACCTTTTCTCTTGTCAAACAGTAAAAACTTCTAGAAATACACCTCCCCTGATGCACCGAGTGGCTGGAGCCCTCCTTTAGGGGAACCTCTGGGCCTCTATTCCTGGGCAGTTTCTCAGCTCACTGCCAAACGAACCATCTAGAAACCAGACATTGCACATTTCAACCTGCCTCACTGTTATGAGATTATTTTTTTGGCTCTGGGGATCTTTGGTTAAAAGTTATCTATTTTTGTTTTGCATTTCTTGTAAAACTAGCAATGCTTTGAAAGGCATTTTCTCCCGATGTATCAAAAGTCACTTCCATCTATTGATTTTTCAGAATGCCTTCACTGTTATTTCTTCATGGTCCAGAAGAGCAAGTGGTTTACACAGTGTTTCTAAAATATGTAGATTTATGCCTTTCTCCAAATTTGGGGAATTTTCAGCCATTATTTCTTCAAATATGGGGCTCTGGTGGTATGAAATTGGATTTTTTGTCATTGAATGGATTAGACATATCTGGGTTTAAATTCTGTTTAGGCCTCTTCATAGCTATATTATATAGGTAAAGTTAATCTGTGTCTGGTTTTTCAATTAATTAATTAATATAAAATGAGATATGATGCCAGTCTATATTGGGCCTCTGTTGTTTTGATCAGCGTCCCCAATTCCTCTGACCTTTATACATAGGCACATATTTTCTTTGGGGAACTGCTCTTTCTTCACTTGGTGGGGTTGCCAACCATTATACCATTGCTACCCTTTCCATACTCCACAAGGATTGCATTTTGCTCGCCTTGGGACATAAACTGCATGAGGCAGCAGCATTATCTTGTTCACCTCAGGGCCTGGAACAATGCCTCCTCCATGAGACTTTAATTATTATTTGTTGCATGCATAAATAAATAATAAATCAAGTCCCAAGTTCTTTCCCCGTGTAGTGAAGGTGTCAAAATATTTAAAGATTTGTAGTGCAAGTGAGCAACTGGCTCTGTGGTGAAAAGCAGGAATTTGTCGCATTAGCAATCTAATTTTTCTGCCTCTCTACTGCTTCCTCTATATTTCTCTCTCTTCCTCTGGCTGCATCTATTTTACTCTGCGTGTTATCTTCTAAACTGTCTTGGTGTTTTTCTCCCTAAGCCCCTGAGCTTCCTTATTTCTCTTCTTTCTTTCCTGTAGTCTCTTTTGCTTGTATCTGTTTTGATTTCTAATTCTGTTCTTTATCCCTACTTACCCTCTCATTTTAATCACGCTTTTTGCTTTGTATCTGTCTTTCCGGTGCATCATACCTATTCTGTATCAAATCACAATGAATGAGACTCGAACTTATTTGTATTTATTTAGTGTTTACTATTTATTACTATTTATTTTCATATCTCTTGGAATAAAGATTTATCTGTCTTTTTCTAACTGGAAGAAGAATCATTTAACATGTTAAATTTAATATATGTAATTTAAAATATACTATATAATCTATTTAAATATTAAGTCTATTTAAGTTAAATACTAAAATCTAATATCTATATCCTATATAATAAAAGGGTAATATGCAAATCGACTCAATGGCGGACTGACCGGTTGCTATGATGCGCATTGACCACCAGGGGGCAGACACTCAATGCAGGAGCTGCCCCCTGGTGGTCAGTGCACTCCCACAGGGGGAGTGCCACCCAGCCTGAAGCCTCTCCCACCTCTGCAGCAGCGCTAAGGATGTCCGACTGAGACTGACAGTTTAGGCCTTTTCCCTGGGGAGCAGGCCTAAGCCATCAGTTGGAGATCCCCCAAGGGTTCCCGGACTGCGAGAGGGTGCGGGACCGTGCCCTACCCCCCCGAACACGAATCTTGTGCACCAGGCCTCTAGTATATATATAAAAGGCTAATATGCTAAGTGTCCCTCCAACTGTCCGACCGTTTGCTATGATGTGCACTGACCACTAGGGGGCAGATGCTCAATGCAGGAGCTGCCATTATGTGCACTGGCCATTTACAAAGAAACAGCACCGTGGACCTGGCACTGACAAAGCAACACTTGGCTACCCCCAAGTGGGACACAGGCCCCGCCACCACCCTGGAGCGACACCCCACCAAATCACAGCCAACGCTGCCAAGACCCCATGGTGCAAAATGTGGCCCACAGCTCAGCCCAACCCGGAAATGGTCTCTGTGGGTGCTGGGTAATGATGTCATGTAGTAACACCCGGCTTCCTCTCCCTAGTGACTAGTTTGCTTGGAGTTACTTCAGTCCAGGAGCACAACTTGCTTTATAGCCAGGTGCAAACATTTTACACTTTAACCAAATGTCTGTGAAGCATTTTTCCGTGCCTCACCTCATTTGATCCTCAAGAAGTCCTGGAGTAGGTAGATAGGAGACTCAGTAGAATCCTATTTTCTTTTCATTATCAGAAAACAGCGATTTAGAAATTTTAGAAAATTGATCAGACTGAAAAGAAGTAAGAAATGGTGGACCTTGAAAATGACTTCAGGTTTTCTCAGTGCACAGAATATAGTCAAAAACTACTGCAGTTAAATATTTTACCCTTTGTTCTCCCTATGTGATTGACAATAATAATCTGCTTCATGTTGATATTTACTGCTGTGTTGCTGACAGTTACCTGAAAGAGAAGTTGGGGTGCTTCACTGGGCTGGAAAAAGTTTAGCTAAATCAGAAAGCAGGTCTAATTAAGCAAATTTATCCTATATCTATAAAAGGCTAAGTTGACTCACGTATGCACGACATATATAAAGCTCTCGCTGGCTCCAATCACATATATGTATTTGGATCTGTCATTGTTGATCATGAATTTGGTTGACACTTCTATTATAGAGAAAGGGTGAATAGCGATATTAAGATATTTCTTCTAATTAATTTCCTTTCAATGTGCATGAATCCGTGCACCAGGCCACTAGTATTTATATAAGGAAGGTATAACTTTTTACTCATCTCCAACTCTTGATGAACTTTGCTTTTCTTGTGGATTAAAGGCTGTAAACAGAAAAGAGAAGTTCCTGATCCATCTTGTAAAATGGGTCTATGTCATTTATTAAGCCAAAGCCACAAACAGTGACTGTGACAAATAGATCTGATGACAGTAATGTTGATTGATCTCCATTTGCCTGAGCCTGAGCATCTGGATTGAGGAAACTGATCAGGAAACACTCAGTTCTAGCTCAGCATCTAGGGTGTTTATTGACTGGTGGATACTGACTATGCATGGGAGTCAGTCAGAATTGTCCATCAGAAGAGCTCATCATGAACTAGTCATCTTGCTGTATTGACCGATCTATTCTCTGGGTACAGAATGACCCTTCCTTCAGCCCACTCTCCAGACCTCAATTCTGCCCCTGCTGATGGACTGCTACAGAGGATGGCCCAGGTGGAGTATAAAGAGAAAGATAGCAGTCCCTATGTCTGCTTAACAGATGGCAGGTAACATGGCTGTGCTCATACCTCCCAGGCACTGCAGCCCTAGTTGGCCCCTTTTCCCTCTCTTTGCCTTTCTTCCCCTCTGCTAACTTAGCCTCTGTGCTCAGTGTTCCTTTTCTCTACATCACAGCCCCAGGGGAAGATTTTTTTTTTCTTATTTGAATCAATACAATAATCTCTCCTAGGAAGATTTTCAGCCTTGGATCTTGGCTTATATTGGAATGAACAGTCCTGTTCCCTGGGGCCCTGCAATACTAGATGCTCTCAATTTCTGCTCCTACCTACCTCATGTCTTTGATTATATGTACCCAGGGCTCACAAACATTTAATTGAACAGCTTAGTTGAGTGTTTTTCTCATCCTTAGATTTCCCTGTAAATGTTGACATTGGACAAGATCTTTCTAACGACTTAAGTGACATTTTGTTGGTGTACACATAGGGTGAATAAATTTACATTCATTAGATAATTATCTTTCAGCCTAATTGGCCCCAAACCCATCATCTTTTGTTGGTGATGAAGCCTAATACTTTCAGGGGGAAGGTAGTTTTTTTCCAACCTGGGTTCTCCTGGGACAGTTTGCAAAATGATTCACAGACTGCAAATGTGCTTTCTATCCTTCTGCAACGAGAAGGAAAAACAGATCTCCAGCATTGAATAATAATTTTCTGCCACAAAACCTGCATGTGAGTTATTGACATTCCATCCCCTTGATTGCTCAATTAATGAAGCCAATTAAAGTGCAATGTGCTTTGTCGGAGCATCAGCAGGAAATAAATGAGCCTTTTGTGGGATGTTGATGAGTTTTTTTGATTTTAAGAAGAATAGTTGACTGATAAGGGTAGCTGCTTGTGGGAAACAGTTTGCATCCAAATAAGACTGAACCATAAGAATGAACAGATGTTCTTCCATCTTCTTAGTGCCTGGAATGTGGTGCAATGTTATCCCTTAATTCCCTACCAAGAAAGTCTCAACTATAGCCAAAGGAAACTGTCAGAGGCTGGCCACAGCAGCAGGCCAGTGTTGATTCTCCAGAATATTTGCAGTCATTGGTCTCTCAGACGTCTCACTAATCAGTGTGGACATCTGGTGTGGACATCTCATGTGGCCTTTATTTCTGCTGTTAGGCTTGCAAATACAGTGAGATGGCTCACAGGGTCTGTTGTACTATCCAGAATTAATCAGTCTTGTATTTTGGTGGTATTAAAAATTGTATTTCTTTGACTATTAGAAGAACATTCTGAGCACAATAAATAAATCACAAACACAAAAAAATGTACTATGTATAATTATCGAGAAGCCTATTTCTATTTTTACCGAAGTGAGGCATGAGGTTTTGTATGTGCTCAAGCTGTTTTTGGTTTGGCAGGAGACAGAGTTGTAGAGATAGCTTTGAGGGAAAAGTGTTGCTCAATAGTTGTAAAATTATTTTCTTCCTAACAGCTGTGCCAATTTATTTCACTCATACCCATGTACTGGGGCTAAAGAAATTAGTCATATCAGAGCTGGATGAATCTGGACTTAGAAATATTGAAATTTTGAAGACAGAGAAAGGGGACATTATATATATTTCTATTAATAAATATTTTATATATACTATATATAATAAACTTTTCCATATAAACATCCTATATAATAAAGAGGTAATATGCAAATTGACCCTCACACTGCAATGCCATCATAAGATGGTGGTTCGCACAGCAGGAGTGGGGCAGCGGGGGTGGGGCCGATGGCTGCTCCATGCAACTTCCTCCAGGGTTCCTGTGGCCCTGCGGGAGCGTGGGGGTCCCGGCATCTGCTTTGCATGGCTTCTGCCAGGGTTTTCACAGCCCCGTGCGTGCCACAGGGATCCCAGCGGCCACTGCGTGCAGCCCGGAGGCGGGGCATTAGGGCAGCACTTCAGGACTCGGGGCCATCCCACAGCATGCTGGCCACGTGGGGGGAGGGCTCCAGGACTCAGGGCAGTCCCATGGCACGGGGTGGTGGGGGAGGGGTCCCGAGTCTTGTGCAATTTCGCGTGACGGGTCACTAGTATCTATATAAATATGTGTGTGCATATATATTGAGTGAAATAAAAGTATGATGGCTAGACAGACAATACAAAAACATTATCTCTATGAAGCCTTGACCCTGTAGGGGCCTATTCTTATCCTCTCCCTTTATAGTGTATCTAAAATTCTTAGTTCAGGGGTCCTTGCCCTATGCATGCCCACCAATTCACAGGGCTGACATGACTCTGGTGTCCCTCTTTTGTAACTGTGATCTTTTGTGTTCAATTTCAGAGTTCCTGGGCAATCTAAAATCTTCTTTCAAAATGGTTGGAAAGACCTCTACCACAACCTTTTAAAAATAAATTTTAATTTTCTTTATCATTAACAAAAAAGTTTAATAGTAAAACCCCTACTTTATGAGAAAGATATTATTACCACCATTTTATTTGAGCACAAGGAGATTTAGTTGAATAATGTAACAGCAAAGATGTTTGGTCAATGAACACTATTTTTTAATTGGTGAAGCCCGAGGGAGCAGGTAGAGAGACAGAGAGATCATTGGGGATGGCTTAATCCATTGTTCATTTTACAGAGCAGGAAAATGAGTCTCAGAGGCAGAAGTGATACCAGCAAGGTCTCAGTGGGGTGTGCATTGGAGCTGGGAACAGAACTCAGGACTTGTGACTGTCAGTAACCGGTCTTTGCTACGAAACCTGGCTGCTTCCCAGAATAGAATTATAACAGGCTTATTGAAGTGTGGCCAGTTGTAAATCCCCAAACTGCTGATGTCCTGACAATGTTACTGAGGCTCCCTGGACCAAAAGGGGAAGAAGGATTTGGGGAGTTGCTTATATCCTATCTAGATTAGAGTTCCTTGTCACTCAGCCCCTCCACTCCCTTTGGGTCCCTTTGTCAGACAGATGCCTGGAGATGCCAGAGTGAGATGTGATTAGATTAACTCCAGAATAAGAAATAGGGTATTTGTAAAAGCAAATTAAAGGAAGGACATAGAAAGTGGAAACATTTTAGGAATATTGTGAACCCCTTTCCTCCTCAGCTGTAGTCTCATCTCTTACTTCCCATGATCTTATCTTGGTTCTTTTTGGATCTAGTAGAGGGAAATATGTAATTTATGCATCGTTATTATTATTTTATATATATTTCAAAGAGAAAGAGAGAGATAGAAACATCAATAATAAGAGAGAATCATTGATTGGTTGCCTCCTGCATACCTCACACTGGAGATCAAGACCAAAACCGGGACATGTGCCCTGACTGGGAATTGAACCAGGACCTCCTGGTTCATAGGTTGACACCCAACCACTGAGCCAGGCCAGCCGGGCATATGCATCTTTATTATTCAGAGATGGAGGAGAAGGGGATCCACCTACTGTGTAAATTGAACCTTTCCATTTTGATCCTCACCTTGTTAAGATGGTGGTCCTGGTCACTGTGGATGCTCCACTCTTGGCCCATTTCTGCTCAGTACACAGCTCTTGCTCAACCTGCTTTCCTTTCCACCAACTGACCTTCTTGTTGTATTTAATTTTGCAGATAGGCACATACTGAATAACTCTTGTCAATAGTTACTGAATGTATATCCAACATTATCTCCTCTCATAGATTATATTATTTGGATTTTCAGATCATTTGTATAAGAAATCACAAACATCATGGGAGAGAAGCAATAGCTCAAATTTCCTATCTTTTTGGACTTTGTTTTACTTGAAACCAATCTCTCTATATAAAAGCCTAAGTGACCATCCGACCAGTTGACCACCTGACCAGTAGGTATGACACACAATGACCACTAGGGGCCAGATGCTCAACGCAGGAGCTGCCAAGTGACAGTAACTTTGCAGAGTGCCCTCTCGCACTCCGGGACCCCTCAGGGGATGTCAGACTGCCAGTTTCGGCCCGATCCCTGCAGGCCAGGTTGAGAGACCCTACCTGCCAGAGGGAACCTGTTCACTCTGCAGATGCCCTTCAAGCCCCAGCGCTGCCCCAGGTGCCGCTGGCTGGGGAGGGACTGCGAGAGGTTGACTCCAAGGCGTTCCGGCCCATCTTGCCCAGTCCTACCCCTCCAGCCGCCTTCCAATTAATTTACTTTCAATGTGCATGAATCCGTGCACTGGGCCTCTAGTATATTTATAAAAACAAATATTAGTTTATCAGCAGATAAATAAAACTATGCAATTAATATCTAGTAAAACAGAGACAGCAGATGGGCTTTGTAACAGATGGTGAGAGGAAGTAGAAAATTAATGTGTGTATTCCTTTTTTTAAAGGAGAAATGACATGAAATCAAGAAAGTCAGAATGAGTGACCCATTTTAACTGTACACATCTAGGTTTCTATGGGGTATGTTAGTTAAACTAATATATCTTTTCTAAGAGAAAAAATGGCATGACATTAGTGAGCTCCTCATAGTGAGATTATTTATATTTAACTAGAAGAAATATGAACTGAACAATCTTTAATTATCACCAATCATTTCAAGTAGCTTCTCTGTGGGTTGGGTGGAAACAGATTCACTTATATGACTTTCCCTCTTTTTGGCATCAGAATAGCTCTTATAGAAGAACATATGAGTAGAATCCACGTCTGTACATCTAGGTCTGCTTAGTGGCTATGGAGGAGCTCACGCACCTGCTGATGTGCCTGTTGGCAAGGAAGCACGTTTGCTGTCAATCTCTGCATACTGCTTTTGGCCATGTGTGTGTAATACCAAAACCAATGGCCAACAACTAAAAACATGTTTCTAGACCCATTCTCTCAAGGAGAATAACTTTTAATCTCTGACTAAAATATTATGTAGAAGGAACATCAAAGAAATAAACTCTGTAAACTTATTGTAATGCCTTGAGTCCTGATTAATTAAAAAATGAAAAACAGGATAGACAACTCATCTGTGTTCCAAAATGATTTATAACGTAGTAACTAATTATCTTTAGTCTTGCTCTCTCTTTCGGCTATCGGCGATAGTGTGCTAGATTTTGAGACTAGAAAATTCAGCATGAACTATAAGCTTATTGTACTTGGCAAGAAGGAGTGAAAAGCCCCTCTCAATTTGCTCATTTGCTTTCTGAATTCTGCATGGCAAAATGAGTTCTTTTCTTTTTTCTCACATCTGTAACATTCCACTATCACCTTGGTTGTGCTGTGATATTAAAAATTTAAATCCCTCAGGTGAATAGTCAATTTTGACCTTTCTTTTAATGGAAGATGTATTCTATTTCCAATTTTGCTTGGGCTGCAGCAGCTTCTAATGCAAATGAGTGCATGTCTTATAAAAAATCACTAATAAACTCCCTGCCTTTTGGCATTGGAACAAGATAACGCAAGAAATCAATTTTATGTTTCAACAAAAGTCATCAGATGAAAACCTAGATTAAAATACCTAAGTTCTGCCCTAGCCGGTTTGGCTCAGTGGATTATGTGTTGGCCTGTGGACTTAAGGGTCCCGGGTTCGATTCCAGTCAAGGGCATGTATCTCAGTTGCAGGCTCAATTCCCTACCCTGGTCGAGGTGCATGCGGGAGGCAACCAATCGATGTGGCTTCTTGTGCTCATAATGAAGATTTTATTAACTACTTTGGAGCTGATGTTGCCCCTTCAACCCATCCATGGTGTGTAAGGCTAATTGGTTCTGTGTTTGAAAAGTGTGAGGCTCATGAAGCTTTGAGATGACAATGTAAGTCAATAGAAAACAGAATTTTATTTACATAAAACATTTTAGGACCCTCATGTTTTTAAACACTATATTTGCTCCAAAATTGTGTGTTTTCCATATCAATCTTAAGTTAGTATTTCTTCAGTATTCTGCTTGGTAAATCATTGTGTGTAGAATAAGAATAACATATAGGGGAAGAGTTTCTGAGTGTAATTTAAGAAATTAATCATCCATATGTGAAATAAAAAATTAATAATGCATGTAATTTTGATTTGACTTCTTATCTGCCTTATCAGTCAGAATCACTGTCCCCTGATGTACACGCAGTCTTTATGCTATTGGAAATAAGGGTAGGTATCTACGTGACACACAGCATAGGAATTTTGCAATTAGAAGTAATCAACTCATAAATGTAAGCAGAGTATCATGCTGGGAAGAGAAAGAAGAAAACAGTTTTAATATGAACATCCTGGAGTTTCTAAAATATAATTTATTTCTCAAATGTATCCTTTTCAATTTAAAAAATGGAGTTATTATAATTCATTCTTTATTTCTATTATTGCTTCTCTTTCCTTGAGTGACTCATTATAATTCTTTGTCAGTTCTATTTACTTTTTAATGAATAAAATAGTAATATATTTAAAATATATTAGTATATGGAGATATGTTCCTTTTGGTAGAGATTATCTATCTATCATCTATCTATCTATCTATCTATCATCTATCTCTTCTTCAGTGTGTTAAAAATAAAAAGTAAACAGACTTTTGGCAAACCCAGAGACTTTGTCACAAATATCCAAAGAAGAAAAAATATATTTAACTAAGATATCAGTTAACAACTAGAAACCCATTCAATGCTGATGCTGCAAATCTCAAAAGGCACAGGAGCGGCTCATGGGAAAACTTAAGAACGCTTTGAACTACCTCTAAGAAAGAGAACCAGATTGGATGGGCAAGTGTAGTCAAATCTAAGGCAGAGAAAAAAATACATAGTTTCTGGCTGGTCTTTTTGTAATAGAAGTTGTTGCTTAAGTACACATTTTTCCATTTCATAGAGTGAAAATGTTATAATATTTTTTATTGTGGCAGTTTCTACTCATGGCATGGCTTAGACTCAATAAGCTTATTGAGGAATTGGATAGAAATGTATGACATTTATATTAGTGCCTTGGTCCTGAGCATATCAAAATCAAAAGGGCTGAAAAAGGTGTGTATCCAGCCTCCTCCTTGCGGGTCCAGGGGTCCCCAAAGGTGTGGACGGAGTCGGCGAAGAAGGAATGACACGAAGACAGCCTTCAGTTGATCAGCAGCCTAGTCAGGACCTCTAGCCAGGATCTCCAGCCAAAGTTCTGGTCGGAGTTCTGGTTAGGAACTGATCAGGATCTGATGTTTATTGTCTTGTTACATCCATATGAACTACCTCTAAGAAAGAGAACCAGATTGGATGGGCAAGTGTAGTCAAATCTAAGGCAGAGAAAAAAATACATAGTTTCTGGCTGGTCTTTTTGTAATAGAAGTTGTTGCTTAAGTACACATTTTTCCATTTCATAGAGTGAAAATGTTATAATATTTTTTTATTGTGGCAGTTTCTACTCATGGCATGGCTTAGACTCAATAAGCTTATTGAGGAATTGGATAGAAATGTATGACATTTATATTAGTGCCTTGGTCCTGAGCATATCAAAATCAAAAGGGCTGAAAAAGGTGTGTATCCAGCCTCCTCCTTTAGATGTGCATCCTTCTCTGGCATTTCCAGGATGTGCACTTGATATGCTAATGAACAGGCATCTCCCTGTCTACACTGACAGTTCATTAACTGAAGATCTAATTCATTTATTCAACCAACACTCAATGCCTACTATGTGTCAGGCATATTTTTGTACTGGAGCACATACAAAGGAAAAAATAAGACACTGCCTCTGGCCTGGAGACAATCACAGTCTAGTGAGAGAAACAGAAATAGCTTATAAGAATACAGGTAATAAGCATATGGTAGAAAAGTGTTAAAAATTCTGGAGGAAATCAGCGGAGAGAGTGATGGACCCTGGAGTTAACCTGTGAAAATGGTTTTGATTCATTATAAGTTTCCATTAAATTTCTCTTCCTCTGTCTCTATTTTTATTTCTCTTGCTTACACATGATAAAATTATATAACCTTTACATTTTTTTTCATAGCCACAATCTTATGTCCCCATCTTCTGCATCTCCCTTGCTTATGTTCTTATCAAGAACCCAGTAATGAGTTTTACCAAAGATATCATATTCATATGACCTAATGAAGCATGAATTGAGCTAATGTGCCTCCAAAGGACTTCTGAGTAAGATTATAGGGCTCAGTGAAAAGTATTTCCGATAATCAGAGATAGTCAACAATGTAATGGGCTGCTGTCATGAGTAGTAAGATTTCTATTCTTAGAACTAAGTAATGGTATACTTCTATTGATGTGAAATCTTATTATATTGACCTTCATATTGACAAGGTTATAGAATTGTGGATTGAGTCTATAAAAAAACCTTTATAAACATACATTTAATCATATATATCTAATAAAATTTATTGGAGTAACAATATTTAATAAGATTATATTTAATCATCTTAACCTTTGTCCTCTCTTTGGATAAAATTCTACAATTCATGTTATTGATGATAATGTTGAATATTCAGGATTATGGATAGCGATTATCATTCAAAATAACTTGGCTGTTGATTTGATATTAAATAGCAACAACAACAAAAATCTTTTTTTTTGGTAATGATTTTTTTTATTGTCTAAAGTTTTACTTATGTCTCATTTCTCCCCAATTAACAACAAAACTCTTACTAGTAAGGATATTATATAATGCTCAAAGATATTACATATTTTGTCTAATTGATCAATTGTATGTATCAATCAGTATATGTTTCATAGTTGAGAAGGGAGCCTAAGAGTTATAGAGCAATCCACTATACTGTCTTTAACTCCCCCAACAAATACGTGTTCAGTATTGTTATTTATAGATATTTATGATGTATGTGTGCATATCTATGCACACACACACCTGTATAAATATTAATTATTTTCACAAGCTGTCAATATGTTAATAAATGAGAAAGTGAAGGCTTAAAGTAACTTTCTCAAGGTCACATTATTAATAAGAGATTCAGTCCCCGTTATAATTTCAAATTTCATTGTCTCGAGAAAAATCACACTCATCCTTCAAGGTCTCAGCCATATCCTTATTTGTGGTTGGCCATCAATGATTACTACTGATTTAATTAGAAAAATAAAAATTTCACATGTCTAGTACTATTGATGAAGATTTAGCTTTGGGATTTTCCAATTTTGTCAACTACAACAGATCTCTTCAGTGTAAAACAAATAGCTCTGGAGCCATCTGTTAAAAATACACTGACCGCCAGCTCTGTGTGAAGCAGTGGTGTTTGTCCTGACTCATCACTGACTCTCTGTACAACTTTCAGTTAGGCATGTTACCTTCTGAATCACACAACAGAAACTTAGTGAGTTACTGTGCAGTACACTTAGCTGCTTGTCTTTCTAACTAGAATGTGGTCATAGGCATCATTGTGCTTCTTTTATACCCAACAACATACAGTAGTGTATATACCTAGAAAGTAATAAAATATTTAATTTTAATAGATTTTAATGAATTGAGTTGAATTTTCCTCGTGTGTGGAATAATATGAACAATAACCCTTGCTCTGCATACTGCACACTTTGTCATGTGGGAAATCATTGTATGTGAAGGTGTTTTAGGGGAAGCATCCCATAAAGCATTATGCAAATAGATTAGACCAGTTTCATCCCAAGAGAAGCATGTCTGACTTACCTAACTGTGACTTGAAGAAACTGAAGGAAAATAAATCTCTTATAAATTAAAGAACAGCAACCAGACTACCACTTTCAGAGTTTGAATGTTGAAATCTTACATACAGAAACAATTTCCCTGAGGCAATATTGGAGAATGGGCTTCTCATCTATTTCCCTGCCTTCCTCTGTAGGTGACTACAATTGATTCATAAATCTGGAAAATTGATGCTCTTATTTAGAATCAAGACCACGTCATTGTTCTATGTCGTACAATTTTGTATAACGGGCTCAGTACGTTTATCCCTATTGTTGCTTGAGCTTCACAAAAACTTAGCGATTCAAGCAAGAAGACGTTCTACTTTTTGGAAAACTGAGACACAGTATAATGAATTGACTTGTCAATATCAAAGAGCTTCTTGGTATCAGCCAAGATAAAAACTTATGTGGCTCAATTCTTAGCCCCATCATGATTTCTTCCTGCCACAGTGCCTTGCACATCACAGGGTACTGGGAGACCTAGCTCATGTCATGTGGACCCTTAAGATCTATCAGAGCCCATTTCTGGTGCCCATGTTTGACCTCACATCATTAACCCGTGGCTAAAGCTGTGAAATCATATTCCCTGTCTATGAGTTTCTATTTAATGTCTTGGCTTCCAGAAAAGCACACTAGATAAATGATCAACCATTAAGGGAACATGACCTTCCAACCCCAAGGGCAGCTGTTCAACATGAGGTTAAACCATCTCTCAGCAAGGTCATTGGCTATGGTTATCACTCTGAAGACGTCCAAAGATCTTTATTCTCAGGGCCATCCTTAACTGGAGTGTTTGGTATTTTGGATTTTCAAGAAATGTAGGCTATTTTTTTTATGGGATGGGTTGGGGTTTTCAAAGAAACTATGTTGAAAATAATCTATCTTCCTAGGGAAGTCTCCAGCTGTTGTAGTCTCTATTTTGACCATTTATCTTTCTATGAAGTCTTAAAATTATGCTAGTATCAGCAATAAAATTTCTTTCCTGTCCCTCCCCACAAAAATAACAGATGGTGAATAAGTAAATATTTTGGATACTTTTATATTCTGTGACTCATTTTCAGGCTAAGTATAGCTTTGTCCAAATGTTCACAACTCTGATCTAGAATAGATAGCAAGTAGCATTTATCAAGCCATTCGCTGTTTTCTAACCACCAATTCTTGCCTATGACAATGGCATAAATAAAAACAATGGCATAAATAAATTATTGTTCCCTATCTTAAAATATATACAAAATAGTTTATTTGCATAAGTTCATTACAGACATTGGTTGATGTGTGATCTATACAGAGCACATGATAACTTATACATTACTGATTTAACAGTATTTTAAGAAATAGGTATTTGTACCCTCATTGGGTAGCTCAGTTGGTTAGAGCATCATCTTGATATGCCAAGGTTGTTGCAGGTTCGAACCCCGGTCAGGGCACATACAAGAACCAGCCAATGAACGCATAAATAAGTTCAACAACAAATCAATGTTTCTCCCTCTAGTCCAGTGGTTCTCAACCTTCCTAATGCTGCGACCCTTTAATACAGTTCCTCATGTTGTGGTGACCCCCACTCATAAAATTATTTTCGTTGCTACTTCATAACTGTAATTTTGCTACTGTTATAAATCGTAATGTAAATATCTGATATGCAGGAAGTATTTTCATTGTTACAAATTGAACATAATTAAGGCATAGTGATTAATCACAAAACAATATGTAATTATATATTCAATATGTGTTTTCTGATGGTCTTAGGCGACCCCTGTGAAAGGGTTGTTCGACCCCCAAAGGGGTCTCGACCCACAGGTTGAGAACCACTGCTCTAGTCCTTCCTCTCTCTCTAAAGTACATAAGTTAAAAAATTAAAAAATAGACATTTGTAATCTATTCAGAAACATACTTATAAAACTAAAGGAATGTATGAAATAAAGCCATCTGCTTTGTAACAGTTCAGATTGCATATTTTTTAAAAAAATCAACATGATAAATTTATTGAGGCATAACTTATGATTTTTTTTTCTTACTCCTTCTCATTTACAAGTAGTGTCATATGCATGACATAGATTCTGATGTTTTATGATTTTTTAAATAAATAAATCTGTAATACCAAATGCATGTAAATCAGTATTCTAGGTTCTTCATAAGCAGGTAACAAGAGTATAGAATGCATTTAATTTTATAATAATTCAATGTGCAGATGTAATTATGCCCAATGTTTAAAATGTGTTGTGTGTTTTAGTTATGCCCTCTTACTTTAATTACAGAATCTTAAAGAATTATGTGTTAGAGGCTGAATGCTGATTAGTATTCTATGATTTAGGAATGACACAAGAGTAGGATAAGATTCGATGCCTACTTTTGAGGTGCTTACCATTTATATGGAATGATTCATGCCTTTGGAGTTTCAGGCCTTATACAAGGGAGCTTTCATCTTTTAGGCCTCCAATATTTTGCTCCTAGAACAGGGAAGCCTCTTTATCATCAGCTAACATAAAGGGAAGGTTAGGGAGAGAGCAACCTCACTTCTGAGGTGGGTGAGCTAAGAGAAAGGTCAAAAGTGTGTCCTGGACTTTTTGAGCACCTGGCTCCATCGATCCTTCTAGAAGACCATGACTATTGATTATTATAAACTAATCTGAAACAAAAACTATGGTTCCAGTTACAAGCCCATGAAATATCTATATATCTCACAGCCAATCTCCCACGGCCGGCCAACATCCCGCGGTCCCTCCCCACAGCTGGCCGGCCCCGATCAGCCTTGATTGGCCCTGATCACTGGCCAGGCCGAGGGACCCCACAGTGCATGAATTTGTGCACCAGGCCTCTAGTGTAACTAATAATGTGATAAAATACATTATTACATTCCTTTTTACCATACTAGAGGCCCGATGCATGAAATTCAAGCAAGAGTAGGCCTTTCTTCCCCCAGCTGCTGGCACCGGCTTCCCTCTGGCCATTGGCACCTGGGACTTGGGCTTCCTTCTGGCCACTGGCAGGCACCCGGGTCCTGGGCTTCCCTTGCAGCCCCGGCTTCATCTGGAAGGTCATCCACAAGGTTGTCTGGTCTAATTAGCATATTACACTTTTATTATTATAGGTGGTTCCTTGTGAGGAATTCTCACACTAGTGTTTCCTTTAAAATATGTTTTTAAATTGATTTCAGAGAGAAAGGGAGAGAGAGAGAGAGAGAGAGAGAGAGAGAGAGAGAGAGAGAGAAATATCAATGATGAGAGATGCACACCCTACACTGGGGATTGAGCCTGCAACCTGGGTATGTGCCCTGACTGGGAATCGAACTGTGACCACCTGGTTCATAGGTCAATGCTCAACCAGTGAGCCACACCAGCCACATTGGTGTTTCCTTTTTTAAACACCAGAGTGCCTTCCATGTCTGAGTCAGGGTCTCCATGCTTTTCTTCTTTTCCTTCATCTCAAGCCTGGAGGAACCCCTCTCCTTCATTTTCACTGACCCCCACACCTCCTCTCTTCCTGAGGAGAGGGTTTTCTTCTCTCTGGAGCAAGCAAGCAGAATGAAATGCCAGACTGTACCTTGTTGTTGTTTTTTTCTTGCTGCCCAGCTGATAAACCTTTAGGAAGTTTATTCAAAGGTTCATTCTTGTGGGAAAACATATGGTAAATAATTACAAACACAGGATGTGCACTACCAAGTTCTTACCACGGGCTTACCAAGTTCTGTTCTTTTTTTTGCACCTGACTCCTTCAGTGCGATCAATGTTTGCTTTGATTCTCTTGGGAGTAAGTTTCTCTCCTCCTTTCCCCAGATCCTGTGCCTCTTACAGCCACCTTTGGGAAGCCAATGTAGACCCTTTATGCCTTAATGACCTTCTATCTAAGCCCAAAGTTGAAGTATAGACAGAACAATGTTAATGAACCTTGTTTTGTGAAGTCCACAATCAGGGCAGAGGAACCTGATACTAAGAGGATATAGCGCTTCATCTGAACTAAAGTTCAATTATATAGAACTTCATCTGAACATTTACTGGAAGTCTGCCATATGTCAGAACCTGGTTTGGTGATAGCTGGATGAATAGGGTTTTAGCATTGTGGGGAATATGTGAAAAAAGTGTTGAACAAAGCAGCTGAAGTTATTTTAGCTTGGAGAATAAGAATCAGGAAGTTGGGAGGGGAGGAGGGCATGGTGGCTGTCTTCAAGTAATGTCAGAGCAGACAAAACTGTGGACAAAACGGTGTTCTGGTGGCACCAAGGGCTGGAACTAAGACGGGTGATTAGAGAGAGCAGAGGACCTTTGTTTCTGCGTAATATAATGAAGAACTGTCTGATCATCAGAGCTTCCTGCCTTTGGATTTGGAAGAGAGATGATCATTTATTCACTGGGACAATATAGGGCCATAATCAGGGGAGTCCCGAGATACTTAACCTACTTGGGCTGTGTGGCCTACTACTTTTTGGCTTGGATTTTTAGAACTACGGGGTCTGAGTGGGAAACTCCTGAACCTCAAAGCTAATTTCTCACCTATGATTTCTATCTCTTTATATTCCCGTTAATACCTGCCTTTTGAAAGCAGTATTTTCATTCAACAATGTAACATCACTTCCAGAAATGACTTTTCTTCTTAAATGTATTTGTCCAACCTCCCTTTATTGAGCTGCCTTGTTTCTGTTGGCTTTTCAATAGTCAGCCTTTGTTTTGACTCAGTGTATTGTGCAATGTTCTAATCATTTTTTCTTTACTACTGTTAAATTACCCCCAATCCGAAGACTTTGCTAGATAGAACATTGAAAAATATTGTTATTGAAAAGCTATATTCTCAAAACATCAATGACTTTGTATAGCTGGTTTCATTATAAGTCAGGCTTTTGAGTTTTTAGTAAATCTAAATGCTCATTCTTTCTCACCACGACTTAGAATTTTGCTGATTACACATTGGAACTGTATAATTGTGTAATTAATCTCGAGAATGTCAGAATGCATATTTTTAAAAGCAATTTTCTTAGGGAAATAATACATATCTTATTTTTTTATTGTAATTGGTATTCATGGTCTCTTAGTTTATAGGTATAAGCCCTGCCAGAGATGGTCCATATCAGCGCCATATATTATTAAAAATTGATTAATTTTTCAAACACATCTTCTGTTCAATTTCTCATTAAATGAGGCATTGTAAATTCTTCTGTCAAGGAATACAAATAACATGATTATGCAATAATTGCATTATGCAAAGTCCTCTCAGCTAGGGTGGTTTTCCACCATAAACAATGATTCATTCTTTATTGAAAAGACAGTTTTCACAACTAACCAAGATCGAGCTAAGTCCAAACCTTTGTTATTCTCATTGCTTTCACAAGGAAAAAAGCTTGTGATCATTCATCTAGGATTTGCATCCATGGAGGGACCTAACAATAGAGTCAGCCCTAGCTGTTTTGGCTCAGTGGATAAAGCGTCGGCCCTCAGGACCGAAGGGTCCCAGGTTCGATTCTGGTCAAGGGCATGTACCTCGGTTGCAGGCTCCTCTCTGGCCCAGGCCCTGTTCAGGGTGCTTGCAGGAGGTAACCAATCAATGTGTTTCTCTCACATTGATATTTATCTCTGTCTTTCCCTCTCTCTTCCACTTTCTCTAAAAATCAATGGAAAAATATCCTTGAGTAAGGATTAAAAAAAAAATTGAGGCAAATTTACCTTACTGATAGCTTTTGAAAAAGTGTACTACTTTTTAAAGGACTGCTATCTTTTGTCTAACACACATATGAACAAATGAATGGATGAATGAGTGAATCAGAATGAGTAAGGGAAGAATGATTATATACTAGGACTGACATGGGTACACTGCAACAAAAAGATGTATGTCGATCTGGGTATCTTATGCTGCCCATGCCCTGCCTGGTCTGCTGTCTACACATAGGATGCTGCTCTGTATGAAGGCATTCGGCTTCTCAATGATAAAAAAGTTTAATGGACCTATTTTGATCATCAGTTTATTTTGCTCATTAGATTTCAAATTGACAGATCTCAGAGGGGAGGGGATGGGGGGACTAGAAGAGATTAACCAGAGAACATATATGTGTATATGCAAATCCCATGGATGCAGACAATAGTCTGATGAAGGCCTAGAATGGAGCAAAGGTTGGGTGGAGGGGTACAGGAGGGAGGGAATGGGGGGCATCTGTAATACTGTCAACAATAAAAAAAGTTGAATGGAAATACTCAAACATTAGCACTAAATAAATGACAGCCATTGGGCTATGCGGAGTTGAATAAGACAGATTCGGTTAACGAGCTCATGATCTCATGGGATAGGCACATAACTGAGCATAATTAATTTCAACACAATGTCCTTGCAAGTGCCAGCAAAATGCTTTATGCAGCTAAGAAAGACATCACCGCACTTTGTGGGAAACAGGGGCCTGTAGGGAAAGATTCCAGAGAAAGGGCCATCTGAGCTTGTGCTCGGAAGATAGAGAGGGCTGTGTCTGTGGGAGGAGGTACCAGGCACTCAGTCAGGAATGACATTAGCAGGAACAGAGGCATGAGGTTGGAATGGGCCTGGCATTTGCAGGAGCCAGTATTAAGATCAACGGAGCTGGAACAAAGCATTGGTAGGAGCCTTAGTCCTACCCTTGGACCTAATCTGTGAAATTTGCCTGGAGGCTATGATGTGGAGAGAGGCATGATGAGATTGCTTTTCAAAAGGCCTCTCTGGGGGCCAGGTAGAGGGAGGATAAAACTGAAGAATCCTTTAAGCACAATGCCAGGAAAATGGAAATAAAGGCGTTGATTTGAAAGTGACACAAAAGATTGAATTTGATAGAATATTGTAACTATTAGATTTGAGGCATAAAGGAGAAGGAATGGAATATTAAGTTTAAAACTTAGGTAAATTATTAGGCCATTCTGAAAACCAGAAATGTACAAGGAGCAAGGCTGGTGAGTGGTGGTATTTTAGATGGTACCTTTAGTTTGGGACATGTTGCAATTGAATTGCTTATGGCCTTCAGGCAAAGATATTGAGCTGAAAGTACAGAGAATCCCCATATTGCCCTCACCCCCATCTGGCCTCCCCATGATCAACCACCAGGATGGTACCTTTGTTGCAATCAATAAACCTACACTGACACATTACTATCACCCAAAGTCTATTGTTTACATTAGAGTTTATATTTGATATTGTACATTTTATGGGTTTAGAAAAATGTACAATGACATGCACCACCACTATTGCATCCTACGGAATAGATACACTGCCCTAAAAATCCTCTGTGCTCTGCCTATTCATCCCTCCATTCTCCTTATCCCCTGGCAGCTGATCATTTTAATGTTTTGCCTTTTCCAGAATGTCCTATAGTTGGGATCAGACAGGATGTAGCCTTTGCAGATTGGCTCCTTTCACTCGGTCATATGCATTTAAGTTTCCTCCATGTCTTTTATTGACTTGATAGCTCCTTTATTGATTTTAGCACTGAATAATATTCCATTGTCTACATGTCAGGTTTCACAGTAACTACAGTAACTGTAAAATTACTGTTTTTCCCTCTCTGTACTCTATTCCTTAGGCACAAGTTACTAAGTCCTGCCCCATCATGGGAGGGAAATTAATCTCCACTCAGGATGACCTGTTTCAGTTTCTAAATAGCAAAGCTCATTATATTGGTTATTCATAGTAATAATAATAATACATTATTCTATTTATTGGTATCTTTATCATTATTACTGCTTTTTTAATGAAGATCTAACAAAAGTTATTGATTGCTTAGAAGACATCATAAAAAAGAAACATCTCAAAGAATTCTGGAATGCAGACCAAGATATATTTTTCTGCCAGTTGCTTGAAGCTCCTCAGAGCGAACCTTTCTTGGACAGTTGATGATATGTTTGTGACTATACATCAATGAGCGGACATTCAACAAAAGGATGGTTCTATAGTCAGCTATGTGAGCTCCGTCTAAAGCTAAACATTTTAGCTGTGTCAACTTCTTTTCAAAATCACTGATTAGAGGTCACATTGTCTGGTGAAAGGCTAACCTGATAATACACCTGGAACAGTATCTTATCTAAAGGTGGTGAAACCTACTCATAAATAGATGCAAGCAAATAAAGCCAACTCTCTGGTGAAGGTTTCTTAGATTAACTGGATTCTGACCTGAATGTTTATGCACTTTCACAAGAGAACTATATGTTTATAGAGTAAATATTTTATGACCCATGGCAAATGTTCAGACCCAAAATTAGAGTAATAAAAATGTGTAATTTCAACCTGGATATAAATAGAGCTATGCACAAGTTTCTAAAAAAAAAATTAAATAAACATCCATATGGCCTTTAGGCACCATATATGATTTATAATGTTTAAATATCTGAAATGTCCTCTCTCTGTCTGTAATTGTTGGCTTTTCTCTCCCTAGTCCTTTCTTCCTTTCCTTCCTCAACAATATTTGACATATTGCTATGTGCTGGAATTCTGCTGTAGGAGCAGCCCAACCTTACATACTCACCTGAATGTTCTGTGCTCAGCCGTAAGGGACACATTTTGCCCAGGAGTCCACTGTTTGCAGGGTTCAATGGGAGAAGCAGCAGGAAAAGAACTGGTGGGAACACCTGTGAAGTTAGGACAGCATTTGGCTGCTCTTTGTATGTCTTTCTGGGCTCACAAATCCACTTCTTCTAGGACCAAGAATAAGAAGTGATCATTAGGACCAAGAGTAAGAAGCAGTCTTGTCAGAGAGTCACAGGCCCAGCGAAGAAGCTGGCTGAGCCCTCAGTCCTTCCCTCCCTGAGCATCTGCGGCTGGCAGCTTCTCAGATGGAAGCAGACGATCCAATCTGAGTTGCAAAGCCACAACTTGAAGGCAAGTCCATCTTGCCTTGCATCCTCTGGTTCTTGACCACCTGAAGTAGAGCCGCCAATCCTGTTCCTCTTACCTCATTTTGCTAATTACACATTTTAAGCTAAACAGTAATACATGCTTCCTTCCAAACACAAGAATTCAATCCTAAATATGGTATCCACTGATCTGATCAACACTTTAAAAAATCTTTAGGAAAAAATGACAATCTTTACTGAGATCCACTTTTTACTATCGAAGTTGCTGCTCAGAAATCACTGTGGAATAGTACAAAGAATATGAGATTTGAAATGAAATAACCTGGTTTGAGTAGTGGCTTCTTAACTAGTCACCTGCATGAAGATTAAAAGTGAAAGAAAACAGGAGATGGTGTTTGTTCTGGACTAGGCAGGCTACGATGTAGTCATCTGGGGAGGGAACGGAATGTGCAAAAGTATGAAGCAGGCAAATGTTGGCAACTGCCTGTGGAGGGAGGTAGGTGGAGGTAAATAAGTGGCTGCCAGATTTGAAAGAATGCTAGATGCCATGGTAAAGAGTTTGGGATTTAGCTTTAGGGCATGGAAGGCCCTTAGATGCAGTGGTTCTCAACCTGTGGGTCGCGACCCCTTTGGAGGTCACACAACCCTTTCACAGGGGTCGCCTAAGACCATCCTGCATATCAGATATTTACATGACAATTCATAACAGTAGCAACATTACAGTTATGAAGTAGCAACGAAAATAATTTTATGATTGGGTCACAACATGAGGAACTGTATTTAAAGGGCCAGAAGGTTGAGAACCACTGCGAGGTTTCTGAGAAAGGTCTGATCACATTGATGTTTTAGGTGAGTGATCTTGGAGAAACGTGAGGCTACATTAGAGGAAACAGGGAGACCTGTTTGGAGACTATGTCAATGATCCATGTGAGGGCGGATGCCCAGAGGGAATGAAAAGGTAAAATGGATGGGAAATTTGTAAAATTTGTGAAATCAACAGATCTTCCCATTATTCTCTGGATGTAGTAGATGATAGTGGGTTGCAGAGTTTGGGGAGATCCAAGACACACTGAAGGGGAAGGATGATCCGGGCTGATGACGAAGTAGATATGAAGGAGAGGGAAGGAGATTCTAAGATTTTCTGGTCTATCACTGGGGCATCCAGGGTGCGAGTGTGAGTGGAGTGTGTGTGTGTGTGTGTGTGTGTGTGTGTGTGTGTGTCTGTGTGTGAAACAGGAGAAGTTGCAGGTTTGCAGAGAAAGGTGAAAAGACAAAAATCGGTTTCAAACAAAGTGTTTTGAATTTTGCCATTTGTAAGAGGGTTGACAAGGGTGCTTGCTCTTTCCTCATTCTCCATCTGTGGGAGAAAGAGGCTGGTCCAGATGATCTCTCAGGACCTTTCTGGCCTGAGCAGCCAGATCTCATTTTCCAGAGGGGTCTTATGAGCTCACATTGTTCTCCGAGGCACTTAAGGGCTATAAGAACTTTCTGCTGCTGTTGAATGATTTTAACTCAGTTGTGAGCTCCCACAAGTATTTTTTGAGGCCAAAGATTTTTCACACACTGAAAAAAAAAAGCTACATGAAGGGAAAGCAACCTCCCACTTTGGGGAATGTAATGAGAAAACTTGAACATTTTCAGCTAACAGCTTTTTATGGGCTATGAATAAGTAAACACAGAGTGAAATAAAAGAGAACAGGCATGAGCTTCGCTGGAGAAAGATTTCTTTCAGTGAGCCAGTCAGAAACAGCCCAGTTTATCCTTCAGAAGGGCAAATATGGGCACGGTCGCCTCTGGACTCGAGTCTGACGTAGACCCGCGGTGGTCCAGATCACATCGCTAGGTCTTTGGTTCATTTGTGCATTCACATATCAACCATTTACCAAACATCTACATTAGGCTGGCCTCACTGCGAGGTCCTAAAACACAGACATGTAAGGCTTTAGAGAGCATTCCCAACTTAGTAGGTGAGATAGGCTGATATGTAATTAATTATAAATGCTATTTGGTCGGTCTGATATTGGACACCTTGCTGTGTTCTGCATTTCCTCAGCTCTTGTCTTTTAGGTTTTCTCACATAAGAGTGACTGAGCATTTCTGTTCCACTAGGATTTTTCTGGACCAGGAAATAACATATAGCCTCTGAAAATTTTGTGTGTGTCTACAGTGTGTGTGTGTGACTATGCTGTAAATAGTCATTTTACAATTGAGTGACTAAGATAGAGAGATTAGGTGTCTTTCTTCAGATAATAAAATGTATAAAAATCTTGATATGACCTTGATGTCCTATTCCAAAGCCCAAGTATTTTTCTCCTTACTGCATGGCTTGGAGTTAAGGTCTGAGGATTGTTATATGTAACCCATGTAGCAGGTGTGAGTTCAGGGTCCTGGTATGGCTAAGGAGCTACTCAGACATCTCCTATTTACTCCTTGGTTTCTCAGAGCCTTTTCATGTCCACACTGGTAGACTAGTCATCCTTAGTCATAGAAGGGCCATTCCATGTAATGTGGTCCTAGCTGGGCAGTGTGCATCTGTCAGGACTGTTTCACTGGGTGACCTGAGCTCCTTGGGGACTTTTCAAGGACCCAAAACCCAAGAAAATTCAACCTGGATGTTGAATTCACAAGACCAAAGAAGAGAGTCAGGAACGACTCTCCTCTATGAAACTTCGTGTCAATCTAGGCACCTGTGATGAAGCTGGACCTCTTTCTCTGTGCCCTGGCTGGAGATGTTCTATTGGCACAGGCTCATAAAGTAACCACTGGAAACCTGGACAGCCTGGATACAGAGGGATTTTGTAGTAAAACTTGGAACTTAGTATAAGTTTGATTTGAAATCCCAACTCCTGTGTTTGGTCTTCTCCCTTCACTGTTTCTCATGTGTCAGTGGCTTTGTGTTTTCTTCCCTCCCTGTTTCAATACTCCTCATGGAAGCCACTGCAGAACCTCTTGAAGCTGGTTCACTGGGAAGAGAGTAGGCTTTGGAGATGGGCAGCTGACTTGCAGTGGGACATAGACCGGGAGCTGAACTTCCTTGAGTCTCATTTCCTCACCTATGAAAATGGGGTTATGACCCTTATCTTGAGGACTGGGTGTAATTTGATAAGATTATGTTGGTAGACTGCCTGGTACAGTCCCTGTGGTATTATAATTTGGTCTATAGATGACAATTTTTCCAGCAAACGTTGCTATTCACTATGAATTCGTAGGCAATTGAATTGCTTCTCACATGATATATTCAGCTTTACTTGTCATCTTTGTAAGGAATGTTTTGTTCTCAGTTAGAGCTATTATCATCATCATGGAAAGTTCCAGGAACAATTGTTTTGGGCCAGGTGTCTCTTTCTCTTGCTCTTGAAATACACAGATACTCAAGGAAGTGCTTGGTTATTCGCAGACCAAGTATTCCTCCGGTGCAATACTCGGAGCTCACCTCCTGAGTAGTCTAAGAACAGTGCTGACCTCTAAGCTGCTGCTTCTTCTACTCTTCCCCTCTGCCTCTCCTCAGCAGCAAGGTCATTGCTGTCTGGTTCTGCTCTGATGGACAGCCCTGTGTGGGCATAAGATAGAGATTGGGGAGGCCTAGAAAAGGCACCTATAAGGACTTAATCACAACGACATGATGATCAAAGATAGTGTGACCTCTGGAGTATTGAGCTACTTGAAGATAGATATACAAAAAATAAAACACAAAAACCCATTCACTTCATTTATGCAATAAGCATTTCTTGGAAGCTTCTTTTATTTATCTCTCTATATAAAAACCTAAGCGACCATTACCATCGGTCACTATGACGTGCACTGACCACCAGGGGGCAGGTGCTTAATGCAGGAGCTGCCCCCTGGTGGTCAGTATGCTCCCACAGCCAACCTCCTGCAGCTGGCCAACCTCCCATGGTCCCTCCCTCTGGCTGGCCAGCCCTGACCAGCCTCGGTAGCCAGCCAGGCCGAGGGACCCCACCTGTGCATGAATTCGTGCACCAGGCCTCTAGTCAATGATAAGAGAAAATCATTGATTGGCTGCCTCCTGCACGCCCCACACTGGGGATTGAGCTGGTAATCCTGGTATGTGCCTTTGCCTCTACTGGGAATTGAGCCGTGACTTTTTGGTTCATGGGTTGAAACTCAACCACTGAGCCATGCCAGCCAGGCCCCTTGGAAGCTTCTTAGTGCCAGGCACTATGCTAGGAACTGTGAAAAAACAAGTCACATACAGTCCTGCCCCTGAGAAGCTCTTAGTCTTTTGTAGGAGGTAGATAAGTACAAGGACATTTACAATACATTGTAGTAAGTGTTAGGATAGAATTATGGATAACATTATCTATGAATGTGCAGGAGATGGCATTCTAATCCAAACTTCCCCCAAAGAGGTGAGACCTATGCCGAATCAAATGGGAATTGGCCAGGTTGTCACAGGACATCAGAGGAAGAGGAATGGCACTGAAAAACTTCGGAAGGCAAAATGTTTGTAGTTGTCTGGGGCTCAGGGTCCCTGTTGGTGAGTGGCAAGTGCTGATGCTGGAGGCAAGCAAGGCTAAATTTCACAGACTCATGTATGCCAGGATGAAGAGCTCGCATTTAATTCTGAATGTGCTAGCATGCTTTAGAAAGATGTTTATTATTTATTTATTTATTTATTTATTTATTTATTTATTTATTCCCACCTTCATTCCTTTAACAATACTTGGTGAACATGTACTATCAGATTGGACATAGAGTAGAAGTTAAAAGCAAGGACTCTGGATTACAGTTGTTTGGATTCAAATCCTGTTTCTGCTACTTGCATGTGCCCTGGCCTTGGACCAGATTTTTTAAATCTCTCATTGCCCCAGTTGCTTCATTTATAAATTGGGGATAATAATAGCCTCCACTTGACAGGATTATTGTAATGATTAATTTAAGATAATATATAAAGCATTTATAGCAGTTCCAGACTCAAGGTAAACATTCACTGACTGTTAGCTATAATCATGTGCGTCGGGATCTGATGAAACCCAGAGAAAGGAATGGTCCCTCTTCCCCATGAACCTAGAGTCCGTGGGAAAGGAAAACACTGCTGTGAGAATGAGAATAGACATGACCAGTCCTGTGAGATATGCGCCACGACATGGAAGCAAACAGGAGAGGCTTCTCACTTAGACTTGGGAAGCCAGAAGAGACTTTGAAAAAAAGTAATGTTTCAGTCGGACCCAAGAAATGAGTAGAAATAATTAGACAAAAAGAGCCAAAAAAACGTCTCAAGCCCTAGCTGGTTTGTCTCAGTGGATAGAGTATCGGCCCATGGACTGAAGGGTCCCAGGTTTGACTCCTAATCAGGTGTCCTTTCCACCATAATATGCTTCTTCCTTAAATTACAAACTGGCACACAAGGCCATGGGCACAGTCAGCCTCCTGGAGGGTGGCTGTGACATTTTTATCTAGAGTCAAGCACAGTTGATATTCATAACTTTCTTGGTTAATTTGTTTAAAACATGGAAACTGCCTTTTGGCAAAAAAAGGTGAAGAAAACATATTTGCTTTGACTCATCGGGAAATGTTAATTTTCTCACATTTACATTGTTCCCCTTTAAGGTGTGAGCTACTCAGAAGTAAAGTGATTAAATTTTAATTTGCATTCAGATGTCTTGAAATATTTCACGGAGTGTCCCAGAAGCAGTCAAATAATTAAATTTTCTCAATTCTGGCTAGTTTAGCTGTGTCCCTAAGAAACCAGTAACTTCCCAAAGGAAATAGAAGTTAGACTTTAAAATGACATCATTGAAAAGAATCATTTTCCGGTGACATCTGGACGATAGCCTGGTGAAATAGGTGAGTCTCTTGCCCTGTTAGTGTCCTAGTGTGAATATAAGTTGTGGAAGAAGAAGATGAGTAAAGTCCCCAGGCAGTTGTGTTTGGTATGTCATGGCTCTCACACAGGACAAGTCTATTAGCAAAGTTGCCAATTATAGCTGCCCTCGTGTCCAGCTTGCTCTGGGTTTTAGAGTTATCAGAAAGAAGTGGAGAGGGTGTTGGCTAAGAGCACATGCTCTCCAGTTAAACAGCTGGGATCAAAGCCCAGCCCAGCCACTTACTAGCCAGGGAAACAGAAATGTAATGTATTTTCTTACTGCCTCAGTTTACTCATCTGTGAAATATGGTGATAATGGTGATTATCTAGATTCATTGAGATAATACACTTAAATACTTAGAACAGTTTCTGGAACATAGGATGCACTCAATAAATGTCAGTTATTATTAGTTCACTTTAAATATATAAACAGCCTGGCTGGTGTGGTTCAATGGTTGAACGTCGACCTATGAACCAGGAGGTCAGGGTTCGATTCCTGGTCAGGGCATATGCCCAGGTTGCAAGCTTGATCCCCAGGGCATGCAGGAGGCAGCTGATCAATGATTCTCTCTCATCATTGATATCTCTATCTCTCTCTTCCTTCCTTTCTGAAATCAATAAAAAATAGTTCTAAAAAATAATAAAAATACTTAAATAAATGAACACAATCTTAAATTGTGTGGCTGTGAGAGTTACTACAGCTCAGGTCTTTCATTTCATAAATGAGGAAATCAAGGCCTAGAAAAGGGAAGCAACTTGTTTAATTTTACATAATTATTAATGCTCAGTGGGCAGTATGCTGACTGACTCCCATTATATAACTATTTTTACTTTGCAAGATTTTTCTTCTACTTATTCCAAATAGGAATACAGAGTACAGAAAAATATTAATACAGTGTGCCTTTGGTTTTTAGATTTTATGAAAGTTTTCAGAATGAATTTAATTGCTTTTTAAAACTACCATCTGTTATTCTATATAGGTGAATTAAAAAATTAAATGGATTGTCCTAAACGTATTGTTTTAGAACTCATTAAAAGTGTAATTTCATTAATGTTGTTATATTTAAGGCCCCGGAGCAAGCTTTTTGTGGTGCTGAACCATCTGCCAACTTGACAAGTGATCCCATTCTGCACATGGACCTGTGTTCCTGCAGGTAGGGAACCCCTATGGGGTAAAATCTAACCTGTGGCACCTCTGGCCAGTGGGCAATGGCGCTGCCTGGTGATTGACTCCAGGTCACGGGTCCTTTGTCAGCGCTTTGTCAACGGTTCCTTTGTCAACACTCTATCAGGGCCAACAGCTTGCATATACTTTTGGGTCTGAACAGCATCTGTGCTGAGGTCTGGCCTCCTCACGGGGCAGACATCAGCATATGGCAGCTCTAGCTTGGGGTAAGGAAATTCATGCTGTTGTACACTTCTCTCTTTATTGCGTATTCCTCTCTACATACAAACCTCCTGGTGTTTACATTGAGCTTTTGGAAATTCATCTAGTTTCTGACTGGTAACGATTGAGCTGTTAATCTTCCAAGTGGATGTGGTTATTTATCTTAGAGATCTTCTCAACCTCGTGGAAGTAGAAGAGCTAAACAGAAGTAATGGGGGAGGGCGATGTTCTTGTTTAAGAAGAGAAGAATCAGGATGACTATAAAAATATGGTGGTGATTATATAATAAACATAACTGTTTTCACAGGATAAGTGAGAAGCTTTCTTCATGAACTTAAAATTAGGCTGCTGGATAAAAGTTGCAAAATGTGGTCTTATATACGAAAACACTTATTAAAAACAGCTTTATTGAAGTAGAATTGCTATTCAAAGAACTACATATATTTAATGTGCACAATTTAGTGAGTTTGAACATGCTAAAGCACTTGTTAATAAATCACCAAGATCACGGTAATAGACATATCCAATATCTCCCAGAGTTTCCTTGTGTCTCTCTGTTTTTGTGCTACTAATTAACCTAAGATTTATCCTCTTAACATGTTTACAAGTGCACAATATCATGCCATTAATTCTGGGCACTGTGCTGCACAGCTCATTTCTAGAACTAACTCACTTAGCACAACTGGAACTTTATAACATTGACCAACAGCGCCCTATTTCCTCCACCTCCAAGCCCCTGGCAGCCCCTCTTTTCTTCTCTGCTCCTGTGAGTTTGCTATTACAAATACCTCATGTAAGTGGACTCATCCAGTATTTGTACTTCTGGGTGGGCTTATTTCACACTCTGTGATACATTCAGAGTGGTCCAGGCGAACTACCTGTGAGTTCATCAACTCCCCATTAATAGAATTACTTACACAAAGAGGGATGTCTGTTTACCAAAGAAGAGGTAGAGCCCTATACTTTGCTGCTTCCAAACCACCTCAGGATCTTCAGTAGAAGTTCAAATTCCACCTGGCTGGTGTGGCTCAGTGGTGTGGCTGGTGTGGAACCAGGAGATCATGGATCAATTACCGGTCAGGGCTCATGCCCGGGTTGCGGGTTCCATCGCCAGTGGGGATTGTTCAGGAAGCAGCCAATCAATGATTCTCTCCCATCATTAATGTTTCTATCTCTCTCTCCCTCTCCCTTCCTCTTTGGAATCAATAAAAATATATTTTAAAAAGTTCAAATTCCAAAGCACTACTTTATATAGCTACTGAACTAGGAATCTTCATGTATGTTTTAAAATAATTTCCCCTGATGTTCTTTATATTGCCAGATTTTCACAAGTTCATAGAATGGTGTCAGAAACCACTAGTTAGGAGGTGTTCTTGTGTTTTGGGTGTGTGCTGGTGAATTTGTATTTGCCTTCACACACACATATATATGCATGTGGGAGAGTCATGAAATAATTCCAACTTTTCTCCTAGCCCTTCCACAGAAAAAACACTCTTATGTCCCTGAGATTTAAACCATGCTTCCTTTGTAGGTTCACACAGGCACAATTATTTTAGGTTGAGCAGTGGCATACCTGACTCCACAAAAGAGGGCACATCATGCTGTTGAGGGTTATTTGGAGCTAAGATGGGCTGTTCTGCACAGCACCTACATATCTCTGGAGACACTGTTGAGCTACCTCCCATGATTTATAGGTAATTAAGCATCTGTTTCCATGTTAACCCAAGGAGACCAGGTGGCTCAAATGCCTCATCTGAGGTCCTCATCTTTCTCCATATGGCTTCTCTAGCCAAGTCCTCTTACATCATAACATCTCCTCTAATAAGATCAGTTCACACTGAAGTTCCTTTTCTGGGCTCCTACAGTCATGTTTATAGCACAGAGCTCAGATCCTGTGTCTTCTCTAGTCATCTAAAGCACAGGCCCCTAAAGGAAACAGAGTACCCCATCCATCTTCTTCTGCAGTATTTTTAACATCTGGCATGGAACACAGTTCAGAGTCACTGCTAAGAATGACTTGTTGGCTGATTTTTAAAACGTATTGTACCAGACGAATAATATATTGAAACAGGTTTCTTTCTCTTCTAAAAATGATAGAACTTACTATTATTACTCACTGATCTTGCAAACATAAGGATATTTGCTTGTATTTCCAATGGGAGGTTGGGTCCAACAAAATAAATTGGAAACCACATATAAAAATGAATCATCTATTTTTTATTGAATACACATTTTCACGTTAAACATCTTTAATACTTAACATGCATTCCTGCTAGCTTTAGAAACCAACATGGTTTATGGATTCAATTAAAAACCTTTCATTGAAAGGAAATCTATTTTTAATTTTCATTTTAATCATTTAAATATTTAAAGATGTTGCCTTTGTTCTCCAAACTTCTTTTAATCATATTGGGTATGCATACATAGGCACTTTTGAGAAAATTGACATTTTTATGATCCGGATGTTCCAAAAGAATGCATTTCTTCAACCTGGAAAATGCATTGTCTAACCCTTAGTTTTGCTTTTGAATTTCATCAAACGTATAAGTGAGTCCTGTGTTAATAAGCCCATGAGGAATCCCTGTTATTACTGGAATAGATATTTAACATTTTGTGACTTGAGTGGGGCTCCTGCTTCAGCTCTTGCTTCTGCTCAACCCAACTCCATGGTCTGTCAGTCACCACTCTCACACCTGCTTCAACTTATCTGCAAGAATTCACTTTGAGTATGTTGGGCTCTGGAGGTCTACCAGTGGAATCTATCAAATATCTAAACTTCTATCCAGATGAGAAATCTAGGTTGACTCTGCATGGGCCTCATACAGACTTGGGTACCAAATCCAGCTCTCCCCTTTATTATTTTCATGACTTGAACAGTTTACTTAAGTTCCTTGAGATTGTATTTCCTCATCTAAAATAATGTCTTCTCTGCAGAGTTGATGTGTGTTTCAGGTATAATACACATCTGGTTCATAGAAGGTCCTTGGTAAATGGTCACTCTTGAAAATGTTGTCAATTTTCCATGAGAATGAGAACCTTGAAGTCAGGAGATGCTGTGTAGGCACCTGGAGGAACTTCAATCTATCCTTCATGTACTATTTTCTTTTCTTTTCTTGGTTTTAAGTCTAAATGCTCATCTTGTACCTAAGGGAACAGCTCTGTAGCCACCCGAGTGGTTGAAGCACAGATATATTGGGATTCTGAAAGCCTGTAAACAGTGAGATAACTGCACTGTTCTGCTAATATGGACTCACCTTAGCTTCCGAGAAAGAAAATTCGATGCAAAGAGACCTCCTGGGCCATGGATATTGCTGGGGCCTCTTTGCAGCCCCTGGCTCTACCAGGCTGAGCCTGTGCTGTTTCCACACCCCGATCAGGCCAGCCCTAGGTTTGGGGATGAGGTGGAGATGATTGTGACACATAGGCAGATGGTGATTTCAAGGGAACTGGGAAAGGTCCTCTGTCACATTTAAGACTACCCTGTCTCCTCTTCTATTACTTTAAAAAGAGAGAAGAGGACTTTTCTTTCCTAGGTGGAGGATGCAAATGTTTCCATCCCATAGGGAATTTGGCTTCACCAGGCCTTTTTTTCTTTTTTTCTGTTAGGCTCACTGTTCTCCTAAAGAGACAGATGGTTATTCAGAAGACATTTCTTTCTCACACCACCTTTGGCAGCCTCCCTTCTTGAGCAAATCACCTTCAATAGTCCCTTATTTTGTAAATTTACCCCATTCAGGGGATGAACATTTATTAAATGCCCACAAAACCTGCCTTTGCATTAGGCATCTTACATACCTGATTTCATTCAAACCCGACCAAAATTCTCATGGGTAAGGGGCATACGCTACATTTTTATACAGGAGAAAACATCCACTAGGAAGTTGTGAGAAACATCGCCAAGACTACACAATAAGAGGACAAAATTGAGATTTAAAAACAAATTTGTGGGACTTCAAAGTCCATGTTCTTTACACTACATAATGATGCTATTGGCTTTAAGAAAAAAAAAATTAGATCGTCTGCATTGTTCACTCCTGCAGCTCAACATTATGACTTATTCTTTCAAAAATTGGCTAAGGAACCAGAACCTCTCAAAACAGAATATTTATTTATTGTTATGCTTTTTAAGGTGAATTATTGGAGTCATTGATTTTCACTGCATATCTAGTTTGTATATATTTTATTTATCAATATCCATGGAAAGTTTGGATATATAGAATTAAGAAAGATCTCAGAAACATAGTGCAGTAGAGTGAGTTAAGACTTTGGAATTAGATATGCATCCATGCCAATCATTGGCTGTTTGACTATGAGCAGGTTGTTTGATCCTTCTAAGTCTCAAGTTCTTTATATGTATAATGGGTACAGTGGTAAATATCTTGCATGATTATTTTAAGAACTAAGCAAGATACAAAACATAATGTCACAAAATTGGACACATTGAGACATGCATTAAACAATAGACATTATTAGAACTATCATTATCTTATTATCAACATAATAGCTTAAATATGAATAATGTGTATAGAGAAATCATATTCATATACTATTCAAAATATTCCTATTTCCTTCTAAACTGTGTCTTGTCTACCACCAAATTTTCAGCCCCTTTCACAGTACTCAGCACCTAAGAGGTACTAAGTAAATATTGGTTGCATTGAATTAAGGATAAAGCAGTAATTTAAGACATCTAGGTTCATGACCTAGGACTTTATTAGACTGTCATCAATTTCAAATGTATAAAGTAAAACATGGGGCTAGAAGTTCTATAAGGTGCTTCACATTCCAAGATGGTACATTTGGAAGTCCTACAATGAAGTGTATAGGGCATATTTGTTTGAGCATTCATTAAGCAGCATTAAAGCTAGGTAAGAGAATTTAGAACATTAGGTGAAAACAATATTCCTTTCTTTGATTAATTATTTAACAGCAAGGGAAAACGTGATGACTTTTCAGGAGTGAATCTGAGGTCACTAACTATATAACAAAACCAACCATCTGATAAATGTGTACAAAATGCAGATAGCGCATGCTGCTGGAAGCAACGACCCAAGATGCTGAGGAAAGGTATTTCACTTCATTAGGCATCTCTAATGAGATGTGGGGAGGGTAATTATCTGAGCAGCACTGCTGAACCGTGTGCAGGCTCAGGGTTGCCAGACAGGTCAGAGCTGGTTGTGGTGACTCAAGAATGAATGAAGATCTGTAGTAGCCTCATGTTTCTTGTCCTCTAATTGTGTGTTATGCTGCAGAATTTTATTCTGTATGTACTTTTAACTGTTCTCTATGCATATGTACATATCATCTTTTCCTTATTATATTATGTGTTCTTTGAGATCAGGGACAATGTGATTCATCTTATATATTCTTCACACTTTTAGTGCAGTCGATCAGGAGAATGAAAACTTTAAAATGGGTATAACCTTTCCTTTCTTGTAGAATTTTCCTGTTTGTATAACCTGAAATGTAAAACAGCTCAGTGCCTGACAGTTCAGTGAATAAATTTACTTTTATTGTTATTATTTACAGCAATTATCAAGGGGCTAATTAGATATTGAGAGTTGGCCCCCTTTGCTATATTATCCTTCTTAAAATCTTAATAGACTAGCAGAAATTAGGGAGGCATAAAAAGAGGGTAATCATAAAGGATTATCTCCACTAATGGCATTCTCATATTTTCCCTACTCCCCCTGGTGCTCTCGGCTTTAAAAAAAAAGAGGGGGGAGGGGAATTAAAAGGCTCTGGTTTGCCTTCTCCCAAAGAAAGTGTTTTCTTCCTAATTTTATCACTGAAATATTTGGGACTTCTTACATGATATTTTTTCTTTATTTTTAATGTTCACACTATCACAGATGTCCCCATTCCCCGCCCCTCCTGTGCCCCCTTTCACCCAGTCTCCCCCCTTCCTCTGGCCATCACCACACTGCTATCTGTGTTCCAGGCTTATGCATATATGTTCTTTGGCTAACCCCTTCACCTTTCATTCAGTCCTCCCTTCCCACTCCCCCTCTGACAGCTGTTTCTATTTTGTCCATCAGTTCATTTTGTTCATTAGATTCCACATTTAAGTGAGATCATATGGTATTTGTCTTTCCCTGACTGGCTTGTTCAACATAGTATAATAACTTCTGGGTCCATCCATTGCTGTTGAAAAGGGTAAGAGATCCTTCATTTTTCCAGCTGCATAGTATTCCACTGTGTAAATGTACCACAGCTTTTTTAGCTATTCATCTACCGATGGGCACTTGGGCTGTTTCCAAATGAAGACAATGCTTTCTAGTGAATGAAGCTTCCTTTAAAGCAGAACTATAATTGCCTCTCTGCTATCTTACCTGCACCCCTCATGGGGATGAAATGAGACTTTAAAGATGGCTCTCTGTCCAGAGATGTTCCCTAGGATCTAGGTTTGCTGCATTGTTTTGCCTCTGTGTATTTGAAACTTAACTGTGTACCAAGAGAACTTTGCAATGAGAGGCAAAATATTTAGTCCAGGAATGCCCGTTACTCACTTTAGTTACACTTTGACTCAACTCTAACAGAACCTGGTATGCAATTTTGTGAGCCTTGTCCTTTTATTCTAGAATCTACATGTTTGAGCACTTAGCTAGAACTATGTAAAGGAGATGGACATAAAAGAGAAGTATCAAGACAAACCATACAGACTACTTTGTTGAAAAAAGGCCATGGAGAAATAAAGAAAAATTGTGGGAAGAGAATGCTTTTTCTTCCATTACTTTTTAAAAAATCATTTTATTGTAACTTTATGCTTAAATTACACAAAGACTTTTCAGAAATGTGTTTGCCATGCAGGTGTCCTATCCATCACAAAGCATGCATTCCTTTCCCTAGTATTTTTGACACCATGGCAACAGAATGCCACTCTAGTCTAGACACTCACTGGAGAATACACTGCTCTTTTAATATAGTGAATTTCTGTTTAGGACTGGTCCAGTCTCAAGGAAACCAATCCTTGCTTTGCCCAGGCAATCTCTGTGTTATAGCAGAATGTTCAGCTGTTGAATATTGCCCCAATTCTTTTCTTTTGTAGCGTATGCCTGGGGAGTAAGGACATTTTCAACTAACTCTTCCCTAGGGTGCTATCTGTAAATGGAAAGGAGAGAGACACATGCTGAGCCTAATGGAAAGGTTTTCTCGTACAAAACTTAGAATAGGGACTGTGGCATCTAAATGATTCAGCCGAGGTTAATAATCTGAGGCACTGATGCCTTTTGGAGCTGGAGTCCCCTTGGAATAAGTCTGCTCCTGCCCTGCCACAGTGTCACCCTCTGAGCAATCTCAGTGTGTTCCTTTGGCACAGCCTCAAGCTTAATGCACATCCAGTAAAACTCCAGGATGTGGGGGTCTATAGACATCCGGGTGTTTGTTTCTGAGTGACTGGTGGTATAATACTCTCCAAGACTTATTCATTGAAATCTTTTTTAATGTCCATCTTCTGCTTGATCGAGAGTCTGGTATGCATTGTCCAAGTTAAGATCTGGTAGAATCTTGTTATAAACATTACTTCTCATCACAGAGGAGCCCTGGCAGCATTTGGGAGGTTGTTGCAACTCACAAATTACTTGTGTGGCTCTCTTTCCTGGCAGCTTCTAGAACTAGGACCTTCTACTTTGTACCTGTACACTTAGCCCACAGCCGGCTCCGCTGTCCATGCTATTCCCTGTGACAGGTAAAGCTTCCTGCCAGCATGAAGGCACAGATCTTTATTAATGTCACTGTGATTTGTTTTTTCCGTGTCCAATGTTCTGTCTGGTAGCCCGGATTTCTAATCAAGTTTGTTTAGTTTTTAGAAATAGTAATCTCCTTAAAACACCCCAAATTGTAAAATTAAGCAAATTATTCCCAAAAGGCAGTCATCAGAAACCACAGCACTTCCGGGGGCCAGCTCACCTCCCTCAAGGACATGTGCTTTCTGATTCTAAGAGCATCTCTGCTTCTCTCTGTGAACCAATATAGTTCTCTCCTCTCTACTGACTAGTGTCCTCTACTCACTCGGATATTTTGCTTCCTAGAACTTCCTGCAAATGGCTCGTCTTCATCCTAATGTTACTCTGGCATCCTTTTTGCTTCTGACCCCAACACTAGCTAAAGGCTTTTCAACAGTTTCATGGGGTAAATTTCTGACCCACGTCTAGTCTTTGTGCCAGGCTCCGTGTTTCTAAGTAGGTGATGAATTTCCATCCTTGAGTTGAGTGTCCATCCTTGATTCAATCAATCATGGTTGGATAGTGGAGCAAAGGCCTGTGGCACTACCCATGTCTGTTCAGTCCCTCTCTTTCATTTGGCAGGGATGTGGGTGGCCAGTTCCCTTAGAAGGACCAATGCATAGTCAGCAACGAGAAGCACAATAAGTCATTCAAGACAGGCTTGAAATACTCATCGTTGTGAATCTGGCCTCTTGAGTGTTAGTTCTTCGTCTATAAGCAAGGTAGTGACAATATGTCAGGATCCCTTTAAGAATTACTGATGTAAGTGGGTAACACAATGTTTTCCATTTTTAACCCAGGATACTGTGATTAGTTACAATAGTAGTATAATTATTAATAATAATTGTATAATTTAGGAGTAATAGTTGTAGTGATAACTATAGTGTTTTAGTAGTGATAGTTGTGTATTAGTAATAGGAATAAGAGAAATAGGTGGTAAGTAGATAGTGGTAGAGTTCTGGCCAGCAGGAAAAGCTCTGACTTCTTTAGCCTTTGCTGACTCCCTGCCTCAAAGACCTGGTGAGAAGTCCAATTCTTGAGACTAGGTCTGCAGGAAAACAAAAATAAAATTAGCAGAATTCAGAGGGACAGAGAATTGATTTATGAGTCAGGGCATGGTCTGGCTTCAGGCTGGCTGGGTGTTGAAGATGAAACAATGTCATTAGAATTCTGTAGAGACCTTTCATCTCTTGGCTGTACTTCCCCATAAGTTGATTTTATTCTCAAGCAGACCTTCCTGATATAGTGGGACAGATGACTATTGACATAAATCTAGTTTTGTTGTGTCTTTTGAGCTAGCAATCCTAGAGGAACAGGCCATGTCTTTTACATACCAACCCAGCAAAACACCCATGAAAACTTTTGGCTGGATGCTAGAGCCATCTCTATATAAGTTACCTTGGCCAGGTGTAGGGGTGGGGTTGGGTACTCTGACCTGATCTAGGTCCCTCTCCAGGTCTGAAAGGGGGTTGGGGAGGCTTAGTCTCACCTTAATACAATGTAGTTAAAATGTAAATGAGTTAGAGCTTCAATAACAAGAGACAAGTAGGAGCAAAAAAGAAGCAAATATCTACTACACAGTCCTTACAAGTTGATTGTTGGTTGTTGGTTGTAAGGCTAATGAGATAATAAATTCAAATTACTGATTGAAGTGGCAGACTCATAAATAGTATGAAATTAATAGTTATCCCTCCCCTCTTTTTCCTATTGCATCTTCCATTCTTATATGGTATTTGGCCCCAATCCCATTTTTAAAAAAATCTGTTTCCCCTGGTATAGATTAGATGACTATGTGGAATTGATTTCAAGTATCGGATAACCATGAGTTGAATTCTTAAAGGGTTCTTTTTCAACCCTAGAACTCTGTGATTTGAGACTTTGTTGTTAATGGCAGACACGTTGATCCATTTTTAGGTATATATCCCTAAATTTCAAAGTCACCCCCAGCTTCCCTTTCTCCCTTGCATCTCTTCCTCTATCAAACAACTTCTTGGATTTTCTTGTTTCTGCCCCTGTCCTATACAATTCACACATTCCCTCTACCCATTCCTATGATTAACACCTAAGTCCAGGCCCTCGCTTCTTTTCTTTCTTTCTTTTTTTTTTTTAAATGAAGGTAAAGTTCACATAACTTAAAATTAATTATTTTCAGGTATACAATTTAGTCAATTTAGTGTTGTGCAACTACCACCTCTGTCTACTTTAAACACATTTTTGTCACTCCCAAAATGAGCTCCATGCCCATTAACAGCCTCAGGAAACTACTATTCTGCCATCTGTCTCTATGGGTTTATTTGTTCTGGATATTTCAAATAAATGGAATTATACACTATCTGACCTTTTGTATTGGGCTTCTTTCACATAGCATGATGTTGTCAAGGCTCACTCATGCTGTAGCATGTGAGTATTTCATTCTTTTTCATGGCTGAATTCTATGGGTGCACCACGCTTTGTTTATCCATTCACCTGTCAATGGGCATTTGGAAGGCTCTCATTTTTTCACCTTAACCTTGACTATAGCTGGAGCTCCCGCTGGGCTGCTGCATTGCTCAACTACAGAAAGCAATGGTCACTTTGTATTCCGTATGAATAGTCCCTCCTAGAGTTGAGCAACACAGGGATTCTGCTCCGAACCAGAAGCTTTCTCAAACCTTATTTCAAATGCATACTGATAATGTTGGCCATCTACTTTTCTAAAGCCCATCTTTGATCATATTATCCTCTACTCAAAATCCTTTGATGGTCCCCTTTTACTTATAAATTACATAATAATAATAGATACAGTATATTAAATTCTAGGTATGTGCCAAGCATTTTTCCATACCCTGTACATGAGTGATGTCACTTAACTCTCACAACAAATATGTAACTATCCTTCTTCCCTTTCTATAAATGAGGAAAGTGAGTCATAGTGTATCCAAGAACATATCCAAGGTCACACAGCAGGAAAGTGTTGGAACCAGAATAATAACCCTGGTAGACAGACGCTAAGGTCGCCCCTAATGATCCCCACATGCCGATGTGCATGCCTTTGCATAAAATTCTCTCCATGTGTGCTGACTAGAACTGTGGCTTCCTTCTAGCCAATAGAATATGGCAAAAGATAATGGGATGTCACTTCCATGATTACCTTATATAGGGTGTCCCAAAATTCACGCAAGATTTGAATTTTGCGTGAGCATTAACAACAACAACAACAAAAAATAAAAGCCTAATTTTACTTGGTTTAATGAATCAGATTCTAATATCTGTTGCCCTTTGATTTCAATCCCTTCAATTTGATAAGCATTACCAAGTGCCAACTATGGCCCAGGAGCAGGGACAGTGAAGACCAATGAAGACCACGGCTTTGCATATGTGCCAGCAAAGTGTGGAGGCCATTTACCCGATGTGCTATTCCATACATAACCCACCCTATACTGTATACTTTATGAATCAATAAAAAATTTACAATGTTTAATTATAAACCTGTGTTTTCTATCAAAATTACTTCTTGCGTGAATTTTGGGACACCCTATATTGTGTAAGTCTTTTCTTAGAAGACTCCCTTTGCTGGGTATGAAGTACTTGGCCATGTTGGAGGGGCACACATGGCAAAGATCTTTAGCCAACCTCTACGACTGAAGGGGGGCCTCTTTCCTCAAATCAACAAAAAGCAGGGACCCTCAGACATACAGCCACCCAAACCTGGATGGACTTGGAAGCATTCTTCTTTAGCCTGGCCTCCGGGTGAAAACGCAGCCTGGTGGACACCTTGATGATAGATAGCTCAGTAGGGCTCTACAGAGGACCCAGCAAAGGCATGTCTAGACTCCGGATGCATGGAAACTTGAGATAGTAAATGTGTGCTGTTTGGTTTTTTTACTTTTATTTTTATATTTTTATTGATTTCAGAGAGGAAGGGAAAGGGAGAGAGAGACAGAAACATCAATGATGAGAGAGAATCATTGATTGGCTGACTCCTGCACGCCCCCTACTGGGGATCAAGCCCACAACCCAGGCATGTGCCCTTGACAGAATGGAACCTGGTACCCTTCAGTCTGCAGGCAGACGCTCTATCCACTGAGCCAAACCGGCTAGGGCGTAAATGTGTGCTGTTTTAAGTCCCTGGAATCATGGTAATTTCTTATACAGCCAGAGAAAATGGATGCAGATTTTGGTACCTGGAAGTGGGACACTGCTGTAACAAATACCTAACTGTGGGAGTGGCTTTGGAATTGGGCAGTGGGAGGAGGCTGGAAGAATGTCGAGACTTCTGACAGAAAAGGACAAAGGGGCTCTGAACGGACCGCTAGTAGGGACATGGAGTTGGAGAACGCTGCTGGTGATGATTCAGAAGGGAGCGAGGCATGCTTTTGGAAACTGGAGAAAGAAGCATGCTTGTAATGTCACGGCAGGAAACAGCCACGTTGTCTCCTTCACTTACGGATAAGCAGCATTTGTAAGTGATGAACCTGGATGTACAGTAGGGAGATTTATGACTCTTGCAACTTCATCTTGAACTGTTAAATTAAGTTTTCCATAGTGAGGTTCTGTCTACCAGCCCAGCGTGTTCTAGACACATGCAAAACTTCTAGTTTCCAAAACTCCATCTGCATATTCCTGTCTCTGCACTTTGGTATAATGGTTTATTAACATGTAATTTTCCACTTACAATGCTCTTCCCTCTCCCCACACCTCCCCATCCCTTAAAGCCCAACTCAAATGTTCCCTTATTGCCCTAACTGGTTGGGCTCAGTGGATAGAGCGTTGGCTTGCAGACTGAAAGGTCCCAGGTTTAATTCCGGTCAAGGGCATGTACCTTAGTTGTGGGCACATCCCTAGTAGGAGGTGTGCAGGAGGCAGCTGATTGATGTTTCTCTCTCATCAATGTTTCTAACTCTCTATCCCTCTCCCTTCCTCTCTGTAAAAAATCAATAAAATATATTTTAAAAAAATGTTCCCTCATTGCTTGAGCGCTTAGCTACAATTATTCTTTATCTCTTTGGTGTATTTTGTTCCCCAATAACTCTGCTGGGGCTCAGAGTTCCATGCTTACATGTTGACTGTGCCTGCAAAATCATAACCTTCTTTTTTCTGTGTGCCCTTCTTAAAAATGTTTTTAAACTGTTTTATTAAAGTGTAATTGACACATTGGCATTTAAAGTGTACATTTTGACAAATTTTAACATGTTATACATACATGAAAACACAATAATGAAGATAATGAGCATTTCCATTCCCCCCAAACATTCCCTGTGTCCCGTTGTAAAGGCTGCCTCACACCCATTCTTTCTCAGGCCATCAGTAAGTGGCTATCACAACAGATTAGTTTGAATTTTCCAGAATTTTGTAAAAATGCAATAATACTGAATGCACTCTTTACTCTGGCTTTTTCCCTCATATTTTTCCCTGATTATTTTGCGATTCATTCATGTTGTTATATGTACCAATAGCTTACTCTTTTTATTTATTGCTGAGTGGTACTGCATTTTCTGGATATGCCACTGTTTGTTTATGTATTCAAGTGTTGAGGGATAAGTGGAATGTTTCTAGTTTAGGCTATTATAAATAAAGCTGCTATGAGTTTTTATGTACAAGTTTTTGTATAGATATATGCTTTCCTTTCTTGGGGGTAAATTCCTAGGAATGGAAAGTCTAGACCATATGGTAGTTGTATATTTAATTTTTAAGAAACTGTTATACTGTTTTCCAAGCTGATTTTACTTTTTGTACATTTCTTCCATCCGTGCATGAGAACTGCATTTCCTCACCAAAACTTACTATGGTCAGCCTTTAATCTCAGTCATTCCAGCACATTGTGATAAAATCTCATTGTGGTCTTAATTTGCATATCTCCAAAATGTACGAAGTTGAACATCTTTTACTGTGTTTATTTTTCCATTCATATGTCTTCTTTAGTAAAGTGTCTATTCAAATTTTTCCCACTTCTTAAATTGGGCTGTTTGATTTATTATTACTAAATTTTGAATGTTCTTTATATATTCTGGGTACAAATCATTTATCAAGCATGTGCTTTGCAAATATTTTCTTCCTGCCAGTGGCCTGCCTACTAATCTTCTTAATGATGTCTTTTCAAAAGCAGAATAGTTTGTTCTTTAATTCTAAGCTGTCCTCGATGCCTTATGGCCCCTTTCCAAAACTCCAATGCTTCATATTTATGTTGGTCTAGTGGTGTTTCAGGCAAGAAAGTGAATCCACCCTATGTGAGCCCATCTTGGTCAGACATAGTTCTCAATCATAAGACTGCTGAGGTTAGAGGTCTTTTGTTATCTAGCCCTCTCCCAAATGTAGTAAATCATCTTGTACATGGTAAATGTTCAAAATGAATGTTTGTTGAGTAGTTAGAATTTGCTTAAAAAGTGAACACTAGAATAAATCTCCTCTCTCCATTTGTTTTTACATTGATACAGCTCAGGAGAGAGCTGTATCGATAGCAGCTCTTTCCTGAAAGGAGAGTGCAGTGAAATGAACATTCAGTTTAGTTCAAAGCCCAGAGTAACTGGCATTTAGTTAACGGAGGCTTTGATGATTACTTTCGAGGCAGATTATTACAGTTACAGAGCATTTTATTTTTTATTTTGTAATTAATGGATACATATTATTATTTTACTGCATAAAAATTAGTGACAAACAGCCTTCATAGACGTTTATGTTGCTGGTGATAAAATATGGCTCCTGAATAAGTCTAGGGTGCTTTTAATTTTCTTTTGTCAGTAGTTTTCTTTTTCCAATTGATTAATTCTTCAGAATGAGGAATACAAGAAGAGTCTTAAACTTTTAAGTTTTTAAAATGTGTAGTTTCAACCACAGGGACCTATTTCCTGAGTTGAATTAGTTTGTTGTCACATGGCAAATATTTAAGATCTTAAATAAAACCAATCTTTTGTTTTTATGATTGGGATTAAGAATAGAAGCTTTAACTTTGATTTTAAAGTTTTGACTTATAATTTGTCACAATAGCATTTAAAGAGTAAGGTTTTTGCTCTTTGAAATTTTCATAAATTTTAAACACTTTGAAGTATTTACTTAGTTCACTTTTACAGATCTCTACCTTCTATTAGTTCTGTAATTCTTTTTTAAAATATATTTTTATTGGTTTCAGAGAGAAAGGGGGGAGAGAGAGAGAGAGAGAGAGAGAGAGAGAGAGAGAGAGAGAGAATATCACTGATCGGCTGCCTCCTGCACACCCCACACTGGAGGTCCAGCCCGCAAACCCAATATGTGCCCTGACTGGGAATTGAACTGTGACCTCCTGATTTATAGGTCAACGCTCAGCCACTGAGCATGCTGGCTGGGCTGTTCTGTGATTCTTATTTAAGATCCTAAAGAGCACATTCTAAATCTGATTATGAGTATTATTTATTATTGCTATTATTATTAATAATTATTAATGGGATACAGTAGGAAATCTTACCTTTGATTTAATTTTCTTTTTTCATAATTTATTTTGGAGGAAATGAAGTGGAGCCTGGGATGGACTTAAACAGCATTGGGAAACTACCAGAAGTTCAAAAGCCATGCATGAAATTAAATTATGTTATTCAATGGAAACTAGCAAATGACTTGGCATATTCTTTTGCTTGTAAATTAATATTTATTTGGTGAATAGTACTTTTTGTTGGTAAATGTTTCCCTCCACATCCCGCGTGGATCAGGGTTCAGGACCTGGAAGCGGAGCCGCACACAAATGAAAGAGAAAAGACACGAGATAATTTGGAAATATTGGGGGACCAGGCGAGTAAGTCCAACTCAAGAGGAAGGACTTCCCCTGGTGCTCAGGCCGTGCCAACCTTTTATTGGTCTGGGATACACCCATAGCATAGCCCTTAGGCAGGCGACCCTGGGCAGCAGGCAGACTAGCCCATCAGCAAGGATTTACATAATAATAAATGGGGAAGTTACTTCAGCTACCACTGTCTGGACAAACAGAGGTGGCGCCTAGCTCCGACCTCGACCTTTGCTAGGGCTTCAAAGGCACCCAGCCTTGGGAGGGGGGGGGGTTCTCTGTCTACGCTTATCAGCTAGTGAAGACAATAAACGGTTTCCCACAACTTTTACTCTGAGTCAAACATGGTACTACTAGATGCTTAGAGTTAGCAAAGTGTAAAAAACTTCTACTTTTGCCTTTTAAAGCTTATGGTCTAGTTTAGATGTGGTTAAATTGGGATAAAAAGTGTTTCAGCCCTAGCTGATTTGGTTCAATGGATAGAGTGTCAGCCTGTGGATTGAAGGGCCCCGGGTTTAATTCCGGTCAAGGGCACGTACCTCGGTTGCAGACTCCCTGCCCTGGTCCAGGGCCTGCAGGAGGCAACCAATCTATGCGCCTCTCTCACATTGGTGTTTCTTTCTGTCTCTCACTCTCCTTCCCACTCTTCTAAAAATCAATGGAAAAAAATCCTCCAATGAGGATTTAAAAAAATAAGTGTGTTTTGGAGTTTTGGGTGAACTTCCTAAAACTTAGGGGATGTATCCTAAAGAGGCAGAGAGAATAGAGAGAGTTGACATCTTTTATTGTATCTAACTCACTCCTCCCCCCGCCCCAAATTAAGAACTATTGGTTTAGGGGTAAGAGAGACATGAAAATAAATAACAATGACCCTAGGTTATAAGTACTTTGAGGGGGCTATGTACAGAACACGTTGAACATCCATCAAAATATAATAATCATAAATGTGTATGTATCCAACATTGGAGCACCCAAATATATCAAGCAAACTTTAACAGAAATGAAAAGAAAAATAGACAACATTGCAATAAGAGTGGGAACTATCAACAATGGATAGATCATCTGAACAGAAAATCAGTAAGGAAACAGCAGACTTGAACAACATTATAGACCAAATAGACCTAATAAACAGAGAGTATTCCCTCCAACACCAGCAGAACACACGTTCTTACCCAATATACATGGAACATTCCCCAGGGTAGATCATATGTTAGGTCACAAAAAAAGTCTTAACAAATTTTTAAAAAGATTGAAATAACAGCAACTATTTTTCCCAACCACTATGGTATGAAATTAGAAAACAACAAGAGGAAGTTTGGAAAATTCACAAATATACGGATATTAAACATGCTCCTGAACAACCAATGGATTAAAGAAGAAATCAAAAGGAAAATAAAAACTGTCTTGAGACTGAAATGGAAATGCAACATAGCAAAACGTATGGGAAGCAGCAAAAGCAATGTTGAAAGAGAAGTTTATAGTGATAAATGCCTACATTAAAAAATAGAAAGATCTCAAGTGAAAAACCCAACTTTATAACTCAAGGAATTAGAAAAGAAGAACAATGTTAAGAAAAGAAAGAAAATAATGAAAAGTAGAGCAGAAATAAATAAAATGGAGACTAGGAAAATATAGAAAAGATTATCAAAATAAGAGTTGGTTATTTGAGAAGATGCAAATTGTAACCACAATGAGATATGACCTCATACCTGTTAGGATGGCTATATGTCTATTATAAAAAAGACAAGAGATAACAAGTGTTGGCAAGGACGTGGATAAAATAGAACCCTGATTTACTGTTGTTGTTTTTTTAATGTAAATTGGTATGGTCATTACAGAAAAAGGTATGGAGATTCCTCAAAAAATTAAAAATAAAACTACCATAGGATCCAGCAGTCCATTTATGAGTAGATATACAAGAAATGAAAACAGAATCATAAAGAGATATCTACATTCCCATGTTCATTGCTGCATTATTCAGCCTTAAGAAAGAAACAAATGCTGCCATTTGCAAAAACACAGGTGGACCTAGAGGTCAGAAGTCAGACATGGAAAGATCATTTACTGCAAGAACTCCCTTATGTAAATTTCAGCTGCACAACTTTATAATACAGCATCCGTATACTGCATTGTGTGCTCACCACCCGAAGTCTAGTCTCCTTCCATCACCATATGTTTGGCCCGACGATATCTGGTACATAATAGATTCTCAATAAATATTTGACAGTGCCTACTATGGCAGCACATATACTAAAGGAATGATACAGAGAAGGTTAGCATGGCCCCTGAGTAAGGATGACATGCAAATTCGTGAACTGTTCCATATTTTTAGAGAGTTAAATGTTATGTGATGACGGTATGGACTTTGTGGTAATCATTTCCCAATATACACACGTGTCAAATCATCACTCACCTTAAACTTATGCAATATTGTCAATGATATCTCAATAGAGCTGAGTGGGAGAGGAAAATGAATCCCTCCATAAATAAATAAATATAAAAAAATTAAGTCAGAATTTGCCATAGGTCAAAAAATTATACACATTCAAGTGTTTGTGTTCCCTTGTGTACTTGTTCAGTACAATGAAATATAATTTGTAAAAATTGAAAGAATAGACCCAACTAACACTCAACTGGAAAATATATAGGTGTTCATTATCAGGACTTGATTAAATAAGTGACAGTGCTGCTATTCAACGAAATAATCCACAAGCATTAAAAGACTTGTAAACATAAGGTTGATTTTTAAAAAGTTGAAGATGTATAAAATGAAAAATGAAAATCATAAAATTTATGCAAACATGTTTATATTTTGGTATTTTATACAACTGTCTGGACAGTGACTACTTCCAGTGGGATTGAGAGTAGATGCAGGGAGAACGAACTGTGTTTATTTCATACCATTCTCTAATATTTGATTATTTTAATAACAAGCACATATTATTTCTGTAATAACCATTTTAAAACTCCATTTTCCTCTAAGAGAAAAACTTCACAAGTTCCTTTGGCATTTTCTGCATTCTAAGACCAAGTATAGAAAGAAGCTGAGAGATCTCTTTAATACTCTGCCCAAGTGAGTACAGATTTTATTGGCGACAGAAGCAATATAAATATTTATCAGCAAAACTCATAGTCATCTAATGGGGAAAAAAGACTATCTTATGTATGACTCATATTGAATTGTCTAAAGCATAAAATAAAAATGCAGACCTCCTATGTAACCCACAAAGAAATGAAAAGCCATGGGACTGTATCTTTATTGTGTTTTTGAAAAAGTGATATTATAGTGGGAAATCAGAGACTATGGTACAGCAGCAGTTTAATTTAGTTCCTTTAAAATAGTAATAAAGTTTGCTGAGAAACTTGGTATATGTTTTCTAAGTATAAATCTCATAGAATTTTACTGACATATTGATGTAGAGATGATTCATTCAAAATGAGAAATAAGATTTTCCCATTTATATAGTATTTTTTCTGTTTATAATTATTGAAACAGTTTATGAATATCTGCTTTCTTCAATTAAAAGGAATCGTTTTAGATTTAAGCATAGCTAATTAAAAATTTTGAAGCTGCTTTTTAAATTAAATGTAGTGGGTAACATTGGTTAATAACTTTATATAAATGTCAGGTGTACTTTATAATACATCTGCATACTGCATTGCGTGTTCACCACCAGAAGTCTCCTACATCACCATATATTCACCATATATTTGATCCCCTTTACCCTTTTCATTCTACCCCCACCTCCCTTTCCCTCTGGTAACTATCATTCTTTTTTGTTTGTTGCATTTTGTTTTATATTCTACATATGAGTGGAATCAAATGATTCTTGTCTTTTTTCATTTGACTTATTTCACTTAGCATGCTACTCTCAAGAGTCATCCGTGTTGTCACAAATAGCAATATTTCATCTTCTCTTATGGCTGAGTACTATTCCATGGTATACCGTATACATACCACATCTTCCTTATCCAATCATCATTGAAGAACACTTAGGTTGTTTGCATATCTTGGCTATTGTGAATAATGCTGTAACGAACATAGGGGGTGCATATATCTTTATGAATAAGGATTCTCAAATTTTGGGGAACACAGTTTTTTGAGGAACTTCCATACTGTCTCCACTGGCTGCGCCAATTTACATTCCCACCAACAGGAATGAGAGTTCTTTTTTCTCCACGTCCTTGTCACCACTTGTTATTTATTTTCTTACTGATAATATCCTTTTATCAGGTGTGTATTGGTACTTCAGTGTGGTTTTGAATTGATTTGTATTTCTCTTATAACTAGTGATATTGGGCATCTGTATGCTGTTGTGAAGGAAATTTGTCTAAATGCTCTCAATGCCTACATAGCACCTCTCATGACTCTCAGTTTACCACAATGCTGAAGGGATTTAGTTTTCTCCGATTTCATTGGAACATATGAAGGTTCCTTTTAAGGATCAAATAAAAAGATCATGGTAAATGATTTTAGAAAATTTTGATTGAGTTTGCTTTTTGATTATTTTAACAATATGAAAAATGAATCACATTGCTTATTGGCTGTATTTATCTACCTTCTTTCTTGAGGTCCATGTAGGTTTGAGATATAAAGAAAGCATAAATTAATTCTGCCATTTGCCCATCATTGCCTACTGCTACCATCAGCATTCCACTTCTCAGGTTCTGGCCACATTGAGTAGTACACAGACTAATAAAAATATAACAGCCTGGCTAGTATGGCTCAGTTAGTTGGAGCGTAGTTCCCTACATCAAACACTTTGATTGTTCTTTCTGAGCTACCCAGCCCTTCATTTCACCTTCCTGCTTTCTCCCACAGCCCTGTTCAATACTCCACTGCTTTAGGCATCCTTTGACCTATTTTGTGGTTATGGCTGTCTCTAGTGGTTCCATTAAAGATGTGGTTTACAGCTTTCTGTTCATTCTTCTTGTTGATTTATGAGAGGTGAGGGAAAAGGCTGATTTCGCACTAATATTTTTCAAACCTACCCTCATTCTCACTGTCCTCTGTGCCCTCTTCTATTGCTGGCTGCTGCTTCTTGGTCTCATTGGTTAGATTTTCTTCTTTTTTTCCAACCTCTCACTATGAAATGGCACATGATTCAGTTCTTAGAATGCCTCTTCTCCATCTGGGTTCACACCCAGTGCCAAGAACTTATATTTGCTGACGACTCTCAAATTTGTATCCGTATTTCTAAAGTCTCTACTGAGCCCCAAATTCATATGCCGTCTGCCTACCAACACTGTCACTTAGGTATCTACTAGGCATCTCTAATTTACCATGTCCAAAGCTATGCTCTTTTTTTTAATTCTTCCCTTAGACTTATAGCACCATCATTTTTACCCAGTTTCTCAGGGCCAACACAGGGTGTATCCTTAATTCTTCTCTCATTTTTTTCCACTCTACATCAATGCTACTAGACAATTCCATCAGTTCTATCTTCAATATACCTCCAGAATCGTACCCCTTCTCACTATTTCTACATGCAACCTTAGTCTACTGGTAATCCACCACGAATTCTCCCTTGCCTAGTACAATAATCTCCAATTGGGTTTCCTCTTTTATTCTGCTTTACTGGTCTGTTTTCCATGTAACAACCATCATTAACTCTGTCAAATCATATGATTTTTTTTTGCTTCAATGGCTTCCCATCACACTTAAAAATAAATCCAAGCCACTCATCTACCAGGTCCTGTAGTCATGATGATCTGTCATCTACTCATTGACTCATCTTCTGCTACCTTCTCCCCCACCACTTCTGCTCCAGCCATGCTGGTCTCCTTGCTGATCCTCAAGGAAGCACACATGATCCTGCCTCAGGCCCTTTGCACCTGCCGTTCCTTCAGCCTGGAACACTCTTCCCCCAAGATTTACCTGGCTGTCTCTCTCACATCAGTCAAGGTCAAATTTATCCTTCTCATAGGGGCCATCCCTGTCCAGCCTACATAAATCTGCCACTCTCAACTTACTTTATTTTTTATAGCATGTGTTTCTTATGTGCCTCACTAATGTGGACTCAAAGAGGGCAGGGATTTGGTCTCTCTTGCTCTCTGACATGCTCCTCTCACCCAGTTCCTGACACAAGCAGGATTTCAGCACAAGTATATTAAATTAATCAATCAGTCAATAAATAAATATGTAGGCCTCATGTTTATTGTCTATGAAATATGATGGTAAACTAGTGTGCAGGTCTCTGATTCTTTGTTTCATTATGGTAAAAAGTTGACCACCTGGACAAAAAGTCTATTTTTAATGTGCTAAGGCATTTGGCGGGGAGTGTAGGAGATCAGCAGTCACCTTTTTTCTTGTCATTGATTTTCTTAGAAGAGGAAACTTTTCAGCTGAAATTTGAAGGGTTAGTAAGAGTTGCTAAGTGTGCACTGGACACTTTGGAATGGAAATGGGGATGCAGTTATAATAAACACTAACATTTTGGGGCATCACTATGATGCAGGGACCCTTCAAAGAACTATGTATGTATTTGCTCATTGAGTCCTTACAACATACCAGGGAGGTATAGGTTTCACTTGGTCATCACTTTATAGATTGGGATCCCTAAGGTCCCCAAGATCACACAGCTAGGAAGGGGGCTTCCAATCCTGGCAGTTGCCTCAGAGCCCACACTCTAGTCCATGTCTCTCTTCTGCCCTTTCAGGGAGAAAGACATTCTATGCAGACAAGGACCTGAAGGAAGGGGTGGTAGTTTGGGGTGATAGTGAGTTTATCATGAAAGAAATCAGACTGAGAACAAAATGTCTGTTTTTTTTTAGATTAGTGTTATTCCTAATATGCTATGCTGCCTTCAGCATAGAAACCAATATTTAAAAATCAATCAAAGAAAAGACCCAGGCCAATAATGATTATATGAGCAATGTGATTGATGTTATTTACTCCAGCTAGATTAAAATTTTCCCTAGGAAAAGAAATCTATAAAGGCAAGAGGAGCCATTATATAAAGCTATATATAAAGCCTTCCAGATAGTAAAATGGATGCCATAAATTATTTCTGCCTCTGTGGAGAGGGGAGGCTCTTTCTTGCCCATTTAGCAAGCTTAGAAAAGAATGGAATTGTGGGAATCATTAGATCAGATTAAATTCATCTGGTTCCAACTTTTAATGCCCCTCCCGATGCCCTTCCAGGGGCCACTAAACCAAGCCTAAATTGAAGATATCTGGGGGAATTATTTAGAGAAGGTGAGCAAAGCTACCTGATGAAAAGAACCATGGAGTCATTGGACATTAATCATCAAGTTTCTTCCTAGGGTCACAATTGTCAAATTGTTGCAACCACTCCACTTGTAACTCCCACCCTCATGGTCCATCCACTTCCATTGTGCTCGCCCACTGCCAAACCATCATTTCCAAGCTTTTCTGTAATGATCACAATAACCCTACAGCATATGGATAATGTGCCCATTTTAAAGAGAGAAAACCTGAAAGACCACTTCCCACTGCCCAATCACTGAGCCATACCTTCCAACCCATCTTGATTAATAAGTAGTTTAGAAAATGGAGGAACCACTTATCTGCTTTATGTGTTTCTGCACTTTTCCTCCTTTTTACAGAGGACCCCATGAATTCACCCAACTTGATTCATCTCTCTTTCCAAGAGGGCAGAGAGGGTAACTGCACAATAAATGCTTATAGTGGGATAGCAGGGAAAGGGTGACCCCAGGGTGCAGAGGTTCTCTTCGGCCCCCCATCATTAGCGGTTTCACCAGCACACTCCAGTAGGTCCTCAGCACCTCTCATTCAGCACCTGAGAGTTGATCTGGCTTGAGGAGCCTGACACCCTAATAAAGCTCACAAGAGACTAATATGTAAAACCAAAATGACCATTTAGTAACATCTTAAAAAATGGGGTTCTCAGTTGTATAAGAATTGAAAAACAAATTTTTGGTCCTGGCCAAAGTAAAATTTTCAAGTAATCAAGTGACATAGGAAGTCAAAGAAAAATCAGATGGTTGCTTGGTATGAATGAAACTCATTCTCCCATTCAGCAGATATTTATTGAGAGACTCCTACTTGACATGCACTACCTTCTGTTCTAAAGTAACAGCAGGAAAGTGGTATAACAATAATAGCAACAACAATAATAACAGCAGTCACAATGTGGCTTATTCTGCATTTTATAGGTGTGATATATATGATATGTACATAAGTGCTCATATAGTGCTTACTCTGGGTCAGAAACTGTTCTAAGTGCTTTCTATATTGTCTTCTGATTCTCATCATAGTCCTGTGATGTCATTGCTATAATCACCTCTAGTTTTCGGATGAAGAACCTAGAGCACAGGGGTGAGGCCGCATTTCTACATGTAAATGGATTACAGTGTAGTTGATTGTGGTAAATTCAATCTAACGTGAAGACTGCAGAGGTAGGGGCAGTTGCTGGTGCTTTGAGAACCATGAAGGGGCACCCAGCACAGGGCATAGGGATCCGGGAATGTTATATCCACAGAGAGAACTGAGGAACAGGCGATATATTGCCAGGGTGGGGTGGCACCGTTGGAAAGCAGGCATTGGTGCAGAATGGCAGGAGATTGTGTTGGGAGGGAGAGCGGATCTGAAATGCCACTGCAGAGCTTGGCAGGAGATGGCTTCAGAGCTGTTTCAGGCCATATCGAGGCATTTGGATTTTATACTAAACATAACAGGAGACTATTGAAGGATTTTAAACATGAAAGTAACATAACATGTATGGTTTATAAAGATCTTCCTGGCTGAGTATTGGAAGGGAGAGGGGGTGGAGGGGCCTGGAGGTGGGGAGGTGTGAGGAAGCCCTCACATGAGGAATGCTGGAGGCCTGCATTATGGTGGTGGCAAAGGGGTGGTGGAGTGGTCACATTTGAGCTATTTAGATGGCAGAATAGATAGAAGATCGGATAAGTGAACTCAAAGCAGGGAAGCTTAGGCAAAGGATCAGTAAACGCAAGAACATCAAGCTCTGAAGTGTCTACATCCTTTGCCGGGGGTTTACCTGCCTGTCAGAGACCCTCAGCCCATCAGCCACCCAGAGTCCCCTCTCCTATAGGCAGCTCCTGGGTGGCTTCCCTGTGTGGTGTTTCGCAGGCTGACCAGGACCTGCGGATGAAATGTGGGCGCCATTGGTCAGCGAGGGTCTTTACCCGGGAGACCTGCCCTTCCTTCAGGTGGGCCTGCAGGACTCTGCCCCAACCCATTGGTGTTGGTTTCACAGTGTAAGTTCCTTATTTCCAAGTGACTGGGGTGCGCCCAGGCAGGTGTCTGCCACACATACTCTCTCGTTGCCTTGGTTTCATGAACATGTGGAAGGGCCACAGATTCATCCCTGTTCCATGACTAACACTTGAAATGTCCCCGTGCAAGGGACATCCAGTGCCCTCATGATACGGTCCCTGCAACAAGAGGGTAAAGGGGGAGATGATTAGAGCAGGAAGTCTGAGAAGTTAATTTCAGAAGTGATGGAACGGTTAGTGGCAGGGCCAGGGTTCTCATTGTAGAGTTTCTGCTCCTGGAATTATGCTGTAGTGTGTTGCTTGAGTGAAATCTTTAGAATCATCTCCCAGCACGTCAGGGGGATGAAAGCTATGCACTTATTAGGCTCACATTTATATATATATACTAAGCACACATTATGTGTGTAAACAGTACACACAGGCACACACATGCACACACTTACCTAAGAGTAATCTCTATGATGTTAGAGAGCATATTTGCATGTTTGTCTCATTTATTGTCGCTCCCTAACACCTAGCACAAACCCGACACTGATGTGAAATTAATTATAGGATTATTTCATCCACATTCCTTTGAGTTCTAAGTCAGTTTTTATCATGAATGATAGTCCTAATCCTAAAGGAAATTACATGGGCAAGTGCCATGACCAAGGTCTGTACCAATGCGGGAATCATTTTGTGTATGCTTTGACATCTCATGTCCCCCGTGGGGAACCTAACACCAGTGCCCCGTAAATCCACCTGACTTGATTCATCTCTCTCTCCAGGTCCATAGACTCCAGGGGCTGACCTCCCTCTTCTGAATCACAGATAATCTGATTGCTCCTGGAAAATCACTCTCCCTCCCCACTTCTTTCTATTTTGAAGGGAAAAGGTTACAGGCCTTCAGCTGTCATTCGTCCTATGACAACCCTCTGGCAGCTTCCTGACTGACAGTTACCTCCCATAGTCAGTGACCTTTACCAGTTTAGATTCCTAAAAGGTCACAGAGACCAGTAACAGGAAGTGTCTGTGTGCTTTAGCCAGAATGAGAATTGTGTCTGGTGCAGTCACTGTTTGGGGCCCTGCCACACCCAACCACAGAGACCCTCAACAATCTCAAGAGGCACTTTAAGCTAGAAGAACTAAGTGTAAAGGTGTCTGTATGGGGTAGGGGTCCTCTTAGAAGACTCCTTGGATGAGGTTCATAGTCCTGAGTTCATGATCAATTGTGTGGTTTTTCTAAATGGCAGGAGAGTAGACATAGCATTGGCCTAGAGGTCAGGGAGTTTTGGTCTGAGGTTCTAGTCTGAGATTCTCCCTTAGGTGCATTCAGCAAGGCCCTCACTCCTCTGTGGCTCCAATTCCCTTTATAAAATGGGGGAGTTATACTCTAAAATCCCATCTAGTTACGACATCCTTCTTTTGATTCCAAAGGACCGAGAGGCAAAGAGATCAAAGAGAAAGCAGTACCCCTATGCAACAGTAGAATGTGAGAACACAGGTTCAGGATGATATGGGGGCTTGATTTAGCTGCAGGTTTTGAGAGAGTCCACCTCCTCACACACAGGGCTTTGTACTAAAATATCTGGATGAAAGACTGTTTCCCCACAGCCTGAGTCCTGCAGCACAAACATCACATAGACATGTGACATCTGCCTCCCAGAGTGTGGGGGCAGCCACTGCCTTTGGTTCCAGCTGCCAGCACAGACTGGTAGATCACTACTCTCCTGTCCACTCTTCTGAGGAGAGTCCACAGCTCATGCTCCCAACAAGTAACCCCCCTGTGATTCAGAGCAAGGAGGCCAGCACTTGGAAACTATGGACTTGGAGAGAGAGATGAGCTGTGGACTCTCCCAGAGTAAAGGCCAGAGCAGGAGGAGCATGTGTGAGCAAATTCTTTGGACAGGGAAATCCGCCCAGGCTGTGACATGGGGGAATCCCACTGGGGTATGAGGCCTTAGTCAGTCAGCCCAACGAAGTCCTTCTGATGGCGTTATTCTCCCTGGTCCTACCACCATCGGCTCAGAGCCCGATGGCTCCACAATTGGAGAATTGTTTCCTGAAACTTTATTATGCAAAAGCATTATCAAATCTCTTTTTTAATTAAAAAAAATCAGGAGCTTCCTATTCCCAGAATGGAGGTCCAATCCTGTATCCCAACTAAAATCCATTAGGTCTCTTTATCTCTGCCAACTCAACAGCTAGGTCATATTTAGTCCTAGAAATAGGGTTGACATTTTTTAGACTCTTCATTACTGCTTCCAAGCTATGACTCTCTACCTTGTCTAACCCCTTTGACATTGTTGCCCACCAGCTATATCAGCACATTTCCTCAACTTTGATTTCAGAGAGAGAAAGGGAGAGGGAGAAAGAGATAGAAACACCAATGATGAGAGAATCATTGATCAGCTGCCTTCTGTATACCCCCTTAGGGATTGAACCTGCACCCAGCATGTGCCCTGACTGGGAATCGAACCGTGACCTCCTGGTTCATAGGTCGACACTCAACCACTGAGCCATGCCAGCCGGGCCATTTCCTCAACTTTGACATTTTCACAAATAATGGGCACTGTAGTCCTTAGTGGGTAACTTTCTACCTGTACTATGAGATTTCGGAAGGACAGGGTCGCCAGAAATCAACTGATCAATTACATAAGCCAAAAAAGAAGTCTCTTCAATGGCCCCAATCCAGTTCTGGGCACTGAAGGTGCAAAGCCATAGAAGATATATTTCCTGTCCTAAAGGAGTTCGTTCTTAGCTGAGATATCTGAAATGACTCTTACTTACAATATCAAGTCCTAAAAGAGTCAAACTTGAATTTGAACCACAACATTCAGAAGACAGGAACAATAGCCACTTCTCTCCAGTGGCCAGCTCCTCTGGAATCATCAGAGCCAATCAGAGCCTTTGGCACACCTTACACCAGCCTCAGGAAGGAGGAAGGCTCGGCTGGCTTCCTCAGGATGCGTTTCCAGAGCCGGGCAGACTGCGGACAGGGAGCCGAGCGGCTCCAGAGCAGCTGCATTTGTGTAACTTAATGAAGGTGAAACACGCCTCTTTTTAAAGTAGCATTTTGTGTGTTTTTGTGTTTTTAAAGAATAGATTTAAAATAATGGAAGAACTCAAAGGATGTTCTAGATTTTAGGGGTTAATCCTTAAAACCCATGCAATTATTAAGGGCAGGAAGAATATTTTACCATTCGATGCGTGCTGTGTGTGTAACAGGAAGGGAATGAACTTTCAGATCATTCAGAGAGATGCCTCTCTTATTTGAACTTTGCATAATGAATCAATTATAAGAATGTATTTGTAATTAACCACCCTAGACCAGGGTGTTCTGACTTCATTTTGCCCGCCCTCCCTAATCAGTGATATTTTCTATCCCAGTGACAAGCCCATTCCTGAAGAATGTGCTCTTAATTGCACTGTGTTGAGGACATGGCTGTGGGCGCTGTTACAGACTGCATTCCATAATCCAGGGCTTTCTTACGAAGCACATCGCAAACATTTGCATTTTAATATGCACAGTGAATCTCAATTAAATGTCTCCAGTCTGTTTAAAGACCATTTCCCCACACTACAGTCTCTTTGGAAAAAACAATGTTATAACAGCGATAACCTTGAAAAGTCTGCTGGAGAATAATCACGTTGACTTAATTACAGAGAAAGACCAGTTACCCCAGAGGAACCCAGAACCAAAGATTTGAGAGGGAAAAGAGGTGGCCTGTGTCTCAACTCGCTGCAGTGATGAGACAGGGGATAAAGAATTTTTTTTTTTAGAATTTTGGAAGGCTCTGCTTTTTGTTCAGCAAATGTGGTGAAGTAACTAACTGTACATTTACAAAAAGGCTCTGCTATCCATCGCATTGAAATGAAACAGAAAATCTCAACTATGCCACCACTAAGAGAGGCCCCTCCCTGATCTCAGGCTGCAGTCCCTGAAAAGTATCCATCAGGTGCAATTTACTAGTAATTTCTATCAAATTTGAGACAGATCTGAAGTTGACAAAGAAGAGCCTCTTTAAGATCAAAGGTGAAATTAGTGGAAAAGGAGAAGGATTGGAGATAATAAGATTGGAATATACATAGGCCACATAAAGGTCGGGGAAAAACGTTTTCTAGTTCACTCCCGTTCTGTAGATGACCAGAGATGGTAGGTCAAGAAGAGAAACTATGTCACCATACTTGACCTTTGTCCTCTCTGGTCCAGCTTCCAAACAGGAGAGATGACATATGGACATGGGCCAACTTTTTACCACTAGGCCCAATTCAGGAGAAATTACACATCTACCTACCAAACAGAAGCAGGAGATGGTTTGTTGCTTCCCAACTTCTCACCCAAGTGGGCACCTGACCCATGACTATGTGATGAAACTCAAGGTCTAGGCACTCCCCATCCTTGCAAGAATAAAGCATATGCTAAAAAAAACAACAAAGGAGTTCCTGCATTTACAGAGAAACTCAGAAACAGAAGTCCATGGTTGAATATTCTCTAAATCCCAATAATCTCCCTCAGATCAAATTTTTCACCCAACAGTCAACTTTACACCTAATATCTGAGGGAGGAGACTCTAGTGACTTTTTTATTAAATCGGGAAGAGAGTGAAGAATTTCATCCTATAGTGTTTAGGGGAAAGTAGCTGGCTGAGAACTAATTGACACAAAGATAATTAGGCCAAAATATATCAGCTTGTGGTCTATGCATAATTCTAAAGTAAAATAAAAATATTAAAAGGGACCATACTGCAGTGCAATAATGCCATAAGTGGGAAGGAACTGACTTCCTGCCATAGACAGCAAGACATTTGAAAATACTATTACTTTTAGATATGGAGAAACACAGTGTGGGGGTGACATCCTGAGAACGGTTGCACTTTCTGGATGATAGTGAAGGGACTGGATCATAGGTAGGATGTGTGTTTTCATTGAGTGAATGAGACAAAAGAATGGAGTTTTGGGAAAAGTACAGAAGAGGAAGGTATGTAGGTAAAGAGTCTCAGAGATCTACAAAAGGGTCCTCTGGAGTCTGTAGCTGAATACTAACCAGTGCTCGTGCAAGTTGAAACCCCAAGCGTGACATATAAGGTTGACTCAAAACAGAAAATCAATTAAAGTGATTTACCATGTGTATTTGTTTTTATTGCTGATGAAATACATTACCATGAATCTAGTGGGTCAAAATAGTACATGTTTACCATTTTATAGTTCTGGAGGTCATAAGTCAGATGCAGATTTCACTGGGTGAAGTAAAGGTAGCAGCAAGGCTGCGTTCCTTCCCTGGGGCTCCAGGGGAGAATGCCTTTCCTTGCTCACTCTGGTTATTGGAAGATTCCAACACCCTGTTGTAGTCCGGAGGTCTCTGTTTTCTTGCTGTTCCCAGCTTCCTTGACTTCCTTGGCTTAAGGTTCCCTTTCTCCAAACTCAAAATCAGTAGTAGTAGGTTAAGTCTTTTTAACATCACATCTCTGAGCTACACTTTCCCCCCTTCTTTTACATTTTTAAGCATCATGTGATTAGACCAGGCCCACCCATACAATTCTGGACCATCTACCCATCTCAAGACCTTCAGGCTTAATCACTTCTGCAGTGCCTTTTGCCGTGCAGGCTGACATAGTCATGAGTTTCAGAGATCAGGATGGGGACAGCTCTGTGCCTACCACAATATATTAAGAGACCAAAAAGGAGAAAAATGGTGGAATTATTTAAATTAAATGTGAAAGGAATATTTGATGAGTTCAAACATTCTATCTTTGGTAGCATCTCTTAACAAATTGGAAATAGAAGAGGTCTTTTTTTTTTTTTTAACCTGGTCAATGGATAAATATCTTTCCAAGAAAACCTACAGAAATCGTCCTGCTCAGTGGTAAAATGTTAAAAAGCACTCCCCGCCCCTAAGACAGGGAAAGATGAGGATGCTAACCATCAACTCTTCTATTAACCAGTCATCTTAGCCGACAAACTAATATATATAAAAATAGAAGCAGAGGCATGTGGTTTGAAAAGAAGGAATTAAACTATCATAATTTTTAGGTAATGTAATTGTTTCTATAATAAGCCCAAAAACCACTATAAAAATGATTAGAATTAATCATTGAAATTAGTAATGTTATGTAATACAATATTAATAAACAGATGCCATTTGGATTTTGTATACCAGCCCACAGTCTTAAAAAATTTGATGCATTAAAAGACATCATTTGCAAGAGAAATAGTTAAATATAAGGCACCCATGACTAAACCTAATCAAATCTGTAAAAGGCATGCCTGGAAAAATTACAAAACATTTTTAAAAGACAGCTTCAAAAAATCTTAAATAAATTGAGAGACATATCATGTTTATGAATAGGAAGATTCAATATTGTATAAAAATATACTCTCTCCTCAAACTGACTTACAGACTCAGTACAATTCTAATCAAAATACCAGCAGGATTTTGACAAGCTAATTCTAAAATTTATATGAAAGAGTAAAGGGCTAAAAATAAGAAAAAGTTCTGAAGATGAATATGGTGGAAGAACTGACCCTATCAGGTATCCATAATTCGTATAAGGCTATAGTGATTATGACTGATTTAGGGATAAATAGATCAATGGAATTGGTTCAAGGGATTGACAATTTGACCAGTGGAACAGGATGAAAACTCAGAAAATGATCTGTGTATAATAGAAACTTTATACACAACAGAGGTCACTGGGAGATCACGAGGGAAAGAATGCATCCCAATTATTGGTTTTGAAAACACTGGGTATAAATATGTGAAAAATTAAAATGGATCTCTATCTCACAGTATGCTAAAAGAAGTAAATTTTGGGTAGTCAAAGGTCTTAAGTGTAAAAACTAAAAAATTAAAAATTTAAAGTCAGTAAAAAGGATATCTTTATGACATCAGGATAGGAAAGAATTTCTGAAATAAGACATTAAATGCCCAAACACTATAGGAAAATATTGATATATTTCAGTACATTAAAATGAAGATTCCCCCAGTTTCCAAAAGGTACCATAATTAAATGAAAAAATATAAGCCAAATTATGGGAGAAAGTATTTGCAATCCTTTCAGAAACAGTCATAGGAGAAATACCCAGAATATATGGTAAACTGTCACAAATTAATTAAACTGAAGAAAAAACCAGAACAATGGGGAAAAGGTCACAATAGGTGATTTGCAGAGAAAGAAACACCTTTAGTACATAAACTCTGTGCTCAGTCTCTTCAATAATCATAGAAATCCAAATGGACACCAGGGTGAAACACCACCCAGGCTGATGAATATGAGAAGTTCCATGATTCCCAGTGTTAGGAAGGATGTGGAACCATGAGGATACTGCCAGATACTGCTACTTGACTATTTTGTTGGAATGCAAATTGCTTCCATTGTATAGCTTATCTAGAAAACTTGCAAATTGGTGTATGCTAAAATCCAGGTCTCCTCTTCTAGGTAACCCTTAGAGAAACTTTTCCACAGGAGTACGGGGAAATGTGCATAAGGACAAAATGCTTGAAATAATTCAACACTGACAATAAACCAAATGCACCAATGAATTATGATCTACATCAAGCATGTCAAACTCGCGGCCCACAGGCTACATGACTCGTTTATTTGGCCCGTGTTAGCCTTTGAGTTTGACATGCTTGATCTACATGAACAAGAGAATACACTTTAGCAATGCAAATAAATCCACCATAGTTACAGCACCTGTATACACCCTGCTTCTGCTCCTTTCTCAGTCTATTTTTGTGAACGATTCACATGTTGAGCCTTTGGCATTTGTATCCTCATTTGCAAAATTAGAGAATTTAGATGAGATGATCTCAAGGAGCCTTCTAGCTTTGATGTTTAGGATTCTCTTTATTTGTTTTTTTCGTGTTTTTTTCTTATAGAACTTGTTATTGCTCCTTGATGGTGTCCACTCTCCTAGCTCATATTCTGAGAACATACTTTTGTTTTATGTGATTAATCTGCTAGGCTCCTTGCAAAATACTAGATCACTGGTGGCCAGTAAGGCAAGATATATGCTTCTAATTTCTCTTCTAAGATTACTACACATTCAAAGGTTCCTAAGTTAGTGAGCCTTCCTTAGACTGTGGGCACCAACTGTAGATGGAGGGAAAAACTGTTATCAGACTAAAGGGGTCCATTGCCTGCGTGCATCAAAGCCCAATGAATAGGATCTTGCAGCAAAGAAAGTAAAGGTTTAGTTTTAGGAAGTGGCCCACATCCGGAGACACTGGTGAGCAAATGCTTAGAGCTATGATTCCTCGATGGCTTCCAGGGCATGGGTTTTATAGGAGAGAGATCAACTACGGGCGTTAGTGTCATGGTCAGGGTCATGGTCTCTACTGATTGGTTGGGGCTAGCATTGGGCGAAGTTGATCAGTGCCTCAGGTCCTGAGGTCAGCCATGGCGTTGCTCTATCTGGTTTCGCTGATTTTCTGGGCCTGGAGCTGAATTACAACTGAGGCCTAGATGTTCTCTCTGGTTTGACCCAAATTCTGTCTCAGTGGCCAGCAGACCTGAGGCTTTGTTCCTATGGTTAGAAGCAATCAGAATCTTGTTGTCCTGGGGGCTTAATGGAGTGGTTGTGGAAGGGAGAAGGAAGCAGGTGAGTCAGGGTGCAGGATAAGGCTACGTAGAATCAAAAGGAAAGAAAGGAGAAAAGGTCAGATTAAAGAAATAAAGTTTCTACGCCATTACGAAACCGACTGTTCTTTCTGTCTTCCTTTTATTTTTTTCTTTTCTATTTATTTAAAATTCTTTATTGTTGAAAGTATTACATATATCCCCTTTTCCCCCATTGACCCGGCACAGGCCTTCACCCGTTATTGTCTGTGTGCATTGATTGGTTATGCTTATATGCATGCATACAAGTCCTTTGGTTGGTCTCTTACCCCCCACCCCCACCCCCACTTTCCTTCTTTCTCAAGGCCATTTGGAGTCATGATTGTGATCTGCTGAATTTGCTTCCTAGTGACCTTTGCACAATGAATGGAAGTGGAACAAAGGTGAACTGCCTGGGAGGGTGACTGCAGACCCCCTGGAGGCTGCAGCCTCACCTCCAACATAAGCATGCAGCTCATTGGCTCATATATTTCAGAAACTGAGGCACTGAGGTGGGAGGAGCTAAAGTGCATCTCAGGTTTGCTCTCCCTGGTAATTCTAGGAGTCATTATTTTCAATATTTGTAGATTTTGATTTTGCTAGTTATTTATAATTTTCACGTCGGACTAATAATTTAATTGATTTTAGTCTCCAGCAGGGAACTTCTCTGAAATTAAGTGCCCTGAGACTGGGAAATCCCTGGCATTGTCTCTGGGATCAGACTAGGGGCTCTGCTGCCCCCTGCTGTTGGATGAGGGCAACGCTTTACCTCAGAAGATGGCAGAGAGCCACCAGCCCTTAGCTCTAGGGGAAGCCTGGCAAGGTCAGGAGGAGGAGGAGGGCTCTTGCTCAGGACACTGGCACCAGTGATTGCACACTCTCCCTGTGCATAAGGAGGCATTGCTGAAAAGTCTCAGGGTGTTAGATAAGAAGTTTTACATAACAGGAAAGTGCCACCCAAATTTTAAAATGTCATTCTGATAGGCTCATGAATCGTTTTTTATAGTAAACACACTCACTGCCTCACCCATTTCTCCTTGGCCCACTTCTTAGATCCATTTCTCACACCAACTCTCTTGAATGATTCCCCAGAAACCACTCTGAGACAGAAACTTGACTGCAGAAAGGTTTAGTGTTGGTTACTTTCTGGAAATTCTCCTAGCAGAATCAGGCAGAGAGAGACGGTGACCAGGAATGCAGTGACCAGTGCGGCCTCAGGCAGTCCTGCTGGGATCTCTGAGGCTGAGAGGCCCTGTAGAATGATTCAAGTTAGGACAAGGGGGTGGGGCCTGGCCTTCCTCTATTGGCTAATTATTGGCCATGGGCCAGATCTGTGAGGGGCATAACCTTGGACAAGGCAGTTCCCTAAAGCCAGAGGTCATTCTCTGTCTGGGTCACAATTATAAATGATCAGCAGCTCATGTTTCCAGAAGCTGAGACCAAGGTTCCTGGGCCTGAAGAAGGGATCTGGGCGGCGTAACCAACATCTCCTCACTGAGGTGGCCTAGTTAGGGAGTTGTAGGATCTTAGCATTAGATTCTAGTTTGATTGTTCTCTGTGTATATTTGGTGTTTTGCTTTTTGTTGTTTTTTTTTTTTAAGAAGAAATGGAGGTCTTTGCACAGGGGCCACTATAGAGGAAAAGAGGCAGAGCAGAAGGCCTTCCAGGGGCCTTGGCAGAACACTGCAGAGCAATCCCTGCCACAGGAAGTTTCTGCACAAACGGGTAGCTATTGCGAAGGGTGACAGCAAGCTGTAAAGTTGGTAAGATTAAGCCAAATCGAAGAAACATAAAATTAATCTTGGAGATTGTCCATGTGCCTAGGTTTGTGGCTGACAAGCTGTGTGTCATTAGGCGACTTACTTAATCTCTAAGAACTTCATTTTACTCACCTATGTACAAGGGAAAAAATAATAGTACTTTCATCATATCATGTCAATGAAACTTAAATGAGACTCACGTAAAGCTGGAACCCTGAAAGGTTACAGTCTCAGTGTTAAGGGTGAGGAATAAATAAATCTCACTATGTATACAACACACATATATAGCTCTTTGGGTGTGTACTTGTATTCGTATGTGCATTTGCTTAAGAATATATACATGTATCTGTGTATGTATTGACATCTGTATGAGTAGCTCTCAATTGAAAGTGATGCACACTCCCTTCCCTACCGCCCTTCCCTACCACCCTGCCCCAAGAAGGTGTGTGACCATTTTTTGACAATGTCTGGAGACATGTTAGATTTCATAGTCTTGGGGGAGGAAGGGGCTGCTATTGACATCTAGTGGGTAGAGACCAGAGATGCTAAACATCCTACAACACATAGAATTGTCCTCCAGGAGAAAATTATCTGGCCCCAAATATCAATAGTACTAAGGTTGAAAAACTGATATATTCACATTTTATAACATATCCAATTTTTCAGTGTATGGCCTCGAGTAGGAAAAAATATGTGTTCATAATTGTTGTTATTCTAATGACTCCAGTGTGTGGATATACCCCCAGGCTCCTACTGAGCCTCCCTCCTCCCATTCTTCCTTAGTAACGAGCCCATTACTCATAAGGCAGTGAGTGTGTCCAGCTCATTTCTCAGTTATCTCACAACAAGGGTGGTCATGTTGCACAATTTCGGCTAACGAGCCATCAGTAGAAGTGTTCCAATAAAGCTGACGCTTTCCCCGATAAGAAGGAAGAGACTGAAATAATACAAGCTTTTCCTTCCCCTTGTTCTTTGGTGTCTCTCTTGGTGGAACATGCAAACAGAAAAATCTATAAGGTTCTAGAAGACCTGAAGAACATTAGCAAACGTCCTGTCTTTATGACATTCATAGGACAATAGACCAATAGTAGTGAAATACACATTTTTAAGACTATATAAAACACTCATCTGCTGATGGGCACTTAGGCTGTTTCCAGATCTTAGCTATTGTAAATTGTGCTGCTATGAACATAGGGGTGCATATATTCTTTCTGATTGGTGTTTCTGGTCTTTTGGGATATATTCCTAGAAGTGGGATCACTGGGTCAAATGGCAGTTCCATATTTTATTTTTGAGGAAACTCCATACTGTTTTCCATAGTGGCTGCACCAGTCTGCATTCCCACCAGCAGTGCACGAGGGTTCCTTTTTCTCCACATCCTCGCCAGCACTTGTCGTTTGTTGATTTGTTGATGTTAGCCATCTGCCAGTCAGAGAAAGACAAGTATCACAGGACCTCACTCATATGTGGAATCTAAAGAACAAAATAAACTGATGAACAAAATAGATTCAGAGACATAGACATGCAGAACAGAATGTGGAATCTCAGAGGGAAGGTGGGTGTGGGTGGGTGGGAAGAGATTAACCAAAGAATTTATATGCAGACGTGCATAATCCATGGACACAGAGAATAGTGTAGGGAGGGCCTGGGGCGGGGGCGGGGGTTGGATGCAGGCTAGAAGGGGTCAATGGGGTAAAAGGGGGACGTCTGTAATACTTTTAACAATAAAGATAAATTACAAATAAATAAAGAAAAAATACATGAAACATTAACCAAGAAAGTCATATGCAAATATAAATCAATGTTAAAGAAGTAAAAACATAGTGAGCATTTACTCTGACTTCAATGGCTGGGTAGGGCAATTACTGGGGGGTAGGAGGGTAAGGGAGAATTGTTTGGGTCCCAAACTGCATTCTCCTTAGAGTTTTGCAGTGCTGAGTCCTTTAAGGAGGTGATGCAATGACTACCACCTGCCACAAGGGGGAAGTATTTGCTCATGAAACCAATCACTTAAGAAATCACCAGCAGATGCAGGGATATACCCCTGGATTATCCAAGAAATGGGAATGGAAATATGTTAATGAAATATAATCTGAAAGACAACTGTTGCTGAATCTGTCAATGCCAGGGTTCCAGTTCAGCCATAGGATGGCCACACGATCACCGCTCACCTGCTGCTTGTCATTGAGCTGTGACAGTTCCTGGTGACTTGGTCATGGAAGCCTGGCATGGGCTCTGACCTCTAGGGCTCTGTGCTGTCTTCTTCACTCACCGGCTCAGGGACTCTCTTCTTCCTTCTCATCTGATGAGGCAGCCATCCAGTTGCTGTTTGAGAAACCTCAAAGGAGACACAATTAGGACAGCTTTTTAATGAATCTCCTGACTTTTGGACAGTTTTTTTTGTTCTGTTTGTTTTTAATGACAAACTTCAGACTCTTTGATTTAGTCCTGTCTCAACTCTAGGAAACTCTTGTGTTCAAATTTCAGCTCTTCTATTTCCAAGCTGCATGAACTTGGGTAGTTTTAACGCTGACGTTTGGTTTACTCATTTAAAGCAGAGCTGCTGTGAAGATTAAATCAGAACAGTACAGGCCAGGTACCCAGCACACAGCAGGGGCCCAAGAAGTGAGTTTCCTTCATTCTTTGAGCTCTTTTCTAAACGAACCAACCTTCTTTTAATGTGCCCAGCCTAGAGCCTATGCTTCTCGGGACCGGAGGGGTTGCAAGATGTCTGTTTATCCCTCAGCCACCCCCGTGGAGAGGGGCCCTGCCATTGGCACTGGAACATGGCTTCTCAAACTGCAGACAGTCTGACACCAGCTTCGGAATTTCTGCCGTGTTTGCTCTCCAATGCCACCATTAGTGTGCAGTATTCTAAAACTCAGCTAATTTTTCAAAAAACAAATTTATTTTAAGAAGAAAAATATTTCTTCTGTAAATGGAAACCTAGCATCACTTGCAATAAATAGAAGGGCAGCATAAAAACAAACATTCAAATAAACCAAGTCATTAAATAGTATGATAACAAACAATTTGTAGATCACTATGACAAAATAATCCTGAGAGTTTGCAGTAAGCCTTATGAGTCCTACGTAAGTTTGGTCAGTCATTTTAATCCATATATATTAGGAGATTAGAGACTTCAATGATTACAGCAAGCCACACATACAGGGTGGGGCAAAAGCAGGTTTACAGTTGTTCCTATGGAAAATAAGATGATAATTAATGAATATTAATACAAGAATAAACTCTGTTCCACGTACTCACAACTGTAAACTGACTTTTGTCCACCCAACTTAGAGTTGTAACTGAATATGCAAAGAAAGTCTATCTCCATTATTTCATTATTCCTTGATAACTAATTTGATCTCTTTCACATGTTCCTACCTGGCAATTCAGTCCATTCCCATAATATTAAATGTATTTTCAGATAGCTTTGTTTCTACTAAATGATCTAAATAAATCCTCAGTGTTTAGATGCTCCCTGTCTTTCTGTCATTGCCACTACTAATTTATTCAGATCTTTACTGTCTCGTAGCTTTTTTTTAAAAAAAATATGTATTTTATTGATTTTTTACAGAGAGGAAGGGAGAGGGATAGAGAGTTAGAAACATCGATGAGAGAGAAACATCTATTGGCTGCCTCCTGCACACCCACTACTTGGGATGTGCCCGCAATCAAGATACATGCCCTTGACCGGAATTGAACCCGGGACCCTTCAGTCCGCAGGCCGAACGCTCTATCCACTGAGCCAAACCGGTCAGGGCACTGTCTCGTAGCTTTTTTGAGGATGAGGCAAGGCAATCAAAATGCCTCTGTGTTTTTCCAAACCTAATACTTCCCCAAGTGTACTAATCAACTTGCAGAATATTCAGAAGGGTTAATGTCATTCTGAGGTTCGCCCATTGTATGCTTTCAAGGCTGAGGGGATGGAGGCCAAGAATGGTCTCATTTATCCCTTTACTGAAGCCAGTAAGCCACTGACCTCAGGACACTTATTTGGCTTTATGTTCACTATTCGCAATGGTCTGTTGAATTGAAAGAAGAACACTTTAAAAATGTAAACTATTTTATTTTGAAATAATTGTGGGTTCACATGCTGCTGCATGAAATAGTTCAGAGAGGCCCTCACTCCGCTGGTGTATTTTTTAAACATTTTGAGAGCCATTCTCTGTTACCCGAGCGTGACTGGAGAACAGATGGCTGGATATTGATAGATGTCCTACTCTTAGATCCCAAAGACCTAAACAGAAGAATACACTGAATCATATGTACATTGAGACTAGTCTATGATGCCTCTCTTGTTTGCTTGTTTGTTTTGGATGATTCAAATATTGGGTATCCATTAAGGCGTTGCAAGACAGAGAAACTTTAGGATAAGCGTAGGCTTATCCTGTAATGGCACCCTCTGTGACACATCTTCAGAAGTATTTTTGGAAATGAATGAATGAGGAAGCAAGTCGATGATCATGAGGGAAGGACCGGTGGACTCCAGTGCCCAGCCACCCATCAGCTGACCTGGGGAGAAGCCTGGGTGGAGGGGAAACTTCATTTCATCTAGTTATACGGGAAATATTTGGTTTTCAATCTGTCTTAATTTCGTCAAAAGGGGCCCTTTAGGAAGAGTCATAATTCAATTGTACTAAAACCAACTAATAGTTGACTCTGAGTGGAAAATACAAGCCATAGAGAATATGTTTCCCTGACTCGAAATTTATTTTTCCTCTGAAGCCTACAGATTATAAATCAAGAATTAAACACGGGTCAGTAAATCCAAGCAAAGGCACCCAAACCCGAGCGTTAGCACCACTGAAACAGAAGCCTGAAAGGTAAACCCGTGTAAATCACGTCTCTAAATCAAAGAGGGAAAGAGCGATTTTTCTTGTCCTACACAACAGGGGACTCAAACTCTGCAAAGCCCTCTCAGCAGATAAAAGTTCTGGCCTGGATGGAGCTTGATGTATTTATGTATGGAGGAAGCGCCGCCTGAAATTAAGCAAGAAGAATGAAAGAGTGTAATGGCCATGCCAGAGAAGGCCCAGTGAGCAGGGAGCAGTGGGGTCGTTAACAAGAACGTTTTGACAAAACACTCCGTTAGCTCTCAGCTGCTCTGGGCCCGGGGATGGCAGGGGGTGAGATGCTGCAGGAATCTGTCAGAGGCCTTAGTCCAAGCAGCTGCCCGTGGTGGAGAAGAGAGGGGTCTCACTCGGCTTGGGGGCCGAAGTCACTCTTCCTGTGAACTTCCCCTCCCACATCACAGGAGGGGTCTGAGTGTGTGCTGTGCCCCGCATAGATGCCCACGTGGCTCGGGGACTCTGCAGTTCCAAGGTTTTAGTGCTTCGGAATGTTAACGTCACCTTTATAATGTAATTTTCCCTCATTTTAGACAATTTCTTAAATCTAATTTACTGCCCTGCGTTTTCACAATCCCCGATTGAGACAGCCAGGCCCTCAAATCATTCCAGTTTATTGATTAAATGTTAAAAACCACGTACCCAGAGAACTCTATTTTGTTTTGGTAAAAAAGGCGCTGGGCTAGTCAACAATATTGCTTAGCTTATTGGCTTTCATGGGAATGACATTGAAGAAAAGGCTGTGGTATTTTCCTGTAACGCCCAGTAGGGAGCAGGCTCCCTCACAGTGTTTCCCATGGTGCATTTCACTTCTGATTCTGGATGGATCTAGGCACAGAAGTCTTTCCAACTGAAAATAGAACGCCTGTGTGCCAGCATCCAGGTGGACCCAGGCACCACACAGCATGCCAGGGGACGCTGGGTTCTTTCTCCAGAGGCAGTGGGCTTGTACCCCCTGTGTGTATCAGTGCTGGCCCATACAGGTAGAAATAAATCCCTTGCAGGACCTGAAAACCAACTGCAGCTGGTTCATGATTCTTCTTTGATAAGTGGCTCATTTTGAGGAAAGTAGTGAACAAGTGCCACAGGAACTTCCCCAAAGTGCCTGCACTTACACCCATTCTAGAAACATCTAAATTACCAAGCATATGGAGGAAATGTTGCTTCTTTGAATTCATTCATTCGTTCCACGGATATTTAATGCATGCTTTCTAGTGCCAACCACGGTTACAGGCGCTGACGATATAGAAAGGAATTAAACCGACAAGAAGTTGAACCCCAGACCCACTTAATTTCCTGGTTGGTTCACTTTGGGCTGAAGGTCTCCTTACTAACCCTCCATTCTTGTACAAGAGTTAAATAATTCTTACCATGGTTCTTAGGGTACCTTCTCACCCCAAATGGCAGCAGATGCTTTTATTTGGTGAATTTTTTTACTGAGAGTTAAACTCACATCACAGGCAGGGAACTAGGCACTTTATAATTCAGAAAAAGAGTTAAAATGCACACATTTAATCGACACTACATAAATGCTGACATGTAGACAAAGGCTTAGGGAGCATAAACAACCAGAGGAAGGTGTTAGATGAGGGCTGTGGTCTCAATGTGTGCCTAGCAGCACTTGGAGGTTCATTAAATACAGATTCTCAGGCCCCACCTCTAACCTCAGAAACTCTGGTTCGAGAACCACTGGTGTAAGGAGACACTGAAGGTTCTTCTACTTAAAAATCATTAACTGGTACATTATAAACACAACTAGAGGCCTGGTGCATGACATACTTTCACTGCGGGGGGTGGGGTGGTCCCTCAGCCCAGCCTATGCCCTCTCGCAGTCCGGGAGCCCTCAGGGGAAGTCTGACTGCTGGCTCAGGCCTGCTCCCTGCCTAAGCGGTCAGTCAGCCATCCTTAGCACTACTGTGGAGGCAGGAGAGGCTCCTGCCACCACCGCTGTGCTCGCCAGCCATGAGCCTGAGCAGTGCTCCCCCTGTGGGAGCACACTGACCGCCAAGGGGCAGCTCCTGCATTGAACCTGCCCCCTGGTGGTCAGTGCGCATCACAGAGACCAATCATTCTGCCATTCGGTCAATTTGCAGATTAGCCTTTTACTATATATATTATTTTATAAAGCTTTCAGGGTTCCAGAGATGAGAGAGACCCAACTGTTATTGAGGGCAGATCTATACAGGCAAGACAGAATTGGTGACTCGGCCAGTAATGGGAATGTTTTTGGTTTAGAAACTTGCTGTCTCTGAATCAGTAAAGCCTGACTCACAGTCACTGGTCAGGATTGGCTTAGGTGTCCAGGCACCACAGTGCATGTGTCTGTGTTCTTGGGCTGGTGAGGCCGAGCTTCATCTTAGGCTGATCAAGGCATCAGCTCTGAAACCTGGTCCCCTGCCCACTTGCTGACGGAATTAGAGCCCATTAGAGAGGCCACTGAAAGAATCAATCAGCTCGCTCGATTTTGTACAATGACTTCCATGTGCTGGGCACTCGGCCTGGTGCTGGAGGACAGGAGGGGGCGGCTAGAGAAAGGTGCCTGTGACCCAGAAGTCAGAGGGAATTCAGACTTCCATCTGGGAACCAAAGCACTCACCATCCGTCTTTGTGCAGCTGGTGCTGAATGCCCATTGAAGGGACAAGAGACTGTGCGTGGCCGGGGCAATCAGGGACAGCTCTGCTGCGGAGGCCACGGAGCTGGGCTGGGTGGGAGGACTAATTCATGGAATATGGGTGTGGATATGGCATGTTGCAGCGAGATCTCTGCCTGCATAGTTTAGTAGTGGGAGAGAATGTTTAAATTGTTATCTGAGCCAGATGGAAACGGACCTTGGATAGGATCCCACGGACAAGACAAAACCTTTTTCTAGGTTTTTCAGCAGGGGTGTGCTGAGATGAAGCTGGAGGTTTAAGATGTTGAATTAAAAATAATTGTCTTTATTTTCATCCTATTGCCACATGGAGTTAATCTAGACTTCCTAAAGCAGTCAGGAGTCACTCAGGCTGTGAAATGGGTCCATTTGTCAGTAAAAGGGAAAAGGTGACAACAGCTAAGAAAACACAGAACAGCAGACATCCCAGTCAGAGCCTGGCCTCAGAGTGAGAATGCACACGTGTGCCACTTGGAGATGAAAAATGCTTTCCCTGGGCCATCCATCATCATCACTTCCATGGAGACGGCTCCCCCACCCAGGGCACAGTTCTCCTGGGGATGCGGCGATCGCCAGCCCTCTGTGGACAGCCGCTGGTGATGGATGGCCCTGGGCTCGGTGCCTCCCCAGCCTGACTGAGCAGCACGCCTGGGAGGCGTGGAGGGCAGGGAGCCCTCCCTGCCCAGCCAGCAGCAGAGAAGTGTGGGCAGAGCCTCCGAGCCACAGTGAAAGTTCTTGCCTGTCTCTGTTCCACTGGGAACTCCCTGCAGGTAGAACCAGCTCCCTCACCTCCTCACCTTCAGTGCCAACCTCAAGCCAGGTGTATACTTGGCTCTCAGTTAATGCTTGTTGGACAAATGGATGAGTCTAACAGTTGGCACATATGATTTTTGCCCCCTGTGCACTGGGCTTAAATCAGAACCAGAAGTGTCCTCAGACACTGTCTGGTTCCAACACTTGATGTGAAAATGGGGAAACTGAGGGCCAGAGAGGAATAATGGCCTGCATAAAGCCTCCGATAGATTAGTAGAGATTATAAATTAGTATTATATGAATGCTACCTTGTCTCCTACAATACATGGACTTCTAAAGGACTTTTCCTAAAGGAAGATCCAATCAGAATTGCCTCTTTCATATTTCTGTGTAATTCTCACCTTATCAGTGAGGACTTCTACTATCGTCCATGCCTCTCCCTCTACACTCCCAACTCACCTAACCACCTGGCATTCCCTCCCTCCCTCCCCAATTTGTTCTCCCTCAGTTTTCTCTGTAGCACTTATCACTCTCTGACATTCCAGATACTTTATGTGTTTGTATTTCTTTCATATGCCCCAGCTCCCACTAATGTCATCTCCACAAGGGTGGAGGATTTAGCCATTTTTATCAGTTCTATGTCTTATTTGTAACATGGCTGGGACACATTTGCTGAATGAATAAAGAAATAAAATTAATTTCCTAGGATGCAAATCATTCCCTGAGAATCTTGGTCAATTGTGGTTTATTTTTTACACGATGTAATGATTATTCCATGACATTGGCTCCTAGAGACACAGGAGGCTCTGACCACGAGCTGTGCAACCGCAAGTATTCGGGGCAGCACGAGGACCTGGGTCTGCCCAGCCTCTGCACAGTGGCACATCACAAGCCCAAGTAGGACACAGAACTTTACTGTTGCTTGCATGTCTGTCTCTGCTTCTTGGCTGAGAAAACATTGAAGACAGAACCTGTGCTGTTTTCCTTGCTGAACCCCCAGCACTTTGCCCAGAGCCTGGAGAACTGTAGGCCAGGGAGGCCAATGGGAAGCTCTGCCAGGATGGAAATGCTAATATTGGTAGTGACTGGAATGGTAGCCACTGGCCACATGTGCTTAATTAGCACTTGAAATGTGACTAGTGCAACTTGTAGACTGAATTTTTAATTTTATTTATTTTCAATTAGTTTTAAGCATGACTAGCCACCTGGGACTAAAGGCTACTGGACTGAATGGCAAGAGGGACTGTGTGCTAGACTGAATGAATAACCACAACTGATATAATTGAAAAAAGTCCATAGTAAAAACCTCACTAATTTGGAGTAATTGAGTGAAAACTAAGAAATTAGTCTAAAGTGGGAAGTGCTGATTATTTAAAATCATTGCTTTTTGACAATCTAAGCATGTACTTAATGTTTTTCCTTCTGGCATAATCTATACACAGAAATCAAAATGACATCTATATTATTTAATAGGATACAGTAAGGTATTTCCCATGACCTTATATATTCTTTTGGATTATGATTTTCATGAATACTGAGTATTGCGGTGTTTTTAAAAAATGTACCACCACTTATTTAATCACTTAGTTGTCTATCCTCATTACTCATATATGTTAATTACCCTTTTTTGCTAATACAAATAAAAGTGTAATAACTACTCTTTTACATAAATCTTTCTGTTTACCTTTGATTCTTTATTTTGGCTAGAATAATACAAGTGAAGCAAAAGATACAAGTATTTTTAAGCCTTCAAAAATTCAGAAAGGTGGTTTTGATAGCATCAGCTATAAACTCCTTTGATGGAATTATCAAATGGGTTTGTCGTGGAGAGTCTTTAAATGACGGCTTCTGTGTGCATTGGCCCTTTGAAGCTGCTGCATGAACCCTTCTTACCACTGTTTCTTTAGAATTTGTACAGAGGTTCTTTCCTCCATTTCCTGGGGTTAAATTAATGCTACTGTGCTACATGAAATCTAAAATTGCAGGGACTTAAATAAGAGAGAGGAATATTTCCTTCTCATGTAAAAGCCTTAAAACAATAAGGGAACCCTACCTTCCTGTAAATGTGGCTTCCAAAATTGCCCTAGTCATTGGCAGATACCAAAATCAGGGTTGCAGAAAGGGGGAGAGAGCTCAGAGTAAGTCCTAGGAGATGACCCAAAAGTTGCACATATCACTTCTTTTGGAAATCAGTCTATGGCCACACCTGACAACAGGAGAAATAGTTACCAAGTCCCATTAACCATACGTCCCTACTATGATTATACCAGTGGATGATACCTAAGATCTATTCACTCATCCCCATCCTTACTGCCATCGCCTTCTTTCCCACCCCATCATCTCTTCCTCAGATTAGTGTGACAACCTTCTAATTAGTCCATAGTCTCAATCGTGTCCTCTTCTGATCCAACTTCTGTGTATACAGGATCCTTTTGAAATACAAATCTGGCCACATCACTCTTCTGCTTAAAATTTTTAATGGTGAAATCTTGACATCAGAGAGAAGAAATTTTAAAAGCCTTCTAATGACAGCCAAGGCCTTTCTCTTCGGCCCTACCCAATTCTCTAATGTCTGGGGTGCAGCCATGTTGGCCCATATTTGTTTGTTTTAAGAGTGGAAGAATTGGGAGCTAACGACTAAGTCTTTGACTGCTAACTTCTCTGGGATATGAAGTGAGAAAACATATGTGTTTTCTATCACTCGAACAAAACTCAGCATCTGTCCTCTCTTCAAACAAATGTGGAAACAACCTATCTTAAGCCCAGGGCTTCCAAAAGCACAGCTTTTTATTCTGTAGGACTTCTTGAGATTTTAAAGACTATCTATTGGGAGTCATATGTCCTATCAGAGTTCATTCCTGAGACCAGCCTGCAGAGCTGATCTGTCCTGTGATGTGCTCCCACAGAAAATAGAGTAGGGTTGCATCTATATAGATTTTTTTTGCATGTAGGTCTCTGGTGTTATTTCAAACAAAGAGGGCCCTAGGGGGCCAATGCAGGAGGTATTTCTTACTGCTAACTTAAGTGATTCTGGGTAAATAACTCAGTTCAGGTGTTACATTTTCCTGGGATGTCTTTCCTTGCTGATAGTACCTCCCACTACCTCTTCCCCCCATACACCCTCTCTTCTCCTCTGCACTACTGAGCTCTCATAGGACTCAATCTCCACCTAAACCTTAACACACCATACTGAAATTGTTTGCAAGCCCATTTCCCTAACTGTACTGCAAATTGCTTGTTGCCAGAGCTGTGTCTTATAATAACCAGAATGATACCCAGCCTATAGTAAGAGCTCCATATATGTTTACAAAACAAAGAATAAATGAACAATTTAATGCATATAGATCTTCCAAATTTGCTTTGTGTTCTCAGCCTCTATTTCTACAATGATTCTATTCCACCCAGTCTTTTTCCTTATCCATCTTTTGCCAAGTCCACTTGGCAAACTCATTCTTCTCAAGACCTGGAGACTTTGTGATGAACTGATACGAAGGCTTTTCAGGAAAGCAGGTCGCTTAAAGCCAACACCACCTTATCATAAACTAATTATCGCTGGCTCATTTGGTTCGGGGTCCTTGGAGAAAGCAGGCTTTATTAAGTAGTTTTTGAACACTGAGTTTCAGACCTTTTGAGCTACTGTTGCAGAAGTTCAGATGTGCATTCCAGAAGGTCAAGGATCTTTTAAGTGTCAGTACATACTTCCCTTCCCCCACCAATCACTCCCTTGAGAATATTCTATTCTATGAAGCATTTTTTAAAACAAACCTACACTTCTGGACCAATTCATCTGCAATTTGCTATACTTCATAGGGCTCAAAGCCCCCGCGTGCCTAAACTACTAGGAAAGATTTCTGGACACGTCAATAAAAGTACCCTAATGAACAACAGCTGCAAAGAACATGTCTTTAAATAAATTGATTCCAAATTTTTCTGCATGTCTCCATGATTTTTGCTTTTTAAACAGGCACTGCCGACTTTAAACTTAGCTATCTAAAAAAAAAAAAGAAAGCTGAAAAGGGGAAAAAATCATACATTGCTTCAAAAAAATGTTGTTGTCTTGCTTTTCTTCACCATTCTTTGTTTGAAAAGGTTAATGTGCGTTCACACCGATTACCTCACTTCTGCTTGTAATAGCTCTTTGGAGCAAAAGGAAGCAAGTTGAATATCTTTCCCATTCTGAATTTCACACAGGAAGTTGACAGACTCATCCAGATTGGGGATCAGGATTAGAACTCAGGTCTCCTGATTTCAAAGACGTGTATTTATAGACCCTGGGCTCCACTGTCTCTTGAAACAAAACCAAAAATATCCTGCTCCCCAGATGATGAGAAAGTCTGTGCCATAACCTGTGTAGGCTCCCTGAACGTCATATCTAACATTTATGCATAATATTGGGTCAAGGAATGTGCTATTATAAAGCGAACTGAGATCGGAATTTTTCCCTCGAAGGCATAAAACTTACCAATTTATTTGATATGAAAAAAAAATTTACATCAATGACTTCTCGGAAATCACATCTATACGTTCAGTTACAGCTCAACTTTATAAAGAATGAAGCTGTTTTACTACTCATCAGTAAATAAAGAAGTGTCCCTCGGAAGAGGGTTGTGATAGATGCTTCCACGTTGGGTTTTAATAGCGTAACAGATGGTCATTTTTTCCTTACACAGGAGGCTAGAAATCAAAATCTGGCTCCACCACCACATGATTTCCCCTCTGATCTACTGCTCTGGACATCTGGGTTTCCCGTGGATTGTGTTCAATCAGCAATGTTGAGGTAGTAAATATTTCACCATCCAGGCCCCTCTTTTATTCTTATTGATAGAAGGAGAAAGAGCATGGTAGATCCCCATCTTGAAAATCCTCCCCCTCACCTTGCCCACATTGTCCTTGCCATGTGCAAAGGCCGTTGGTGAGATTGTCTTGCTAGAGCAAAGATACATGCATAGTAGTGGGAGGTAGGAGAGAGGGAGGGGTGGGTTGAATTAGGACCCAGAAATGGTTGCATAGAACAAAATGAAAAGCTGTTCCCAATTTGAAAAGTGAGTTGACGTCTGTTACTCTGGTATGCAGTAAAACATGTTTTTCATCTAAGACATAATAAAAGCTACAAGCATTTTACACTGTGCATTAAGAACTGCATCTTTAAGGGAACATCTTTTCATATAGAGCACATACCCAGTTCTCCATGCGATGCTACTTTTGAACATTTTTATTATTACAGTAGATGAAATATCCCCGAGTCATGGCAAATCCTACGTGAAACATTTTTGTAGATAGAAACAACTGTTCCGGGTATATTGGCATTTCATGGTGTGTGTTTTTTAAAACCCTTTTCTATAAATAGAAAATTTCTGTTCAAATTGAGTGTGGAACTGGACTATATCATGGGACCAGCGTTAATAGGGGAACTAACTTCCATGATGTGCAAATGACCCAAAGGAACCCTAGGGTTAAGGTGGATGAAGACTTTGAGGTGAATGGAAAGGGAGGTAGAAGCAAGGAGCTTGTTCTGGATATTTTCTGTGGCTTAGGAAGCATGTTTATGTGTTGAGCCTGAGGTCCCAGGGGAAGGGGACTTGGGAAGCCATCCCAGAGCTGCATCACTGAAGGGTCCCTTCACAGTGTATGTTACATAAATGGTAGCCCTAACACTGTACAAATGTAGTGTCCCTGTTGGGAATGACAGGATTATAAACATCTGTCATGTGGAATAAGAAAGATATGTCTAGGAACACTTCCTTCTTTTACCTCTGAGATTATGTCATTTTAAAATTCCTTCTTAGTCTCTTTCTCTGACAGTTCTTTCTTTGACTGTCCCCTTTTACCCTCCAGCTTTACGGAGTTACTAGAGGCCTAGCACACAAAATTTTTGCATGGGTAGGGTCCCTCACGGCTGCTGGCTGCCGGCCGGGGCCTTCCTTCCTTCTGCACCACTCCCTGGTGGTGAGCGCACGTCATAGTGAGTGATCGAGCTCTTGGTCGGCCGAACTCCCGAGGGAACACTTTGCATATTAGGCTTTTATATATAGATAATTGGTACTTGTTTCTTAAATAATAGTGTTCTCTTGGATCCCTGAGTAGCCTTCTCTCTTGTCCTGCATACTCTTGTTACATAATCTCACCCCCATGCAAAGCTTTAACTGTGACCTCAATGATGATCTCCAGACTGAAAACTCTGTCCTGACCTGCCTTCCGGATATTATGCTCTATCTGGATATTCCCTGGGTCCTATCCTTAACATTTCCTAAACTGAACTAATGGCCAATCCATTAACCCTGTTGTTCACCTAATTCACCAGTAAATGGCCCCAAACTAAAGATCCAGACTATACACTGGGGGGTTATCTTCACTGTTTCCTGCCATGTAATTTTAATATCTGTCAGTCATCAAGCCTAGGAAACTCCTCATGCCCATGCCCTCCTTGCCTCACCCCTTGCAGGTGCCTCAGTTCAGGCCTGCACTACGTCTTGCCTAGTCTGCCTGCCTGAAGTTCCCCAATCTACTTATAATTTACACATTGAAGCACTACACTGGATAGCTGGCACACAATGGCATTCAATCGTTGTTTGAGCCAATGACTAAATTAGTGATGCCTGCATTGAGGGAGTGCTTTTGATGATTTCACAACCAAGAATACTTACTGATAATTAGATCATATTCATTCAACATTGTTCATTGAGCACCTGAGTAAATATATTCCCTCTTGGCCCTCTGTGTGTTATATACCTCAATGTAGGGGATGCAAAAATATATAAAAATATTTCATGTTAAATATATAATTCATGTTAAGATTTTAAAAATGAAAATCAAAATAATGACTAATAAGAGCAATCATTTGAATCAAAACCTATATTTTTGGTACTAATAGGACCAAACCAATTCGGAGATGAGAGATTCTTGAGGTTAAAAGTAGCCAAGGCTGTCTCTATGCAGGAGGCAGGACTTAAAGAAAAGATGGGATTTTTAGAAGAAGGGTAGCAGGACTGGGATGGGGATTTGTAGGAGCTTAGCTTGCACAGGAGCATGAAGATGAATAGGACTTTTTGCTGGAACCTTTAGAAAAATAGGGCAGTGGCAACATGGGTTGAGATTATGAAACTACTGATGTTTTGGGAGAGGAACTATAGTAAAATAAAAGAGCTGTGATATTGGACAGATTTGGCTTCAAATCCAAGCCCAGTGCTTGTTAACTGGTGACTGAAGACCTCCCTGAACTCTCTGAGCTTTTGTTTTCTTATCTCTAGAAGAGGAGGGAAATAATATCCATGGGGATTAAATGTGAGGATCTACCTGTGTCATGAGATACTTGTCACCTGACAAGTCCTCTGGGCTCCAGCAAAGCCCTGGCCCAATAGGTATATTGTCGCTCCGGGACATGGAAGCTGCAAGGCCACCAGGCCTTCGGCAGATGTTATTGGAAGATCAGCTCTTATTGTAATATGGTTCTGACAGCTCTCCCGGTAGATTTTGAGTGGAGGTTACATGCTCAAGCTTGATTTTCCTCAAATCCTAGAATGTCAGAGCTGACCAAGTCCAGCCCTCAGCATCTCCTTCTTTTCCTTTCAGCCAGGGTAGCTTTGCTTATTGTTGCTGCAAACATTGGGCATACACGGGCTTCTGCGGCTCATGAAAGTTTGAAAACCGCTGATATGGCCCAACTCCATCATTGAATCGATAGGTAAATCAAGATCCATGTCAAATCTATTATGTTTTTACAGTGGAGTGTAAAGGGCATTTATAAATTACCTATTAGTCTATACTCTTCAAATAAAAGTGAGTTCATGTGCATGGGTACATATATATAATAGTGTTCTCAACAGTTAAAATTATTCATGGAAAACTGTTCTAATCAACAGTGTGTCAATGATTGTATTTTTAATGTGCTAGAAGATATGGTTATTTAAAGCAAAACTATGCTGAATATTTTATCAAGTAAAGAATTTTTAAAAATTAAATAGGTTATCTGATCAGAATTTTGAGATTTTTTAGTTTAAAAAAAATAGATGTTTTTCTTTTTCTCTAAAGAATCTACTGGGAAAGAACCTTTGCATAATCAAGTATACTTCAATCTACATGACAATGTATAATTTATTTTTCTCACAATTGTTTGGTCAAAGGGGAATTTTGCAACCCTTTTCCTTGGAATTAGATACAAAGAGAAAATGAGATTCTTTAACCTACCAGGAAGAATGGTATGCTGCAAAGAGAATGAACCTTGAATTCTAACAAAACCACATTGAATCCCTGCTTGGTACTTTCAAGTTTTGTAACCCTGGGTGACACCTTTTTTTCCCCCATCTGTGTCTTCATTTATAAGATTACAATTCTAATATCATCATCATACCAGTAGCATGAGGAATAAATGAGGCAATGCATGGACAGTGTCCCACCCAATGTCTGGCACTCTGCAGGGGCCCGGATGTGGTCATGTCTTCTCTTCTGCACGTGAGAACCCTGCCCAAGCCATTCTCCTGGAAGATCTTCAGTCCAACTCACCCCACAGCAGGCCTGGATGCTCACTCAGCATTCACTACCCTTTCTGGGGAACTCACTGACAACCCGCATAACTCATCTGTGGCTGGTGGAAAAGAGAGGGGAACCCTTTGATATGCTACCTTTGCAAGTGTGACTATTTTTCTTAAATGCAAGGGAGATCACAAACCTGCAGATGCCAAGCATCTTTTATGAACAGTTGTAAAACAAAGATTAAACAGCTTTTTCTCTAGGCTTATCTTTGTCTGACAAAAAAAAAAAAGTCTACCAATGAAGATCATTTCCAACATAAGAGTGGAAAATAGATGAGAGTGTTCTATTTAATTTAACAATATCAGCCTTTGAACATTATGAAAACCATATTTTACAAGAGAAATACTAAATTGATTCTAACAGACAATTTCCTATGTTAAACCCATGAAAAGGTAAATTTTGAAGGCGACATGCTGCCTGACCAGGGACTGTAATGTAATGGGCTCATGCATGTGTGTTTATCTTCGACAAAAGTTTAATTCCAAAAAGATGAGCAAACGAAAGAAGAACTCTGAAGGCTATTTCAGAAGGCAGCAAAGCGAAAGCTGACAGAGGGAGATTGTTCCTGTGCTGTCTGAGGACTTCAGGCTCTTTCTCCATTTACTTGCCTTTGTCTGGTAGGTAATTATCAGCATATTTCCAGGAGAAAGGTGTCTGGGAAATCTGCGTGAAGAAACTACAGCCCATGTTTTCTGCGGAATCAGAGTATATTAGACAAAGTTTAAATTCTCCATATTGCTGTTTTCTTTCATAATATTCATACTTACATAAAGTCAAACACAAATAAACATGAAACAACAGCAGCCAGCCAAAACAGGAACTCAGGTTTATGATAAGACAATGTCTTCTCTTTTTGTCAACAAATACCAAAAAAACCCCAACTATATTCCATTGGTTATTACTGATTTCCTTCAATACTTATTCTATTGAATAACTGTAACATCAATCACTAATATTTAGTTTGTACCGTGTTAGTCAAGGAATGGTTACAGCAGGACTGTGTTCTGGAGTTGACTCTCACCAGCTCACAAGAAGTGATTATGTACATCTTTTCTTAGCTCGCCAATCAATAACGTCACATTGGTAACATGAAATTGACCATGGTGAGAACATTTACACCATGAAAATTGGCAGATACTTCAAATCGAGGCTTGCTTTCCGGAATGCTGGTTGTTAAACATTTACTATCATCAAAAACACAAGAGACAACAAGTGCTACCGCAGAATCCTCTTCTTGGAAAATGGGAAAAGCTTAGCAGCGATGCTTCAGGGGATCATGTGCTCTGTGGATCTAAGTCTGAATGTTACTCATCCTGTACCACCAACACTAGTACTACTCCTTGCTTATGTTTCTTGAGTGCATACAATGGACCAAGCATTATTTTAAGCATTTTGTATCATGTATTATATAATGTAATCCTGACAACAATTTTATGAGGTCAATACCACTCTTCTACACTAAAGAGGAAACTGAGGCATCCAAGGATGATGTAACTTTCCAAAAGTTACACAGTTACAAATGAAAAGAAATAATTAATATAAATATTATACATATGGTTAATAGCAGAATAACCTTGACTAAGCTAATGAGCTATTATAAGACGGGGATGAAACACCTACATTCTTTAAGGTTCAAATAAAATGAGACATGAAAAGCACCTGCAACGGTGCCTGACACATGGAGGGATGATGTGTGCACATTGCCTGCTCCCTCCTTTCGAAGAAACCCAGGCAGAATGATATTCTGCAGTGGCGGTCATCGAACATGTTATTCCTGGTAGAGGTCCTGGCAGTCCTGTAAAAGGAGCAGAGAAGAAGCCAAAGAAAATCAGAACAGTAATTTAATGGTGCAGGGAGAGGAAGAGAGTCTCCAAGCATCAGCTCCTGAAGCTGCCTCCAGCTCCTGCACATACCGCCTCCTTCACACCAGGGCCTCCCCTCCCCATAGAAAAGGTAACCCAGCTGCCAGCACCACATCTGAACGGGCTTCCTCTCTGAGTCCTTGGCCAGTTATCAAATTATTGCCTATCAGCTCCAAATCCATCTTCATTGTCTCTCTTGTGAAAATATGGAGAGGTACGTTTTCTTTTGCCAGCTACAATAATGTTGAGCTTGGTCAGATGCTGCAGAAGAAGGGGTTTTCCGCCCAGCCAGTGGGGTTCAGTGGTTGAGCGTCAACCTATGAACCAGAAGGTCTGGGTTTGATTCCCGGTCAGGGTACATGTCTGGGTTGCGGGCTTGATCCCCTGTCGGGGGCATGCAGGAGGCAGCCGATCAATGATCCTCTCATCATTCATGTTTCTATCTCTCTCTGCCTCTCTCTCTCTCTCTCTCTCTCTCTCTCTCTGTCTCTCTCTCTCTGTCTCTCTCATATATATATATATATATATATATATATATATATATATATATATATATATATGATATATACATATGGTTTCCCTTCCTGGTTCTAGTGTACTCTCTCTTCAGACTCCTGCATCATGCCTTGTTCTTGTGCTCCTGCAATACACATATTTCCCCAGTGTCTGGTATTTGCAGAGTATGGATTCTTTTAAAACATGCACAGCTTTTCCAGCACCTGACTCCCCCAGGGCATCAGCAGCCAGCAGTACCCAGCTGACAGCTGCTTTCTGTGGTATGAACCACAGAAACCTCTCTGCCACCCTGTGAGCCATGACCATAACCTCCAACAAGGACTGCATCTCAACTCTGGGGATGTGGGTAAGAGGCTATTCCTTGGGCCCCCTATTTCAGTCCTAAGGCTAGTGGTTGCTGCTTCTATCTGTGATTCCTGTATTCTTTTGAGTTCTCTTTACTTCCTATTAGCTAATTCCTCATTATTTCAATCCCTTTTTAAAAAAATATATATTTTATTGATTTTTTTACAGAGAGGAAGGGAGAGGGATAGAGAGTTAGAAACATCCATGAGAGAGAAACATCGATCAGCTGCCTCCTGCACACCCGCTACTGGGGATGTGCCCGCAAACCAAGGTACATGCCCTTGACTGGAATCGAACCTGGGACCCTTGAGTCCGCAGGCTGATGCTCTATCCACTGAGCCAAACCGGTTAGGGCTCAATCCCTTTTTATAGCTACTACTTCTTTATATTAAATTTTCCATGTTGAAACTCCTGTAGCTCCTGTCTTGCAATGGGAACCTGACTGATGGAGGGTCTTATTATTGCCACAACATAGATAGTGTTAAAAGCGGCTGTGGGACCAAATCCTAGGTCAGTAGCAAAGACTTTAGGCTCAAAGCAAAGACACAAAGCAAGTTAATCCAAGACATTACTAGAAGTTTCTATGACTCCTTTAGTCCACTGACATTCCATCTTCTTGAAGAGAAGGAGTAAATTGAGTTCTGTTCTCAGGATGATTAAAATGTTCTTTGCCCAATTTATATTTCAACACCAACTTAGCTTGATTTGCCTACTTGTTAGAAGGGAGGAGGTTCATCTTACAGACCAGGAAACTTTCTAAACAAAAACTTAGTGGCCTAAGGGTATGAAGGCATCCTCTGTGGGCTGGAGAATTCCAGCTGGCTGCGTCTTTTGGCCATTGAGAAAATCTGGCTTTGCATTTCAGTAAAATGCTGAAATTAAATTACTTTTAGCTAAGCTTGAAGTTGGAAAATTTTATCATACAGAGTGAGTAAATCATTGTAAAATGTTCTAAGTACCTCCTAGTTTTCATTTCTATGGCACTGAAATAATCCATATAGGTTTTCCTGGCTCTTGCAGAAGTGAATATGCCAATGTACTCTGATTAAATCATTGGAAAATGTAAGAAAAATTCCTCCTTTTGGAAATAGTTTCATTGGGTCAGATTCTCATCATAAGAAATCTATAGGGATTTCATACTTAGAAAAGCAAAACAAAAATTGGAAAGTTGCTTTTCTCTCTTTAGGTTTGCAAGTGCATCATCCTATGTGATCTGAAGGAATGATTGATTACATTGAAGATATATATGATTTTTCAGATAAAAACTTAATAGGGTTAGATGGGACAAGGACATAGATTTTTGTTTCTAAATATGCATATCAATGTAAAATATTGAGTCATTGTTGGAGGGATGTGTATGTTGGTAACTCAATTAGGGCAACTAACATTTTTTCTATTTTATTGAATTTATTGGGGTGACATTGGTTCACAAAACCATGCAGGTTTCAAGTGTACAAACTCAACAAACATCATCTGCACACTGCATCGTGTGCCCAAGGCAATTGACATTTGATGATGATCTTTTCTCTTTAAATTGAAAGATTGGAGTATAATTTAAACTTTGGAAAGTTAGAATACCAGCTCTCTTTCATTAAGTGACTTGTTTCTCTCCAAAATACTTTTAATTAGCAATTTTTCAAAGTTTATCATATAACATTTGTAGGCATTTCCCTGTGCCTATCATGTTCTCTCAATACAAGATTATCTGCTTTGGAAATAAAAAAAGGGACCATTTCAAGCCACATAACCACTAATAAGAATATTTTTAAACAATATAAAGCAATCACAGCCTAAATTTCAGGGAAAGGGATTTTTAGTGCAGTGACATGGCACTAAAAACCTCATAAAGAACTAGAAAATAGCAGCATCCAACACGTTATTAAGTTATTAAGAAAATGTTAGATTATATTGAGTTTTTTCTGCTTATGAGGGAACAAACATGTGTAAGACATTTTTAAAAATTATCTCTCTTTTTTTAATCTTCACCACTAGGACATGCTTAGAGAGAGGAAGAGAGAGAGAGAGAGAGAGAGAGAGAGAGAGAGAGAGAGAGAGAAACATTTATTGTTGCCTTCCATACATGCACTGATCGGGGATCAAACCACAAACCAGCAATCTTTTGGTGCACAAGATCATGCTCAACCAACCGAGCCACTCCTACCAGGCTGAATATATATATATATATATATTTAAAGTTAGTGCTTAAAAAGATAAATCTTCACCTACTCAGCCCTTGTTTTTTAGCTTCTTTTACAGTTACCTTGTCCCCTTTGGTTAGCACACAATTGTCTAGTCTATACTAGAAAAGATTAGCAAATTCTCTCTCTCTCTCTCTCTCTCTCTCTCTCTCTCTCTCTCTCTCTCTCTCTCTTAAAGGAGCCCTCCCAGTTCATCATTTAAGAAAACCTAACACATGTTTTTATTTCCAGTCAAAAAATATTCATATTTCAAGATGTATTGACTTTTCGAATGTAGCTTTGAGCCCTTCTTGAAACAGTCACTGCCTGGAAGCCTGAAGAAATGTTAATGCAACTTCCAAATGGGTCTCACCCGGCTGGGGAGTAGCTTTGGCACCAGGAGAATTTGGCTCAGCCAGTCTCAGCACCGTCCCAGCTCAGGAAGTCGACCAGCGTGGAAAGAAGAAACATCTGACAAAGTAAATTATTAGTTCAGTTGCAACTCGATGTGTTACATGTGTAGAAATGCATAAACACGTTTGTTCAAAGGATTTATCACGAGCTGCCACCTTGGACAGTGTAAAATCTTAGATAACTTTACATAAACACATGAGTCACCTTTTATAAAATATCGTTTTCCATGTAAGCAAGCTATTGATGAATGTGGAGTCTAGGACATTTTCTCCTTGGCTGTTGTAAAGTTTTCTACAAATGATAAGAAAGAACATCTTTAAGGGAAATAATCTCAAGAGGATAACTTGTCACCGAGGGGAGGAAAGCCAAGGGTCCCAACACCGCTCACTCCCATGTCCTAATGCAAATGCATTTGCCAGAAAGCTTTCACTGTCCGAGGTGAGTCATGGGTCTTGAAAGCTGCCTCCAGTTTAGGAGAAGAGAGGCACAGTTTCCTCCTGATGTCTTCTGAGTCTGACACTGCAAAGTGGCTGGTGTCTCCAGAATGTCCCTCTGTGGACCTTAATCCAGGTGACTCATGTTTCTGTCTCTGTCAAAACAAGCGATTAGCTACAGGCATTAGTAGAATAAAGAATGATGAGAAAATCCTGTTGTTTTTCAAAATCTTTATAACATGGTCTATTCTGGAACTAAAGACCATCCAACAAATACCCCCCAAGCACTGATATCAAGTGCAGCTTTAACCAAAAGCAGCCCTGCCCCCATCCTAACCTCTGCCCCCTTCCACTAAATTGTATACGTAAAAATGGTGGGATAGTAAGTTTATGTTACATAAATTTATCACAACAGATAAAATAGAATGAATAAAGAACTCTGCCTGTATATGGTACCATTCATATAAAATGCATGTATATGTATAACATTTTAGAAAAAAATAGCGGTTCCATATTACTGACTTGTAGGAAAAGCTATGATATATTGTCAAGTGAAAAAAGTAAGTTGCTAACTAATATGTATAGTATAATTATATTTTAATAAAAGGCAACCAGGAATACTTTAATATACCTGTAAACATAAGGGTGGTAGAGAAATGATTTATGTTGCATTTGTATGTAGTGTCACTTGTTTCAACAACCATAAATTACTATCATAATTTTAAAAACTAAATACAGAAAATGTGAAAAAAATTTAAGACCACATTATACAGGAAAAGTTATAAAGCACTGTCTTTCATATTCAGTGAATGCATTTTCCTAATTTGAATTATGCCTTTTGCGAGATGGTATTATTATTATTTTAAATTACTTATATCATGTTACTTACTACATATTATATTACTATATATAATATGTTATATAGATGCATAAACATATATGCATAGTATAAACTATTTCTATATTATTTATGATATCCAGTTTTTTGGTTCTTTAAAGTGAAATAAGAAATTGAAGACATTTATACAACAACTTAAGTGAATAACCCTGTGGTTACTCCTCTTATAGTTGGCTTATTGTAATTATAACCCAAATTTGTGCTCATTTTTTTTCAATATTCATGCCTTTTGGTAGTCTATCAAACTGACAACAGGCCTAGGCCATATAATTTGCTTTGGTCTATAAGTAGCAAACAACTCAAGAAATTCAGTTCAAGTCACTTTATTAGGAAGTACCACAAAGCTGCTATAACAAACAATCCCCAAATCTCAGTGGCTTCAAATAATAGAAATATTTTGTTTGCTGATGTGTAATAGTCTAATGCTCATGGACTCTAGTTTCTGTTTCATGAAATCATTTTGGGACGCAGATATCTTCCATTCTATGTAACTTCCACCATCCACACTTGGCCTCTAAAATCCTCATGGAACAAAGAAGCGAGACAGAGGATTCTACAAAGCTCTTAAGTGTCTAGAAGTGACACTTCTGTTCACATTCTCTAGTCTAAAACTGGTATCATGGCCTAATCTTGTCTACATTCGAGCCAGGAAATATGATTTGTGTGTGTGCCTAGGAGAAACATGATTGGTGACCATCTACCCAGTATCCATCACAACCTTTAAGTCCACCTTTTCATTCTAAAACCTGAGTATATCAAATGTGTGTTTAGCTATAATGGAGAATTAAAACAAAAGATTGAAGTCAGTAGTGAAGAATTGGTTCTCACAGAAATTAAAGTGGCCTGCAGATATGGATACAGCCAAAAAGTCAGCCTATTTCCCTCTTTTCAATATGGAGCATTAAGAAATTGTGAACATATCGATGGCCTTCTCTGGAGTTCAGATTCCTTTTTTATCCTGGAAATAAGGAATTAATCAATTTCCAATTTTAAAGAGAGATCAGCAAATTGTTCTAGGAATGTTCTGGGATGATGTTGGTGACTGAGAAAGGACCTCAGTTTGGCTCTGTGACCTTCCAGATCACTTTCTCACATATTTACTGACACCCTGGGCAAAAATTCAATATTCTAGTTTATTAAGAACAGACTTTTTCCTTTCTGTACATATTTCTTTCCAACTTCAAAGCCATAAAGAAAGAGACTTGTAAGCGTTATATAGATATAAACATGTTCTTAATTTCATTCATCCAACATTCACACAGTTGTGTGTGTGTTTTTTTGTTTTTTTTTTCAGTGATTCTGTTGAATTTATGGGACTTTTATTGAGAATCTACTTTGTGACAGCTGTATATTCAAAAATGGGAGTACAGATAAATTAGCTGTCAATATGCCTTTGAAGAAATTAGAGTCTAACCCATGTAGTTATTCATTTAACAAAGACTTAATGAGCTTCTACTTATGAATCAGGCATTGCTCTTGTGAAACTGGGCAGAGAAGACAGTTAACCAAATAGATACATCAATCACATTGGAGAATGAAAAATGCTATAAAGGAAAAAAATGCAAAAAGTGATGCAAAGCTGATGGGATTAGGGGAAGGATCTCATTGTTACTTGAATTAAAAGAGGAAGAGACCCATGCTATGTTCTATAGCCAGAGGGACCCTTCTATAAAAAGACAATTTCTGAATGGTCTGGGCAAGTTCAAGCATAGACAGGATGCCAGGGAGGCTGAACACTCATGGTTGAGTGAAATTGGGGACGATGGATATTTCAGGGGAAGGGATTCTCCCCCTCGCACAATCATTGCTCCCCATCCTCTCAGCCCACTTCCCCATGGGCACCTGAATGCTCATGGCTAAAGCTGGGTAAGCATTTTACAGATAGTATTACGTTGCTAGGTCTGTGTGATGGTGAATGTTATGCATCAACTTGACTGGGCTACATACGGGATGCCCAGGTAGTTGGTCAGACAAATTATTTTTGGATGTCTGTAACATATTTCAGGAAGAGATTAGCATTTGAATCAGTAGAGTGAGTCAAGAAGATAGCTCTCACCAATGCTAGTGGGTATTCAATCTGCTGAAGGCCAGAACACAACTAAAAGTGAAGGAAAAGGTAAGTTACTCCCTTGCTTGAGCTAAGACATCAATCTTCCCCATCCTCAGACATCACTGCTCCTGACTCTCAGGCTTTCAGACTCAGGCCGGGGCTTACACCATTGGCCTTTCCCCCTTTCAGACTTGCACAGAAATACATACACCATTGGCTTTTCTTTTTTTCCAGCTTGCAGACAGCAGATCATGGGACTTAGCCTTCAAAGCCAAATGAGCTAATTCATATAAGAAATATCTTATCTGTCCATCCATCCATCCATCCATCCATCCATCCATCCATCTATATATCTATCCATTCATCTATCTATCTACTACTGGTTCTGTTTCTCTGGAGAACTCTGACTAATATAGGCTTCCATAACAAAGTATCACAGATTGAGTGGCTTAAACAACAGAAATTTATATTCTCACAATTCTTGAGGAGGCTAGAAGTCTGAGACCAAGGTGTCAGCAAGTTTGATTTTTTTCTGAGGCCTCTCTCCTTGCAGATGGCCACCCTCTTCCAGTGTCCTCACATAGTCATTCCACTGTCTGTGTTCTCTGTGTGCTAATTTCCTCTTCTAAGGACACCAATAATACTGAATTATGGAACACCATTATGGCCTCATTTTACTTTAATTACCTAGTTGTAAGCTCTATCTCTAAATATAGTCATATTTTGAGGCACTGGTTGTTAAGACTTCAACATGAGAATTCCTTCACACATCTTAAATAAAATGTGCATATTGAGAGCAATAGGATCATTTTCTATTATAATGTGTAACATTTAGGCATGGGCTGTGTCATCAGGCATCATAGGCTATGGGACAAGTACAGGTTTTAAGAGAAATGAGAAACCATTGAAGGTTTGTCATAGTATGACTTTTCAAAATGGATCATTCTGGTTGCTGTGTAGCGAACGAATTGTCTGACTACATCAAGAAATGTAGGTGACTTGGATTAGGATAATAACAGAGGAGATGGCAAGAAATGTTCAGATTCAGGATCTATTTTGAGGGAGAACAAGCAGAATTAGCTGATGGATTAGATGTAGAAATTAGGACGAAAAAGGACTGAAGAAGGACACAAATGGCCAGGCCACTGTGTGGAGGTGATGGATCCAGCATGGGCTCTTTCTAGCTATATGATCTACAGGAAGTAACTTAATCTCTCTGGGTCTCTATTTTCTCAATTGCAAGAGCTAATATTTTCGTCATAAATTAGTGTAAGGATCAAATTGCATAAGGCCTGCCAAATGCCTTCCAGAGTGCTTGGCACACCGTAAATAGTCAGTGGATGTTATTGTCAGATGTGGGGTCTACCAAGATGCTTAGGAAGCAGCTGGGCAGTATCTGATTAAAAGGCTAAATGACTTGTCCGGCCAGTGTTGCCCACTGGATTGAGCATCGTCCCATGCATCAGGAGGTTGCCAGTTCTATTTCCCATCAAGTTACATGCCCAGGTTGCAGGTTTGATCTCCAGTTGGGGGCATGCAAGAGGCGGCCTATCAATGTTTCTCATCATTGATATTTCCCCTCTCTTTCTCCCTCTCTCTTCCTCAGTCTGAACTCAATAAAAACATATTTTTTAAAAATGGCCAATTGACAGAAGTTGGTGAGGGGTGCTCTCCTCATGTTAGAAAACAAAAAAAAGAAAATCCATGTAGACCATGGTGACTATCATGAGAAGACCTCTCTTGGTAGGGTAAATATTGGGGTGAATGTGGAAAACTTGAGCAAGACCTCAGTTCACTAAAAAATAAGCCTTAAATTTTTAACTGGCTTGCTTGAAGTCAGGAAGAACTAGTTTGCCCTACATTAGATAATCCCAGCTCTGCTATTTCCTTGCAGACCTTTATCTTGGGAAATAAGCTCACTAAACTGCAGTTGGCTTACGAGTAAAGTGAAGATTATACTAGTTAGTCTGTAACCTGGAGACAGATCGTCAATTAAAAACAATGGCGATCATTAAGTTTGCAAATTTTAAGGTTACTTCAAAAGATTAAAACAGTAATAAATTAGTGTTTATAAAGTAAACCATACTTAAAAAATTATTCATTTCTTAGAGCATTGCTAATGATTTATTTACATTTTTGAAAGATATTAAAACAGCCTAGAGGAAAGTCACCTATTAATGCCCCCAAAATATCACATCATTATGTCTGACGGAATCTATCTGTAATTTTAACTATTGTATAATTATCTAGTCGCCTGGAAGCCATTACTTAAAATCACACCATATTTGTCACAAATAGCTTAGAAAATATGATAATGAAGTAATCGAATAAGGATCCACAACTCTGAAAGAATTAAACTTTACATACCACACACATTAACCAGCCAATTACTTTGTTTCTTTGTCCCTTCAACCAATAATGTGATATTCGCTTCTCTCATAACTCTCAAAAGGATCTATGAGCCTTAGTCTACTGTTACCAAATGCTAACCTGTGCCTGGTCCCCTTTCCCTCACCTGGTGAGAGGATCAGCCTCTGAAGGCGGTGCTGTGGCTTCAAAATACCAAGTCCACAGCGGGGGTCTCCCTCCATTCAATTCCCCTTGGTCCCAGGCCAAGTGTGAGCTGGAGCTTCTGGGCACCAGGGTGAGGCAGAAACATGTAATATGAACCAGACTGGAGGTCAAGTCCTATTTTCCTCTGACTGCATACTTGCTGCTCCCCTGGAAACTGCAGCAGGGAGGGTTCTCTCCCTCACCTAATCATGGCCCCCCACCCCTCTTAGCCCAGGTCCCCATGGAGACCTGAATGCTCCTGGCTGAAGCTGGAAAAACATTTTTCACACCTTAAATAAAATGTGCAGATTGAAGGTGGAAGGATTACTTTCCATTACAATATGAAACATTCTGGCCCTTTTCCCAGGGTTTATAATAGCCTTTGGAAGGGACTTGCCTCCCACCCCACCCCAAGTATAGTCCTAGAAATCATCTAGAAATGAACTGGGAAGTCTGAACTACAGACTTGCTGTAGAGGGAGAGCCCTCGCTGACAGGAAGGTCCTGTATGGCCTGGGCAAAGATGACAAAGATGACAAAGAGCTGTTCATGTCTACAGGATTTATCCATGCCCTCATCCCCACTCTCAGAGCCTCACAGGGTATATATGTTAACTGCAGTTAAGCTTTAGGATCCTGGCAAAGACAGCTAAATGCAACAATGAAAAAGGTCTTCATCCACTGTTCCTATCCCTTTAATTATCTTTGATCCCAGTTAAATGAAATTCCCCTATAGACTAACTGCTATAATAAACAGCCCAAATCCCTGTGGATTCACACTATAAATGTTTATTTCTTGCTCATACATGGTGAGATGGTTGTGTTATAGGCATCCTTCACAACACGGTTTCGGGACCCAGGATCCTTTCATCTTCCAGGGCCTTGGATTCTTCTATTAGATCCTCTTCATTCTGTCTGGAAACCAACCTGCCTGAGGGACTGTGTAGGGGACTGTAGGAGCCAGGCATGGAAGTTTAGTGTGTACCTTACCACACCAACACACCATTGACCAGAACTCCATCACATGACCCATCAAATTCTGAACAGCCTGCAAAACTTGTTGTACTACTTGCCCAGGAAAGAGAGGGGCTCATGGATATTGGTGAGAATATTCTCTGCTGCATCTCATAAAAAATAAAAAGTGTTACTTTGGGTTGTTATCAGTGAGCATAAAGAATTTGGAAGGAAGGAGCCTCTGGACCTAGAGAGAGAGAAGGAATTGCTGGTAGAGGACTTCCTCGCGTTCCCTTTTCTGTTCACTGTCATATACAGAACATGTTATCCTGCATTGTAACTGTAGGGTAATATATTCTATATATTTACCCATCTACACCCCCTCCAACTTGAGGGTAGAGACTGTCCTACTATATTTTGACTCGTCAGCATCTACCATGGGACCTGAGTTATAATAGCTGCTATATTAATGTTTTATGCTGAGTAACAAATGATAACAAACTTAGTGATTTAGAACAATGCCCATGGTTATTTCTCAATTTCTGTGGGTTAAGTCAAAATATGGCTTAACTGGAATCTCGGTCTGGGGTCTTACCAGGCTGCATTCTCATCAGACAGATCAATGGGAGAAGAATCTGCTTCCAAACTCACTCATGTTATTGTTGGCTAAATTCATCTCCTATGGTTGGAGGACTGTGGTGTGAGCCAGGAATCACTCTCAGCCCTGAGAGGCCGTCTGCAGTTCCTTGGCATGTGGCCTCCTCCACAGACCCTCTCAGGATGCTGTGTGTCAGTTTACTTCTGTAATTGCCATAAGGGAGAACATTTCCAGGGGTCAGCCTTTTAACAAGAAGAGCTCATATGACATGATCATGTCATTGGCACCTTTAACATATTCTGCTGCTTAGAAGCAAGTCACAGATCCCACCCATGCTCAAGAGGAGAACATTACATAAGGCTGTGGATACCAGGAGGCAAGAATCATGGGGGCCTCTGTAACATCTGTTCTCCAGAGGAGCTTGTTTCCAATTGGATGAGTAGATGGATAAATAAGGAGGAAAGGGCCACAGAGAAGGAGGTTGGCAGTGAAGCAACATATACTTGCTCAGAATCTTATTCTTATCTCTTATAAAATGACAATAATGGTACTCATAGGATTACCAGGCAATCGGACATGGAAAATGTAGATAAAATACTTAATGAAATGCTGGGAGAAGGTGTCCAACAAGCCTTCCTTGTTTCTAATTGTGATTTTTTCACTTGCCCTCATAAATGCTGAAGCTCAGTTGCCTCCTCTTTTAGTGAATAATTGAGCTCCAGAGGATGTTCTGTAGGTCATTGTCAACTAGAAAAACCCGCATACTGGACAATGATGATGTGACTCGTACATCATGCTCTTCATAAAATAAGAACTTGTAAAAATAAACTGAAGGCAAAAGATAAGGACTCCCCTCCTTTTGCTTAATCATGGACTTAAGGGCAAAGAACGCATTTCTTCTTGGTCACCCGGTTGGAGATATTTTGGACGTTCAGTATAAAAGTATTCGCCACTTAAAATGTTGTATGAATTAATCAGAGATTAGATCTTCATGTATTATTTTCTTATTACTGTCTTTGTAGCTGGTTGTATCTTCAGGAAGAAAACATGGGGTTCTTTTTTTGAGTCATTGTTAATAAAACACAAGTTTGTTTAACAACAACTCTAGCTCCATGAAAATTACCGAGAATTTCTAACTTTTTCTCAAATCAAGAAATGCAAGTTTACTTGTCTGATTAATTTGCCTAAATAGGAATAGTTACTATAGTTACTATTGGAGCAGATAGGAGAAAAGAAGAAACCAGGATTAAGTCACCACTTGGACTGATAACCAGGCTGGCTGAGGATGCTCTGGGCTCTCATCTGTGAATTTCTCCCTATCCGGCTCTTTTCTGGGCTTCTCTTTCTCACACTCAGAAATTCCTGCTTTCCTCAACCCTCTTCCTTGCCGTCTGGCACACCCAGGGAAATCAAAGGGAATAATAAAAAAAAATAACCATTCAGTCTGAGATTCCTTCCTTCTTCTCTCAAAATGAGGTGTCTGAATGTTCAGAAAATGTAGCCAACCCTCTGAATGGACTCTCCTGGGGGTTTATTGTCTCTAATGAAGCCACTCTGAACATTTCTGGAGGTGTTCTGACTCCAATCAGCATACCTTAACTCTCTTCAGTTAAAAATATACACATAGGCATAACCTTGCCTTGAATTCTAAAAGCCTACTCCCTCTGGGAACTAGTGTGGATAATCCTTGGGGCTTCAGGGGTAGAAGACATGCACATGTTTGAGGGAGTGCCCCTTAATTTCTTGCCCTATGTTCCTCACTCACCTCACCCTCGTCCTAGCCCTCAAGAAGGGCAGGAATCTCCTTACTAGTTCCTTGGGTTGTCATAACAAGTCATCACATTGGTGGCTAAAACAAAAGAAATGTATTGTCTTCATTCTGGAGGCCCTAAGTTTTTTTTTTTATTTTTTTTTATTTTTCGCTAAAAGTATTACAAAGGGTATTACATAAGTGTCCTTTTTTCCCCCCCACCCTTGACAAGCCCCTGCCCTCCCTTACCCCCCAGTGTCTTATGTCCATTAGTTATGGTTATATGGATGCATACAAGTCCTTCGGTTGATCTCTTATTCCCCTCCCTCCTGTCCCCCAACCCTCCCTGGCCTTCCCACTGCAGTCCGACAATCGGTTTGAGGCAGCTCTGCCACTGTATTTATTATTGTTCAAAAGTTTGTAATGGTCTTAATTATCCATGAAAGAGTGAGATCATGTGGTATTTTTCCTTCATTGACTGGCTTGTTTCACTTAGCATAATGCTCTCCAGTTCCATCCATGCTGTTGCAAATGGTAAGAGTTCTTTCTTTTTAACAGCAGCATAGTATTCCATCGTGTAGATGTACCACAGTTTTCTAATCCATTCATCTACTGATGGGCACTTAGGCTGTTTCCAGATCTTAGCTATGGTGAATTGTGCTGCTATGAACATCTGGGTGCATATATCCTTTCTGATTGGTGTTTCTGGTTTCTTGGGAAATATTCCTAGAAGTGGGATCACAGGGTCAAATGGGAGTTCCTAAGTTTAAAACCAAGAATCAGCAGTGCCAGTCTTCCTTCAAAGGATCTCGGAGATAATCCTTTCTGGTTTCTTCTAGCTTCTAGGTGGTTCTGGTGGCCCCAGGTGTTCCTTGGTTTGTGAGAATGTAAGTCCAAACTCTGCTTCTGTCTTCACATGACCTCTGTCTCTGTGTTCTCTTCTTCTTATAAGGACACTTGTTTTTGGATTTAGGGTCCACCCAGAGGACTCAGAATGATATCATCTTGGGGTTCTTAATGTAATTACATCTGTTAGACCCTTTTTACAAATAAGATGATGTTTGTAAGTTAGGGGTGAACATATTTTGGGGGGAGTCACCATTCAACCTACCACAGATTGGAATCAAGAGGTGGAAATCCAGGCCCTAGCCAGGTAGCTCAGTTGCTTAGAGCATCATCCCAATACACAAGGTTGTGAGTTTGATCCCCAGTCAGGGCACATACAATTATCAACCAACGAATGCATAAATAAATGGAACAATAAATCTCTCTCTCTCAAATCAAAAAATAAAAATTAAAAAAAAAGTTGAAATCCTGAAATCTAAACCATGAGACAATCTCTGTAGAGGCATTGGCTTGGCAAACGTTACACAAGAATGAAGATGGCAGAGATGAAATCTACATGGTCTGTCTCACACCTCCCCCTAAAAAGAGTAAAACTAACGAAAACATGTCCACCTCTATCAAGGAACTTCCAATCAATTTGGAAAGACTAAGATGATAAAGCAGAATGTTTGGTTCAGGGCAGTGAGTGCTAATAAAGGCACACAGCACCAGTTTTAAGAATAGGGTGGCTGATGGAGTTCAAATAACTCGATCCAGGGTTCAAGGAGGGCCAACCCATCAATCCCTTGGTACGATGTTTACTTTTTTAATTTTTAAAAAATGTGTTGTTATTGATTTTAGAGAAAAAGGGAAAGGGATAGAGAGATGGGAACATCACTGAGAGAGAACCATTAATTGGCTGCCTCCTACAAGCTCCCTTTTGGAGATCAAGCCCACAACCCAGGCATGTGCCCTGACTGGGAATCCAACTGGTAACCTCCTGGTTTATGGGTCGATGCTCAACCACTGAGCCACATTGGCCGGGTATATTTTTTTAAAATACTGTTACTTAAGAAAAAAGAGGAGGATTCAACTGAAGGGAAATTTATTACATAAAAGTACATTTGATGTGGCAGAAAATATCCCTAATGGCTGAAGTTGGTGTGATGAAGTAACAAAAAAATGTTTCAAGTCACACTCTAAAATCAATCTCAACTGGCAGTTCCATATTTAATTTTTTGAAGAAATGTCATACTGTTTTCCAAAATGGTTGCACCAGCATGCATTCCCATCAGCAATGTACTAGGATTCCCTTTTCTCTAAATCCTTGCTAGCACTTATCATTTATTGCTTTGTTAATGGTAGCCATTCTGACAGGTGTGAGGTAATATTTCATTGTCGTTTCAATTTGCACCTCTCTGATGATCAGTGACTTTAAGCATTTTTTCATATGTCTCTTGGCCTCTGTATGTCTGCTTTGGAAAATTGTCTATTTTGGTCCTTCACCCATTTTTAAATTGGATTGTTTGTCTTCCTTTTGTTAAGTTGTATAAGCTTCTTATATATTTTGGATATTAAACTTTTATCAGATATATCATTGCCAAATATGTTCTCCCATACAGTGGACGTCCTTTTCATTTTGATGGTTTCTTTTGCTGTGCAAAAGTTTTTTATTTGATGTAGTCCCATTTGTTTATTTTCTCCTTAGTTTCCTTTGCCCTGAGAGATGTATCTGTAAACATATTGCTACCAGAGATGTCTGAGATTTTGCTGCCTATGATTTCTTCTAAGATTTTTATGGTTTCACAACTTACATTTAAGTCTTTTATACATTTTGAGTTTATCACTGTGTATGGTGGAGGTGGGCTAGAAGAGGTCATGGTGGGAAAGGGAAACATATGTAATACTTTCAACAATAAAGATTTAAAAAATAAAATAAAATAAATAAATCTCAACAACTCATCATCAGATACATATTTGAATTCTGCCCATCCTTAGAAGCCCAGTTCAGTTTCCCCTCTTCTATAAAACTCTTCCAAACCATCTGAACCCAGAGGTCACACAATTCTGAGTTCATCTGGCCTCCCAAGAATATGCTGGCATTTCTAAACCACTTTCTTCTTGCCTCTCCTGTCTCAGCAAGTTCAAGTTCTGCGGGCCTTCTGCCTCAACACATTGCGGACCAGTAGTTTTATTGCTAGCTTTACCCAGTGGCCAGATAAGTTTCTATTGAACGAGTACAAAAAACCTTTTACATAAATGTTAAAGGCACACTTTAAAATTAAATACCCATTGCATTTTGAAGTTATTTATTACATGTTCTTACAAGCTAATATCTTTTTAAAGTATGATACTTTGTAAAACACTGTGTAATATGAAGCGAGAATTCTCATGATACATCAACACATCCTGAGTCTGTCCACTTCACTCTTAGCATCTAGTCTAGAACAGCATGATTTCTTGCACAAAGCATTGTGATACCTTTGTAATTGGTCTTCTCCTCTCCCCCTATCCCTCTACCATCACTCTCTGCAGAGAAGTAATCATGATCTCTTGAAACATCAACTTTGTCATTGCCACGCTCAACACCCTCCAATGACTGTCTATTGCACATGACATAAAATGGCAGCTCCCTATCCTGTATTAAATGGCTGTAATATGACTTTGCCCTACATACCTCTCTGAAATAATCATCCATCCCTCTCCACCTTGCAATCTAAGCCCAAGCCAGTGACTTTCTTCCAGTTTCTTGAACAAACAAAGCTGGTCCCTGCTGTTGGACTTTTGCACGTGTTTTTCCTGCCTACAGCACTCTCCCGTTTATCTTTGCAGGTCGACCTGAACAGTCTCAGCTCCAGCATCTCTTCCATAGTGAGACTGCTCCTGACCACTCCATTTAAATGACTTCATCTTCATTCATCCTGTCATTTACCCTCCATGATACCACTCTGCTCTATTTTTCTCATTGTTCTTAACAACTACAAAAATTTTCATTTATTGTAACTTCATTTCTTGTTTATAAATTTCATGAGAATTGGGACCTTACCTTTGATTTCACCATTATATCCCGATATATAGATTAGGAGTCCCAAACATATAGTAGATGCTCAACAAATATTTGCTCAATGACTGGAGAATGAAAGCAATGTCATCTATTATTCTCAATTGCTTAACTACATTGATTGTCTTTTAATAACGTAAGCTTGGTGAGAGAAGGCAACATTTTTTTGTTCTCTACACACAACACAAATAAATGCATATTTAGCATTTTTGGAAAAGGCAGCAAGGAATGGTGTTCTAGGATTTTTGCTGAATGCCCTTTGGGTCTCTCTCAAGTTTTAGAGACTCTATCCCTGGTCTGCTGTTCCCTTGCTGTTTACTCAATGAGAGAAGGCAGTTTCTTGTGGATGGTTGCTGTTTCGCCTTCAGTGAACTCAGATTGCGCTAACCTCTAAGAAATTAGTGAGAACAGGTCTCCATCTTCCTTCTGTCTCTCTGGTCCCTGGTTCTGCCTCTACTCCTAAGTCTCTTACTCATCGAAGAGAAATCCATCTCACAAGTAGCGTCCAAGCTCTTATCTATAGAAATAAGAAACAAACAAAAAATGTAATAGCGATGACGATGATCTGGAAGAGCATACTGTGCCTTACTGAGAGGCACCAGACCAGAACGCTTCGATCTTGACCTTCCGAAAACATTGCCAAGTTTCTTTAATGGCCATCATCAGTGCATTTTATGGTACTTTGGATTCTGTCTAATGATGGCCAGAAAGAGGTCCTCTCCATATCTCTTTTCTGCTGTCACTGCATCCCTGAAACCACCAAGATTTGTGAGCCATGGACCTCAGGAGACTGTGTTGGGGTAGCCTGGGTCAGACAAACTCTGCTTTCTGTATGAAGTAATCCTATCTGTTTGTGCTCAGGTTTGAAATTTGATGTTCATTCATCATGGCTCCAGTTCCCTTAGACATTCCAGAGCTGATCTATCCCCCCTTTCCCTTGAGCAACAATCCACATAGACCCCCAAATAAGTTATTTATTCCTCAAATGACTTGATCTGGCATCGCCCGGCCTTCTCTAACCTCCTGTGTATGAAAGAGAAAAATGAATGACTTGGGCGACATCACAGTGTTGTTTGACTTTCCATATAGTCATTAACTTTAAATGTTCCCAAACTAATAGTCCAAGACATTGTAAAGGGGTAATAAGTTCAAAGGAACATGAAACATAAAGCAGAACTCCAGAGTCATTTGAAAGTATTTTCTCTAAATGTGTGCAAGCTTTCAAGGCTGCTAGGCGAAAGAACCTGGATCGGCATTTTGGCTGGTGCTGAAAAGAAATTTCCCCAGGTGGAGTGTGTAAGCGAGTCGCCCGGCCAACCTCTTTGAGAGCAGAAGCATGTCTTTAGAGGATCTGCTCTTTCCAGAGAATGCTGCCCTGAGCTGGCTCCCTCCTCCCTCAATTAAAGGCCAATTTGTCTCTTTCTTGAAATCTCTCTTGCCTTGTTTGGATCTGGGTGCTCCAGGCCACTTAGGGAAGGCTGGTCTACTGCTCTACAAAATAGGATGCCTCTATCGCAGAGAAAATTACAAACAGATTAAGTTCCATAAACTTAAGATCCAAGTTCCCATGATGAAATCTGGAGTCACTGAGTGAAATAGAGCGAGGGGTAGGAGGTAGAGCTCTATATGTAGCTCTGAGACATCAGAGCTACCAACAAAAGGCTGCTTTTGTGTGTGTGTGTGTGTGGAGGGAAGGAGGCGTGGCGTGGACATAGCACATCCTTTCAGAAAGCCACCAGAGGATGGAGTTTTCCATGAGCAAGTTTGCCACGAAGCTGTGCATGGAGATGAAGTGCTTCTGTTAATGCTCACACCTTCAGATACAGGACAACTGTGGATTTTGCATTCTAGCCTCAGATCCTGGGCAGAGATTTGCAACCTAAACAGAGCATAGGTTACATGTATTTCAAATAAAATGCAATGAAATTCAAGGCTCCTAAACATTATATCTTTCTTTACATATTTTCTTCTTCTCTTCCATTGCATACAGACTTTTTATACGCCCCTAATCCAAGAAACCAACTACATCTTCTTCCAGTTATTTTTCACTTAACATGATGCCACAGGCATTTAAATCCTGCTATGTAATTTTCATGAGTTATTTTAATGACTAGTTAAGGTTCCATTGAATGTATGTTCTAGAATTATCTTGCTGATCCATTTATAACTGGATATTTACATTGTTTTCAAACTTTTCACTATGAATGATAACTCAGAGATCAACATTTGTGGCATGAATACTTTTCTTCTTTCAAGGGAAGTATGGCATTAGGATGGAACCATTATAATGGGATTATCAGGTTGGAGCATATAACTCTTTTTATGGCTTTTGATAGTGGTGTGTATGTTGCCTTGCAGAATATTTTGTTCAGTTATAGTATTTACCTGGTGTTGTTTAGGCACCATCACACTGCACCACACCTACATTGGTATTGAGGAAAATATTAGGCATCCCAGAGACATCAAACTGTATTGGGCACAGACCACAACCCCAAATCATGACACATTAAATTCAGCCAAATTGAAAATTATGTGTAGATACAACCTCATATAGATCTTGCTTTTATTGCTTTTGTTAAATCATCATTTTCTTTTTAAAAAATATCTAATATAATAATAATAGAAGAATATGCAAATTAGCCAGGATGCCATAACATCACGACCAATCTACAAATGGTGGAGAGCTACAGGAGGGCGGGGCAGTGGGCGAAGAGATACAGGAGAGCGGGGCAGTGAGCTACCATCTGTGGAGAGCTACCAGCGGTGGTGGGCAGGATGGCCAGCTGAGGCAAGCGGCAGCGAGCTCCTTGCGCACAGATTCGTGGGCAGGGCTACTAGTTATATTATAAAAGGATAAGACAACTAATATTTTCGAGTAATTCTTTCTGATTACTGTTCTGTGCACATATTTTAGGAAGAAAATTAGAATCAAACAAAACATGCTGGGTTTCAGTCTTCTGTTTTTCACTAAATAATATACTAGACACGGCATGCATGTAATAAACATTTTTTCACAATATCAATGCTAATGACTATTTAAATTTATCATATGACTGTATCAAATATTCTATGGTTAGTCATGCAACTCAACTCTTTATCTATCACAAGTTATGTTGCAGTGGTACTTAACATTCCAGTAGATCTATCTTAGGACAAAATTGATAATATCCTAAAGATAATTTTGAAGATAGAACTTCTGGATTAAAGTGGAAGCACACTTCTAAGGCTTGTGATGAATATTCACAACTGCCTTCCAGAAACGCTGCCATGCAAGAGTGGATGAATTATCTTTTTCTAGATGCTTACCAACAAGGCACAGCACCATTTCAAAAACAATCATTTAAATCTTGATGGAAATACACGGTATATCTTGATTTTAATTTGCACTTTTGATCATTAATGAATTTCACCATCTGTTTTCTTAGATTTATTTTAATACAATATGTATGTTTTATATGTGTACTCATGTCCTTTGCCAGGCTGTTGTGAGCACTTGGTATCCAAATTATTGTGGGTATCAGGACACCCCAATAACTACAAAAAGGCTCCTCAGATTCTGGCCCTGAACCCCCTCAACTGCTCTGTGATTTTCCTCTTACTTATTTCGTTGAGTTACTGCTGGGTTTGAGATCGAGGAGGAAGAAAATTCTGAACTTAAACTGTGGAGTGGCACAAAGTACCTATGAAGAAAGTGTCAAGAGATGACACCTGAAAATAAATTTGTGTTAGATCATATAAGGCCTTGAATACCAGACATTTTAGATGTTTTTCGGTCAGTAATAGGGAGCCATTGAGGAGTCATGAATGGGAAAAAAATGAGAAAATATGTTCTTCAGAAAGTATCCAGCAGGTGGCGCCAACGTAACGTGTCTTCTGCCTGGGAATTTCTCCCAGTAGCTTGAGCTTGAGCTTTGCAGTTGGTCAAGTCCACGTGTGAAAAGGTACCTTTTCTGAAGCATTCAGACTAGAATGGTGCAGATCATTCTAGTGGACCCGAGTGGGATGGATTTTCCTAAAAGCTGAAAGAACTTTTACACAGTAGCTCGGTCCTTCTTCATGGTATTAATTTCCCCCCAGAGCCTTTTTTCGTTCATCTGTATTTTTTTCGTTCATGCCTGCCGCCTGGAAGACCTGGCACTTGGATGCAAAGGCTTTGCTCAGGGTTGGAAGCCAGTGCCGGGATCTATAGAGCCTGCAATAAGACCCGTGTTTCCTGAGCTCCAGTTCAGGGGCCTCATATACATGAGGCTATTTCTCCCAATACCCAGTGATGCTTCTGACGGATGATTATTGGCCTATTTAACGAAGACTGGAGTAGTAACTTGCAAATCTGCAGTTGTGAAAACGCCAGTGCAGGAGGAAAGCGCTACCCTGAGCGATTCACTAAATTATGGCCGATCTCTTCATTATTACCAGTGACAACTGCATATGACTAGATCCTCATTTTCTTCCCTTCAATTCTTTCTGTGGTTAAATGGTAATGATAGAATACCGATGAGCGGGCATCTTGAGAGACAGGAGAAAATTCAAAAGGATCTCCATTATCCTGAGAGGTGTTTAAAAATCGTTTTATTATTTTTTTGTCAATGGATTCAGTTTCTTGGAAACATCTCCACTTTATGAAACAAACAAAAAGCTTCAGTGCAAAGTGGGAGAGTCCAAGTGTTTTCCACGGCAGCCTCCCGGGCTCCCTCGGAGAGGCAGCGAGGCACATGTTTGTAGTTGAGGATCTGGCAGCAAGGAGCTGGAGTGCTGATGGTCAAGATGTTCTGGTTCAGGAGTTAGAAAATAAATAATTCCTCCGAGGAAGGATTCTTCAGCTCCGGGCAGCTGATACGGCAATAAAATAAATAGGCAGTAAAACACACTTCCTGTTTTGAGAGTTCACATTTCATATTGGCAAAGCGCATCTCTTAAATTCAATCTCGGGCTTCCATAAATAAACCTGGCACCTTTTTAAACACTTTCCCATCTGCTTCAGAATGAGGAGTGCGTTATTGAATGCACCTCGGGGAGTCCCCGGAACGGGAAAAGACTACTTGTGAGGAGCACACCATTGCAGTTGGCCTTGGCCCAGAGAAGCCATCAGGAGGTTGTTGGAGCTCAAACCATTGTAACAAGACTCTGACGGTGTCTCCCCACCCACTCTGCTTCCACTTTGTTATCATGGTCAGAGCTCTGCACCGGGAGGAGCCGGGATGATCTAAATGGTCAGGGGCAGGCATGGCTGCAGGATTCTTTTCTGTGGTACCTGGGCTAGTCCTCACCCAGCTCCTGATATCTTGTTCCAACACATGAATCCAGTATCTTAGGATGGATGGAGACGTCTATGATCCACCTTCATGAGAGCCCAAAGGAAGAGGCCTGGAGCGCAGACTACAGGAGAATTCAGGGGCCTCCTCAGCTTCCCAGGGATCAACTCTGAGTTCACCTACTTGGTGGTGAAAATCATTGCCCAATCCTAGTTTTGCTATTAACTGTGTCATCTTTAACAGGCAGGGAGCTCGTTGTATCCCCAGAGCATTCTCATTGTATCCCCAGAGCATTGTAACTAAAATCATGTTGCACCGTGCTGGCGTCAATGAAACAACCCATAAATATTAGCTATATTTGCTGTTTAATTTTGCCAGATAACCTTTCTTTTTGAGAATCAAGGATCATTCACAGGAGAGGAAGTTATCATTCAACATCTACATTTGCCATTGGAGGCAATTGTTAAATTTTGCATGCTTCCCTAGATGTTTTCTTGGCATTATCCAATTCAACCCTTTCAGTAAACATCAAAGGGGATTTTCATATTTCTATCTCACAGATGAACAGAATATTAGAAGTACTACCAACTGTTATCAAACCTAAAATGCCATTGGTGGTAAGGCCTGCTACTATCTCACACACCATCACCAAAGGGTATAAAAATCTCTGATGATTGCAACTGTAAGACTCCACCCATTGCCAGCATTTCAGAGACTTTAAACTACAGGAAAAATGTGCCTTTAAACCTATGAAAAATAATAGGGTAATTGCATGACCTCACACATGGTTAGTGGCAGGGCCAGAATTTTAACGCAGGGACCGCTGATGACTCTCAAGTTTGTCTCTAAGTCAGTGTGGATTTGCTGGTGGCAGCCTCTCTCCAAACCCAGCACCAGGCTCCCTGCAGCTCTGCCCTCCTCTGGCAGCCCTGCTGGCTGCTCTGGGGCGGCCTTGACAGTCTTCCACCTTGCAGTACAGCTCGCCCCATGCCTCTCCGAGCTCCTTGAACCTGGAAAGCCAGACAGCATCATGCCTGGCTCATAGGCGACCCCGGCTGGGCCTTTCTGAGGCAAGGAGAAGGCGGGAAGGAAGCTGCTGAGTGCTTAATTGGTGTTGACTGGCCTCTGTGAAGGATGGTGAGTCTCCAGCAAATGCTTCCATTATCACAACACTGTTATCAGCTTGCGGCTGCAATTAGATGGGGTTGTGATTGAGCTGGTTTTAGGCTCCATAGGCTCCCTTATCTGCTGGCGGACACAAGCCTGTCTTTCTCCCTGAGCATCTGGAGCTGCGAATGCGCTCAAATTCCACTTGACTCCTAGCAGTCGGCTCAGCTGGAGGTTTTCTTCTTTGACTTTTGTTCTTCTATGAAATCAGTGGCTTCAGCTCCCTCGTGGCTTCTTAAAAATGGCGCCAGGGGAATCAGGACTTCAGCTGCTGGTTCCCAAGTAAGATGTTTCAGGACAAAGACCTGGAAAGCTTTATTACTACCAAGTGCATTCATGACCGAAGCAGAGTAAGTTGTACACATGCATGTTCTCAGTCTTATGCATTTAACCAAAATTGAAAATTTTGAATATGAAATGATACTTCCTCTCAGAGGAAATGTGACTAGGTTACATCTACCTTCCTGTGCTGCCCACTGGCCAGCACCATCACCTTGGCAGGTCGGTTCTCCTCGCTGAGCCTCAGTTTCCCCATCTATAACTCAGGGAGTTTAACCAGATGCTCTTTCTAATCCTTCTCGGCCCTGACATTCTGATTCTCAGACATCGCTCTCTCTCCTTATTCGTTTGGACACCATTATTATTTATTGTGTTTTTTCTCTGTCGTCATAAACCAAAATGCCCTGGGAACCACAGTATTCTTACACCTTTCACGGTGTCGCTGGAATTTTGAAACAGCCCGGAGTCCTTTCTCAGGCGATGTGCGCTAGTACTTGCTCCAGAAAACCTGGTCACTGTGCTTTCCCCAGATGACCAAGGAGCTGCCTTCCATGCTTACCATCGCCTTGGCCAAGTGTCCCGATCCAGCAGCTTGCGAACGAGACTGCAGGTTGGTTCCCCATCAGTTCTGCAGACCCGCTGGACCTCAGGGGGCAGTAGGACATCTTTCCAGGTGCTTCATGCAATGAAGACCCTGTGCCAATGCTCATTGTCCCTCTGGGATCCCGCCCGCCACACCTCACACACTGCTCTACCCCAGTGCATGTGGTCCTTCATTTCATGCAGTGGTTTCCCCAAATAGGCTGCCGGCTGCTTGCAGGTCTAGAATGTGCCTGATGTATCCGTATCCATAGACTTCGACACCATGCCTGGCCCTGTGATGCAGGAATTCAGGGAGGGCGTAAACATGAGATTTCCTTGGTGGGCAAGGAGGGGAAGGGCTTCCTCAAAGACAGGTATCATAGGGCCACTGCTGTGGGGAGGAGGAAGGGGGCCTCTACCCGATTACTTAACTTTCTCCTGCCTCTCATTAGTTCCTGAGAAAGTGTGTGTGTGTGTGGTTTACCTGGCAGCCTTGCCTGCAGGGTTCTATGAGTTCATGTGGGTTATTGCTCTAGAATGCATTATCCTACATGGGGTTGATGTTGCAGCTCAGTATTTACAAAGTATTGAACTCAACCTGCCCCTGGAAGGAAGTATCACTCACTTCGAGAAGTTGCAGCCAAGGTTCCTTATTTGACAGCCCGTAGATCCTACTCAGCCTCCCTTCCATTACTTCTCGATCGATGCTCCAATTCTCCCACTGTCTCTCTCTCTGACCTCTGAGCTTGTTCTATTTTCTCCCTTAGATATTCTCTGAGGATAAGGAACCTCCTCATTTCATTATTCCAGTAGTCCCCCCACATCCATGGTGGATACGTTCCAAGACTTCCGATGGCTGTCTAAAACCTTGGATAGCACTGAACCCTGTATATACTATAATTTTTCCTACATATACATACATAGGATGGTTTAATTTATAAAATAGACCCAGTAAGAGATTAAAAACAATAACTAATAATAAAATAGAACCATTTTTAACAATCCTATATAATAAAAGGCTAATATGCAAATTTCCCCTGGACCCAGAGTTTGACCAGGAGGCACGGCCATCTAGCCATCCACCTGTGGCCCCTCCCCCCAGCTGCTCCAGTTAGCCCCCCACACCCTGGTCAGGGGTGGGGCCGGCTGGCCAACCTTCCACATCCCCTCCCCCCAGCCAGGCCTGGCCCAATTGGCCCCAATTGGGGTGGGCCGGCTGAACCCCACCCATGCACGAATTTGTGCACTGGGCCTCTAGTACACTATAATAAAAATTATAAAAGAGTGGCCTCTCTTGAAATATCCCATTGTACTGTGTTCATTCCTCTTCTTGTGGTAATGTGAGATGATAAAATGCCTACATGATGAGATTGAAGTGAGGGGAATAACATAGGCATGGTGATGTGGCGATAGGCTACTACTGTCCTTCTGAAGATAGGTCGAAAGGAGGATCATGTGCTTCAGGTAACCTGGATCATGGAGTCATGACGATGTCAATGGTTGGACATCTGTCTGGAGCAGACACTGTTGATGATTGGGGAAATTTATTCTCAGACTGTGGTTGACCACAGGTAAGGAAACTGTGGAAAGAGAAACACCAGAGAAAGGGATGACCGTATCTTCCTTAGAAGATCTTTTTTGATTAATTTGGTTATTTCCATAGTTGAGTCATCTTGGCAATTTCACCATTTATCATGTGGAAAGTTCTTTTGATTTATTACCAGTCTTCATCAGGCCCATTTCCCTTGGCCCCACCTCAGTAGAGGGATCCAAACTCATCTGCAGAGCTCGTTCTGAGTGGGCCACATCGGAGATAAAGCTCCGGTACCTGTCCGTCACGTCCAGTGTGACTGGTCAACCTATGTGAGCCTTCCTCGGACATTTAGTCGGCCCGATGAGAGATATGTGAAAGGCAGAAAGAGCAAGCCTCCTGGAGAACGATCAGGTCCTCCCAGGCCCAGAGTTAGGGCAAGTTTGGGGGCCAGAGGCACATCTCGGGGCACTGGACATAATGCATATGTTATGCCAACATCTGTCTCATTCTCTGAGCAGACCCTGTCCACAGCCTGTAACATACAGAGCAACAGCCCTTTTGATCCAAGAACTGCATCAAATCATTGTGACCCTTTGAGGAAGATATGCGACCTGGGCCAAGTGAAGCCAGATGACTTTTTGTATTACCGGAGCATAAAGCAATATTAAATGATTTCATGAGTTGTAGCCAGAACATCTGTTATTCAACATTAGAAATCTGATTTATTCTATTCTAGTAAACTGGCGTTCAGCCCTCTCGCATGTAATGCCTTGCGTTTGAGGCAAGAAGGTGTTACTTGCCAGTTTTCGTTCAGAACACACCATCCTTTCCACATGTCACACGACTGCTCTTCTAATCTCTGAGAGAACGTCCCTATCGGGCACATCTTCCCTGGGCACAGGGGTGGCAGGGATATGCAACATGCTCGGCTGTCTCAAGGGGCAGTTCCGCAGGCCCAGAGCCACAACCGGGAAGGTGGCCAGGTTGTCACAGGTGGGCAGGGTGACTTAAAGAAGGAACAGATCCAATGTAGAAAGCTGAGGGCTGTATAAGCAACCCACAGATTAAAAAGCAGGTCTTTGTGTCAGTGATCAGCTCCTTCTAATCAGCTACCACTTCTGCAGCCTTATGGATCACTGTTCTATTATTCCACATGCCAATATCTTCAGGCTCTGGGAGGAGAGTCCTGCTCTCAAATCCTCCCTTCATCAGAGATGGTGGAGCATTTCTGAGAAATGTTCACCTCTGATCCCTAGGACATAAACATTTCACCTAGATCAGTGGTTGGTAAACTGCGGCTCGGCAAACGGTGGCTCACGAGCCACATGCGGCTCTTTGGCCCCTTGAGTGTGGCTCTTCCACAAAATACCGCTCTTCCACAAAATACCAACTTCTGCGCATGGGCCACGAAGTTTCAATCGCACTGTACGTGCGCACCCACACGTGGTATTTTGTGGAAGAGCCACACTCAAGGGGCCAAAGAGCCGCATGTGGCTCGCGAGCTGCGGTTTGCCGACCACGGACCTAGATCAATGCAATAAATGGACATCATGGCAATCTAATGGTGGGGGTCTCAACTTTAGTCACCTGGTGAGTGTGGGTTGGTGGGCAGTGGGACCAACAAAAGTGATAAACAGGGAAAATCTTCGAGGCCTTCCAGAGTAATCAGAAGTCACCCACTCACTTCAACCCTTCATTCCAAAATTCTTTCACTGACACATTCATCCACTAATCACTTTATTTTCCAAATATTTACCTGTGCTCATCACTGTTCTGAGCACTGGGAGCCAGGCGATAAAATTTAAAGAGGAGGTGATCCATTAATTGGGAAAGTCGACAGTCAGATGAGAACATTGACACCCTGGCAGGAACTCTAAGGTAGAAAGTGATGAGTCAGGTGAGATAAAGGACTATGGAACGTTAAAGAGGAAAGAAAGAAAATGCTCACTGGGAGTTTCCAGAAAAGATTTCATGAAGGATAGATATTCAGGAATTCAGGCTCGGCCTTCAAGATAAATAGGATGTTGACAGCGAGGAGAGGAATGGTTATTGCAGAAGAAAGCAGTGGCCTGAAACAAGGCAAAGATATGGGGCAGCATAAGGTATGGTATCATATTGGCAAACCCCCGGTGTCCCTGAAACATAGTCCATGCAGAGGAACAATGGAGACAAAGGTGGGAGGCAGGCTGTGGCCATACCTTGAAGGTGTTTAATACCTGACAAAGGCATTCTGTTGGCCAAAGGACTGTGAGCGTGTGAACAGAACTGTAATTTGGGAAGATGGATCTAGGACCAGGAGTAAATTGATAGTGGGGACACCTGAAAAAATGCAGGTGGGAGATAATAAAAACCTCAACTAGAGTGGTTGGAATGGAGGAGAGCAGGTAGGCAGAGTTTTAACAACAGGAGTTGATAAGGTTTCAGAAGTTGTGTTGTTATAGGAGGAGTATGGGTGTTGGGATCAGACAGGTTCTGGGACAAACTTCATGCTTTTCACATTTTCGCTCATGTTGAGAACTTCCAGGGGTAGGGCATGACCTCCCCAGCCTGCTTTCCCCCTCAGCCGTGTAGCCATGCGTGTGTTGTGGAAGGCACAATGGGAGGAGAGGCTCACCTAAGCCCTCCCAGGTTGTGGCATGGCTCGGAGGGATAATATGTGTGGGAATACGTCATAGAGTCCGAGGAACCCTCATTGTGGTTATTTCAGTTACTACCTGGATGTGTGGGACCAACAGAAGGGAAGGATCTTAAATAAACCTCAGATTTTTGAACCCAGATGACTCTGAAGGTGGAGAATCACATGCTGGAAAATGAAAGGAGGAGGGAGGGAAAGAAGGTCACCACTCAGCCGGTGCCTCAAAATGAACTCCAGATGGATCAAATATTTAACTGGAAGTTTAAAACCACTGGCGGATTTTATAATGCAGCAGTTGAGAGATTCTATCTAAGAATTCCAGGGAAGATAGAAACCAAGAGGGAAAATCTTAATAAATTTGGCTGCATTTGAAGTCACAACTTCTGTATAAAACAAAATAATAAGTGATATTGGAAGAAAAATAGTCATCAGGGAGAGAGAAACCAGTTGGCCAATCATATGACTGACATGAGTTGATTTCTGGATACATAAGCAGTCTTACAGAACAGTTAAAAATACAAGTGAGCAGCCAAATAGAAAAAATAGGCAAAGAATGTGAATAAGTAATTTATAAGAGAAAAAATGCAAATGATCAATTATAAAAGAAAACCAACTGAATCTTTATAAAATACATTCAAGTAAAATAAGGCATTTTTTTTTCACCTACTAGATTGGTGATTCAATTAGACTAAAAAAAACGGTTCTAATGAAGAATTAGGAAGTGATTACTTTTATATGCTGTTGGGTGGGGATAAAATATAAAATATGATAGTTGTTCTGGTATTTAATATAGTAATATACACCATTATATTAAAATGATATATCCTTTGACTAATCAAATTCACTTCTGGAAATTTTCCCTAAGAAGATGTATATGAAAATGTGAAAATATAAATGGATAAAGATATTTATTTAAATTGGGAAGAAATAATAAATTGTGCTACAGTTATAATTTTCTCTTTTTTTTAATATATTTTATTGATTTTTTTACAGAGAGAAAGGGAGAGAGATAGATAGTTAGAAACATCGATGGGAGAGAAACATCGATCAGCTGCCTCCTGCACATCTCCCACTGGTACATGCCCTTGACCGGAATCGAACCTGGGACCCTTCAGTCCGCAGGCCGACGCTCTATCCACTGAGCCAAACCGGTTTCGGCTATAATTTTCTTTAGCTACTAAAATTGATGACATAGACCTTTATTTATTGAGGTGAAAAGCTGTTAACATTTTTTCCCTTATTTTGTATCCATATGAGATGAATGGAATGGATATTAATGAAACGGATTGTGATCATTTCATAGTATAGTGTTAGTCAAGTCATTATGCCATACGCCTTAAACTTATACAGTGTTATATGCCAACCACTTCTCAATACAATGGAAAAAGCTGTTAGCAGCATATTATTGAATGAAGATATCAGATATTATCATATATATGTACTTCTATACAAGATAGGTCTAGAGAAATGTTCAGCAAAATGTTACCAGTGTCTTTCTCTGAAAACTAAGATTTCTGATGCCTTTTTCTACATTGTTTTAATTTTTATACTTTTGAAGACATTTTTGGTGGGCCAAAACAATAGCATTATCAAATGATATGTACAAAATAGATCAACAGAAGGAACCAAAGAGGAAGAAAGGGGAGAGAAGAGGGACTAGGGGAAAGGAGGTGTATTAAATTGCACCCATGGCATTTTAATTTAGGGCAGTGACTGAGTGATGACATAGAAGGGTCAATGCCATTGAAAGAAAAGCTTATTGCTTACAATTTTTGAGACAAGGGGGCACATGAGGAAAGTGCCAGGATTGGTCGTTAAGCAGAAGCCACGGTGAGGAAAGAGCATGGCCAAGAGAAGCCAGTCTGGGTTTTCTGTGGGCAGGACAGGAAAGGGCAGGGGAGCAGTGGGTGACTGGCTAACTGGAATAGTGATGGTGGCCTCTGTGATAAATGAGTGATCTCTGGCTGTTGGTACCTGGCCATGGGTTAATTTAGGGCATGGGAACTATTACTTTGGTGTGTGGGTTAGATAAATGAGATGGCTGGGGTATGGACTCAGGATTGGTTGGTTTGTATGTGAAAGGCCTGTTAGGCAAATTGTTTATTATCTCTAGGAATTAGCTAGGCCCAGGAAAAGCAGATTCTGTCAGACCAGCTATGTACCCCAAGATGTCCAAATATCATAAAATTAAAAACATGATTAATATAGAAGGGAGTGAATAGGAAGGGGGTGGGGAGTTAGTCATGGGGCAAGGCCCTGGGAGATGGAAGCAATGGATGCTGAGGATAAGTGGAGGGACTTGCTATGGTCTGAAGGTGGGCTGTGCTTCTTCCAAGGAAGAAGAGAAGAAGGTGTAAGAAACTACACAAACTTCTGCTCTATAAAGAGAGAGGCAGAAGGAACTCGCACTCAGATGGCCTCAATCTTAGCAAAAGAGGAGTCTAAGTCAGCGGTTCTCAACCTGTGGGTCAAGAGCCCTTTGGGGGTCGAACGACCCTTTCACAGGGGTCGCCTAAGACCATCGGAAAACACATATATAATTACATATTGTTTTCATGATTAATCACTATGCTTTAATTATGTTCAATTTGTAACAATGAAATTGGGGGTAACCACAACATGAGGAACTGTATTAAAGGGTCGCGTCATTAGGAAGGTTGAGAACCACTGGTCTAAGTTATCCTTAGAAAATGACTGGGGTAGAGTTTGGGAAAGAATAAAAAAGAATTGAGTTTAAACAACTTTTGTAAAAAAAATTCAGCATGTGATTTTCTAGGTGTGAGTAAAAGAAGAGCCATTAGGGTTCAGGTAGGGTGATGATCAGACACAGAAAAAAAGGGTAAGTTTGACTTAGGGTTACACTTGGATATTTGCTAAAAGTAGAATAGACTCTCAGACTTTTTCAAATTTATTCTCTCTCTCCCTTTTTTTTTTATACTTCAAATCCTTGAACAACATTTCAGCACCAGGAATGTGCCTCCTTGGATATCCAGCCAAGATGATACAAGAACCTATGGCTGTTATATAGACCACTGTCATCCACCGTAGTTGGCTCTTGAATCATGTGAGAGGCATCCGGGGACCTTCCTTCTCTCTTTCATTGTTAGCTGGAAGACCCACACCTCTGTGCACTGACCCCTCCCTACATATTCAGTAGGAAAAGGTTAATGACAACCCCCCTCCTAATCCTTGACATGGCGTGAGAAAGGAGTTAAAAACCAAACAAACCTCATTGTATTATCACTTTCCCAAGATTTGGTATCCTGAATATTTTCACAGATCTGTCTGTTTGACTCCTTCTCCCTAGTGAAATTAAGAACAAACTTATGCCCTTGCTAGTTTGGCTGACTGGATAGAGCATCGGCCTGTGGACTGAAGGGTCCCGGGTTTGATTCCAGTCAAGGGCACATGCCCGGGTTGTGGGCTCAATCTCCAGTGGGGGGTGTGCAGGAGGCAGCTGATCAATGATTCTCTCTCATCATTGATGTTTCTCTCTCTCTCTCCCTCTCCCTTCCTCTTTGAAATCAATAAAAAAATGTTTTTTAAAAAGAACAACCTTATGACCAGCCCTCACATGAGACTCACACAGATAGGAAATACATTTGTGAATGAATGAATGAATGGTTTCATTATTTCAGACAGCTTCGCCATGGGCGATGCAATATAGATGATGGTCTAGTTATCAGTGCTCTCTTGCTTCATGCTTGGGTTAGTAACTGATGTCTCCAAATGCTTGAGTGAGGGCAGATGAAGGGGAGGAACATGGAACAGCCCCCAGATGTCCACCGATTCCACATGACAGAGGCTGGCTGTGGGAGGTGATAAATGTGTTCTGCTGACCTCAGGCTGAGCAGTGCCAGTATGAACACAGTCGGGAAAACAGCAGGCCGGCGTGGTCCTCTCTTTGGGCCTTGTCTTCTTTTCTTCTAACCGAGATGCATTCTTTACTCTTGATTTGGAGGCTATTTGCAGTGTATCCCAGGGAGTGAGCCCATGGCGTTGACTCCACTTTCCTCTGTAAATACTAGAATCTGTCTCCTCAGGGAGTCGGAAAGATTGTTTATTAGTTTAAAAATAAGTCATGATTGCACAATCTCTCCCCTCCTTCACTGCCATCTCACTGGTCATAGGAAGACGTTCACAGAGAGAATGAAGGCAGGGCAGTTTTCTACAGGACACGCTGACTCTTATCTGGAGGTGAGACTGCCAAGAAAAGATGCAATAACACTTTAGGGACTGCCTTCAGTGTGACGGATGTTTTTTACTAAGAAATGAAATCAAAAAAGAAAAGAATTGCCCATTAGTAGAAAGGGATTTATACCCAAGCCAACATTCCCCAAAGCATCTCTGGTTGATTCTTTGAAATAAAAAGGGCAGAAAAAGCAAGTAGGTGTTGGACAATATCTTCAGATATCTGAAACAGAGATTTTGACATTTTCCACCCAGTTCATTAATTGTCTTATGTTTCATCTTGTCTAGGTACCAGCTTGATTATATGAAAAACATCTCTTGTTTGAATTACCCAGTTAATCCTCTTTTTCCCTCCAACCACACATTCTTTCTGGACAATCTTGTTTATTCTCATAGCCCAACACCACACGTGGGATGATGAAGCCTAACCTGTAACCTGTAGACGGAATTTCCTCTTATAGCTCTAATTGCTTCTGCAGAGCTGGATCTGATGATCTCAGAGATACCTTAAGCACAATGTTTCCAAAACCAAAGCTATCCTGTTCTCCCAAAGCCAGTGTCTGCCTCTTCCTGGTATCCTAGTCAGTGGTCACCATACCCAGTTTTATAAAACTCAAAACATATCTGCGTCACTACCAGAGTTATTGTCCTATTGACTGTATCAGGCTGCTTTGAAAAAAAGAAAAAAAAAAGTACACATCCCAACTTGGAATGATCAGCTTACAAAAGTCACAGAACTATGTAGATTCTTTATCTTATTTGTATTCTCTGAGGCATTCGAAGCCTTTGGCCATTGCCTCCTTCTTGGAACGCCTTCTTTCATTCCTGTAACCTCCTATTTCTTTATTCATTTTCTTTGTAAGTTTCTTGCTTTGGCTCACTTTCCTTCTTCCCTTTAGTGATGTTTTTCCGTAATAAATATATTATCTAATCTCCCTCATCATTTTCTATTAGAGTTCCTAAGAAACATCTGAGAGTTCTTATTCAGTAGATCTGGGATTTATATTTTTTAATAAATATCTTTTAGCTCTCCATTCGAAGGGTTCTATGTAAAACCATTTTATATATAATTTGTGAGATACACAAATGCAAGGCAGCACTATTGTTACAAATAGTATGTATACTAGAATATGTCTGGAACCTGTATTTCTTCTACCAGGACCAAGGAGCAGACACTAGCTGTTGTTCACCTACTTCCTCTACTTCCAAAACATTCAACTCTCTTGTAGTTTCCTGGGGGCCTGTGTTTGAGTTCTAGCCTGTGAGTGGAAGTAATGTGCCCACGAGAGCCTTCCATTTGTACTTCTTCATGCTCCTTTTCTCCTTCAGTTGGCCAAGTCAACACCCATGGGCAACTTGGAAGGCATGTGTTAAAAATGGCAGAGACTCTGTCATCCTGAATCCTTCATAAGCAGCATGGAGGATGGTTTCCCTGCTGACCTGTTCACTCCTTCCACTGCAACTACATAACCAAGAAACAAACTTCTGTTCCAAGTCATTGAAATTTGGGAGCTATTTGTTATAGCAGCTGACATTTTCCTAACTAATACTAGGTAAAAGGTAACAGTGCATCAGCCATTTTCACCATGTATCTCAAGAACATCTGGCTACTCCTTGATCCCCCATGCCTTGTGGCTTCCTAGTCACTGTGAAATATCTTAGCACAAGGGAGTGTTAAGTTTTCTTGTGCCATGGATACATTTGGCAGCCTATGGATACCTTTCAGAAGAAAATATTTTTAAATGCTTAAAATAAACCATATACAAAAGAAACATATTACAAATTTTATTGAAAGTTACCATAATATTAAAAAATGTAAAATTTATGATAGTTATTAACATGTGAAAGAGCAAAGCAACACATTAAAAATGTAAGTAAGTTTGAAGTCATTTTTACTTTTTATAGACATATCAATATGAAGCCTGGCCAGTGTTGTCTGCCTTGAATAAAAATATTGAACTATGGGGTAGCCTTTGTTAAGACCTCACACATATCATGTTGGAAATTTAGTCAATGTTGTTTTTTGTTTTGATGGTTGGAAATGTAGACATCCCAATTCACAAGATATATTGAGGAATTTGGAATGAAAGCTTCCATAGATAGTATTACAAGGGCAGGATAGTCTTCTCTCAAGAAATACCAAAATTCTCCAAGGATTTTTTGAGTAGATACTAATACATTAAAATTTTAGTTCTGTGATCAATGAGCTCATGTTTGGCGAGATCAACATCGTTGATAAAGTTTTTATATCAGAAACTGTTCAGTAATACATAATGAAAATGACTCATCCCCTTCCACATATTGATCCATAAACAATTGTAGACCGAGAATGTTTTGCAGATGTCGAGGTCACCAGTACTGGGTTTCTGAATGATACCTGGCCTTGAGTTGCCTGAAAGTCATCTGGCAACACTGTAGAAAAAGACAGTGATTATGTGTGATCTACTATTAGATCTAATAAGAGCCAGAATTTAAGAGAATTTTGAAATATCTGCAACAACTGTAAGGCAATGGGCAATATCTGATTTCTACTGGTGAAAATTTACAAGTACTGCTCTTATTCCTGTGGCTTACTGCCTATATTTATAATTAAAATAAGTGCTAACTTCCAGTTAAAGTTATTGAAAATAAAGGTTTTTACCCCCTCAACCAAGTTCAAGAACCCACTGAATTTTTCCCATGAATCCTTTGGGGAGAAGTGTAGAGCCCAGGTAGAAACCCCTGTGTCAGCTCTTTAAGATGCAATTGCTCAGGGATAGCAAGCTCCCTTCTTGCCAAGGTGCAGGCTGTGCATGTGGATGTGGCCTTGATGTGGCCAAGCTTATGTTCTGAAGTGAGAAAGTAATTCACTCCTCCCCTTCTTCAAACTCAAATTCCTCTTTTACTTTTTCTGTCCATGCCCTTTATCCTGTGTCAGAGACCCCCACTCATTGAGATAAATAGCTGAGACAGAGGTTCTAGATCAGGCCACACACACTCTAGTCTTGTCAGACTTAGAGTTAGCGTGAGCCTTTCCCTTTTCTCATAGTCTGTTCAGTGGTGGGGTTGGGGGACCTTCTTCAAGTTTCTTTCTATCCCATTTCTTCCCTGAAGACAGTCTTATTTTCTCATAATTTTATATGAGTATCATAAAAATATAGGGTACTATACAAAAGGGAGGTAGAATTAACCTTTATAGACACAAAAGTACAAATAAGCACATGTGCCCATCATGTTTAACCTTCCTTAGTTAGGATATTACTCTAAGCATTAGGTTTAGTACACACACACACACACACACACACACACACACAAAGCACTTCAGCATTATCAACAGATCAGATTGCTCATGGAAGATATCCATTACAGCAACAATTTTCAACCTTTTTCATCTCATGACACACATAAAATAATTACTAAAATTCTGTGGCGCACCAAAAAAACATTTTTTGCCAGTCTGACAAAAATCAGGTATAATTTTAATTCTTTCACACCAGATGGCTATTCTCTGTTGTTATATATTTTGTGACATTCTAAGGAAAAAGAGGTCAGTGCCCCTGACTAAATAGTCAGGTACTGCATGTTTTAAACTTTCTTGTGGCATATAGATTCAGATTATGAGGATTACATGAGTTAGCATGAAAGTGTTTGGGGAATAATGCTTAGCATGTAGTAAGCAGACTACAAATGTCAGCCTTATAACTCTTACTAGAACCAGCAGTATTCTTAGTGGTAATTTCATCACTATAAGAAATGCCAAGGAATACTGAAATGCTCAGAATTTACTGTTCTGCTCTAAATTCTAGATCTCACTGCTTATTAAGCTCCTGTGTCTGTTTTTCACTTTGCATTGTCTTCTACCTTGATTGCCAGCCAGGCAGCCATCACCCTAAAGGTTACCTCTAGATCCTCTAGATTGCATGTTGTAATTTACTATGAACTTGAAATCAAGATCATACAAGACTATTTGGATGGTGTAGACAATGGTATTAAATAGATGGGTCTGTGTAGGTCATAAATGCATCTATTTTCCTGATTGACTTTTATGATAAGTACCCCTGGATATCAGGAAAGATTTGTTTCCTGGATAAATGGATGTGCCCACCCAATAAGTAAGGTATGGCTGTACATTTGCATGACCTTCCTTTTATTCCCTTTACTATCATGCCCTTTCCCATCCACAACCCATAAGGCAACACATTCTCTCAAAGACCACAAGATAACGGTCAGAAAACAGTAAACTGGGTGAATTTCAAGGTCAGTGGCCACTTCAATATTCTGATTTATGTAGGTGACCAGTTCCGGGTCTCAGGTATACTTAGAGATGAGCGGGACTGCCTAGACACCACAAAGGCATTTCCTCTCCTGCTTTAGATTCCAGCGAATAAAACAAAGGAGATGTTTCTTCTTGTCGACACATGGGCGTGCCTGGTGGGCTTGCTGGGTCCTGTTGGTGGCAGTGGTGAGCATAAGGCTCCTGTTTCAGAGGAGGAGCGAGCACCAGAATGTTTAGCTCCGCAGGTGGTTGTGTCACTCATGATATATTTCTTGCTGTCTGACCAGTTGGTAATGTCAAGTTTATAAATCTAATCCTAGGGTGGAGACAAGTGAGATGGGAGATTTTGTGCTTAGGAAGAATATACCTATGGGGCTTTTAAACAGAACAGTATTGAGTTGTTTGTGTCACAGTTTTATGGTTCTGGATAGTCTGTTCTAGCTGGAAAAATTGTCAAGATTTATGGTAACATCCGGCTAAAGAATGGAGTATTTTTAAGATGCTCGCATGACACCTGTCAGCTGAAGGAGAGTTATCATGGTTCCTACTGCTTTGGCTGGACGCGTTTCCCTTCTGGATTCTTGAACAGGTCTGTGTCTTGGGAAGGAGAGCCTTCTGCGCCTAAGGCTTGGCCCTACAGCACATCAACACTATGTCCAAACAAGCAGCAGATCGCATGGCAACAGAAGCATTTGCTTTGGAGGAGGAGGGTGCAAAGGGCAGCTCAAGGGACTAGGAGTGAAAAATACTGATTTCAGGACTCAGCTCCATCACTGAGCTAACCAGGAGATTCACCTTGAGAAAGTGCTGGGACCTCTCTGGGCATCAGTGTGGGCACCACGGGCGTGTGCAACTCAGCTTTCCCTGAAGGAGAAAACTTCCTACGAGCCTTTGTCAAGTAGCTGACATCTTCAGCTGCAGCACAGGCAGGATCCATCATGGCTTTCTTGCCAAGACCACACTGTTCCTGGGATGTTCAGATAATAACGGAGCACAGCAGGGGTACAGAGCAGAGCCTTGCCCGGCTGGCATGGCTCAGTGGTTAAGCGTTGACTTATTAACTAGGACGTCACAGTTCGATTCCCAGCCAGGGCACATGCCTGGGTGTGGGCTTGATCCCCAGTGTGGGGCATGCAGGAGGCAGCCCATCAATGATTCTCTCTCATCATTGATGTTTTTATCTTCTCTCTCTCTCTCTCTCTCTCTCTCTCTCTCTCTCTCTCTTTCTCCCTTCCTCTCTGAGATAAATAAAAATATATTACAGCAGAGCCTTCATGCCCAACACAGGGCTCCTCTGTTAGGCAACAGGCACAGTAGGACTCCCTATTGCCTGGCCAGATGCTCAGAGCCACACTGGAGCCCGAGGCTTTTCCTACCTCAGCCTCCTTCATCCTCTATCTTTTTGCTCAAATGTCAGACCCACATCCCACCCTGCAAAAACCCTTGCTCCTTCTCCCCTTTTTCTTCACAGAAGGTCCCCCCCATAAATCTTTTGCACATCTATTTCCATTTAGGCACCTGCTTCTCAGAGGTCCTGAACTAACAGAGTCAGTGTGTAGACAAGTGTTGTAGTTTGCCTACACTGTACATTTCCCCCTTTCTTATAGGAATGCAATCCCCACATAAAACCAACCCCTTATTGGGGGACAACTCTTCTCCAACTTCAAATATGGGGCAATGGTAGACTGTCAAGAAGATATTCTGTCACCTTGTTCTGGGGCTACTGACATGGGTACAGGAGCCAGGTCAGATGGATGTGCTCAGAGTGGTTCATGTGGACACATGACCAAAACAATCCAATCAGAGCCCTCCCCTGGGATGTGGTTCACTGACACTTACAGAATGTCTCCCCCTCCTAGTAGAGATTAGCGAAGGGTGTGAACTGAACTTCTATAATCACACACCTTACCACGGAGAGGAGACTCAGACAAGGAAACCTATGGTCAGGGAAGAACAGAACTCTGTATCCGGGTTCAGAGTTCCCATGTGGAGGCTCTTAGAGCTGCCCTCCTTCCTGGTGCTTTTTATTTGGGTCTGAAATCTTTGCCAGAATTCTCCCATTCTGTCCCTGTCTTTTAATATTTTTAACTTAGGTTGGCTGGATCAGGTCCTGCCACTTACACACAAAATCGCTTTCAATAATCGAATCCATTTCTAACAAAGTGATGCTATAAACCTGTCCTATAAACTGAGGTTGACCCTGCCTGGGAAATGGAATGAAATGTGCATGGTTGGAAATATCAGCAAAATGCCTGACACAGAACAGGCAATCAATCAAGACTTCTTGAATGGAACTGTAAAAACATGAGAAAACGAGAGAATCCAGGTCCAGAAATTAGGGTATACTTCTCAAGAAGGCATAACTGTGCCTAGCACATTGTAAGCACTCAGTAACTATTGTGTTGAACTAAATTATGAATATAGAAATACCTGGCTTTCCTACAAGTCTATTTCACCAGGTAATCTGTGCTTCCTAACAAGTCAGCATTAGGCATCCCTGAGAAAGACATCTCTTCTGAGACTGTTTTCCATTTCCTGCATCCAAGTCGGAATTCACCGACTGGATAGGAACTACAGAGATAAGGGCTCATGAGGAAAGGGACCTGGAGCTGTTCAGAGGGGGTAGCAAGAGGCAAAGAGGAGTAGTCATCTGAGAGTAAAGAGCAGGACACCCTGGAGCTGTCGGTGACCTTTCTGTTATCTCAATGAAAGAAGCCTCCATCCAGGGCCAGATGAGACCCATGTGTTCTCTGGGAAGACCAATAATTTGGCTCCCCATCAAACCAATATTTTAACAATCTTTATTCAACATTTATTTATTGGGGGTGAGTTGGTGTCAATAAGGACTTTAGTTGCTATTGATCACTTCCAGGCCAGGCCAATGCCTGGTTTGACCAACTGAACTTATTTACACATGATCAGTGTGTTAGGGGTTCTGTGGGCAAGGTAAACTGGTACCACATTTGTAACTTCCTTGGCATTAGCATATATTTTAGGTAGGAAATATGATACTAAAGGGTGGGTTGACCAGGCTTTGCTCATTCCAAGCAGTAATAATTGTGAGGAGGCCTGGAGGAAACTCTTCCCAGGATGACTGCCAGAAGACAGCCTAGTGCAGAGGAAGGGATGGTTTGGGGGAGAGCATGGTCAGGAGGACGTGTCCCTTGGTATATATGGTAGAGCTATCTGTATTTCTGCCTCCATCACATATCATTTCGTTTCTTACCCAGTTTGCATGGAAATATCCACAGAAAACTTCCTTTATTTCTAATCAAGGAGTAAACAGATACCACGTAAAACAGTCCTGAACCCACAAGTACTCTAAGTATGTTTTTTTTTATGTTTGTAGAGGCAAGCTATTCAAATATTTGAGTGGTCATCTTACTGTAGTAAATAATAATTACATAAGAAGGAGAGCAGGGTAGGCGTGGGAGTGTGGTGATGAAGTCGGGCATGCGTGACCTGGCAGATCACGCAGTGACACGGGTCCCAGAGATTTCATCATGGGCGCCAAGGTGGGTGGGGCAGAAGCTTCTCAGAAGCAGTGGAAGTGTCTGGAGGTGAGAAGTAAGTGTGTGGCAGCCACCCCTGAGCTGAGCACACTGAGCCTTCCAGGTCCCCCATCTCAGAACCCACAGGCACACGTACCCCAAAAGTATATTTTTGTAACAGTTTTCATGGCATAGAGACTTGGTCATTTGCTCGGGGAGTGACACTGTTTTGTCAGAGTTATCAGAGGACAGTCAAACCGGAGGGACCTTTTGGGAACACTGTGTTCCAGAGTCAACTCTTGACAACCACCTCTGTCTCTGTTGCTTTTGACTTGTCTGGAGTCGCCAGGCTCAGGTCTGAGATCCTGCCTCTCCTGCCCGGACACATGCTTCTCATTCCCACCTTCATCTTGGTAACAGTGTCTCTGCTCCACCTAGGAGACCGTCATGCCCTCATGACCACTTTGTCTTACCTTCCAGGACCTGGAAATCTAACTCAAGAAACTTAGATAACCTCAAACCTTTTGTCTCCCTTCTTCTTCCCAAAGAAAAATAACACTTCCTTGTTTCCTAACCAATGCAATCAGCAGTCATTAACCGAGCTTCAATTAACAGCATTTGGGACACAAAAATGTTATAAACAGGGCCAACTGGCCATTCTCCGAAGGACCTCACATTCTATTGGGATTAGACAGAGATACACAGAACCAATAGAAGGTAGAGAGAATGCAGGAGAAGGGTTAGAGAATCCTGACTAGGAGGTGAAGGAAAATTCATGAAGAGGTGGCATGGAGTTTGACAATGACTGACAAGTGAGGTTTTGATACATAGGAGAGTAGGCACTGCAGTGGATGCTGAGGGACCAGCATGAGCAGAAGCAGAGGAGGCGTGACTAAGAAACCGGGGATCTAAAACTGACAGCTGTAGCTACAGAAATAAGAGTTGTACTAGCACACCTCTCCCTCACTATGCCATGTTTTATGATGCTCCCTGGAGATTACATGTCTCTCTATAACTGTCTCCCCATGTGCTCTGTAGAGGAGAAACATGGCACCCTTTTTTGCTATCTGGAGTAGAGACAGGGCCCTAGCAGGTGCTCAAGGAAGGCCTGGTGTGTGAGTGGGTGTTCAGTCTGCAGAAAGAAAAGCAGCAGTGGCTTCATCCAGCAAGCATGTGACTACTCGAGGCAATGTTTTCCTAGGATGTGGTCCCAGCCTCAGAAGGGATGGGCCACTCTGTGGTACGAAACTTTAGGGAACAGCCTCACAGCTGCCCTGGGTCTCCTGGCCAACTGACTTCGATGGAGTGAGCCCTTCTGTTCACTTTTAGGCTGTGGCCATGGAACCAGGGTGTGGTTGGTGGAATCACATTTTCTTATGGATGATTGCCAGTTTGAATGATTCTTGACTCAAGCAAGTCCAGACCTTTGCTTATGCATGTACCCGTGAATGGAGCCTGATTCGTTTGCTCTTTTTTTCCTAATAGGTTCTTCTGTTAATTGTTATTTTTTAATTACAGTGACCTTCAATATTTGGTAGTTTCAGGTATACTGCATAGTGGTTAGACATTCATATAATTTATGAAGTAATACCTTTGATAAGTCTAGAGACCACCTGGCACCACCTCCAATGGGTTCTGGAAATTGCTTTCAGAACTCCCAGGCTGTGTGAGCTTTGAGCTTGGAAGGAAGGTGTCTCATTTCTTTTCTCTGGAAAAGTTTGCACTTCTTTGAATAAATAATCAAGGGAGTTTTTTTGCAGGCAGTTCTGTCCTCTGATTGTAAATGTTCTCTGACTCAGTCAGAAAAAAATCCTTACAACTTGACATCATGTATTTCAGTCAGTTGATATTGTTATTACTGATATGTAATAAGTAATAGATACATGTTGACTAAGTGATTGCTTAACTGATGGACAATAAAGTTGTTGCTTTTCTTTATTTTCATAACCATTCCTTCATTCCAATGGCCCTGATGCCTACCCTGATAGCAGTGTCACTTCCGGGTACTCTGAGGTCCCACTGTCTGTCATCCGTGTCCCCTCCATGGCCAGGGAGTCGGGGATGCTGTATTCTTTGTTGTCCACTCTGATTGGAGTGGCATTTGCTTTGTTACTTCCAGAAAGTTATGTTTCAGTCAGCTGGTTTTGGCAAATCCTGTTTGATATTTCTCAATTACAAACTAATGATTCATATTACAGCACCTCCTGGTTTAAAATTAGCCCAGCAGTTAGAGTCGGTTAAATCGCAGAGTGCTGGGAAAGCAAAGCCAGTCCTTCCCAGCCGGTGACAATCTCTCTAGTCTGTGCTGCCACTGGCGAACCTGAAAGGAAAGGCAGAGAGAGCTAGAAAAAAAAAGTGTTGAATCCATCTGGAATTGGACGGTGTAGCCTGAGTTGGGGGAGGGCTTATGCTCTGTAAGATTCTATGGAAAGGTCATCGTGCGTGTCAAAGTAGTCTTGAATTCTGCAGTAGTAACAAACTAATCCCAGAAATCCCAGGGTTTGCTACAACAAAGGTGTGTTTCTCTGCTCACCTGGCATGTCCAACACAGGTCCGGGGGGGACTCTGTCCGTACAGAGACCCAGGTGTTCACAGCCCCCTTCCCAGGTCTTTGAGGAAGCAAAGAAGAAGAGAAACTAGATCATTTCACCCAGGCTTTGCCCTGTTCCAGCCGAGGAATGATCATTGCTGCTTCTGCTCACATTTCCTTGGTCAGAAGCAGTCATACGGCGCTCCCCAGTTGAAAGGAGAATAAATGCAATTCCCTGTGCGCTTGGAAGGAGAAAAGGACCAAGTATCAGTCAACACTAGCAATGTTGACAACATCCATCCTCTGGCCATCAAATGATTGCTTCACTACAGTTCCCACACAGAGAGCACTTGTCCTCCTTCCCACAGTAGAAAACCCAAAGTCGCATTGATTCATCGCAAGTATGTCAACACTCGGGGCGTCAGGGGCATCGATGGCACTTTCTATATTAGATTGAGCATTTTTTTTCCTCTTGATTCAAAGACTCATGTACTAAAAAGGCAACATGCAATCATGCAATAGAAGCAGAATACCATAATAAATAGCACTGCATGGAAAGGGGAATGAATGAGCTGACAATTCTGAAATCCAACGAGGGGAGTATTCTGAGTCCCCCTAACCCGAGGAAAGACCACATTCATTAACCAGTACCTGCTTTTGCCCTCTGCACAGGGAGCCTCCTAGTTCTTTGTTCTTTGTCCTCTGAGAGGGTCTTTCTTTTCCATATTTATCCTTCTTGGCCACTTCCGATATGGGCGTTGGATGGCAGACCCTCTTGGTGAGCTGAGAGGCTTTCTCAGAGTTCTTCCATTATATCTGAATTTCAACTGGCCAGTTCTTTCTTGAGCTCACCTCTTTCTCACAATGTTCTGCCAAATACTGCCACTATTAACACACTAACTAACATCCTTCTTTTGGCCCAGATCAGCTAAGTGCCCCCCACATAAAGCATATATATTTAAATATAACACATATAACATCATTGTGACTTGCCATGCCCTCATGTACATATCATACACCAAACCCTTACCATTCACAAATAGATATTCACACACAATGTATGTTGTGTATGCACAGAAGTGGGGGGGGGGGGGTTGGAATAAATTGCGATATTTTTGAGACACATTCCCAATAATTTTCAAGAAAGATCTGACTGCTATAGTCAATGCATTATATAAATAGAAATATTACAATAGAATACACTCAGTAAATCTGCCTTGTCATCCTTAATCCCTTCTGGTCTACTCCAAATCTTTACCCTACAACCTATCTTGTCCTTTTTTTGTGCTTGAAATTAATTTGAATTCTCCCACCTTTATTCTTTTGTTGTTGTTGTTAATCCTTGTCTGAGGATATTTTCCCATTGATTTTTTTAGGAAGAGTGGAAAAGAGAGGGAAAGATAGAGAGAAATATCCATGTGAGAGGAACACATCGATTGGTTGCCTCCTGCACGTGCATGACCAGTGCCCGAGCCTGGAAGGAGCCTGCAACCAAGGTACATGCCCTTGACTGGAATCAGACCCAGGACCCTTTGGTCTGCAAGCTGACACTCTCTCCACTGAGTGAAACTGGCTAGACCAGGGGTGGGCAAACTTTTTGACTCGAGGGCCACAATGGGTTCTCAAACTGGACCGGAGGGCCGGAACAAAAGCATGGATGGAGTGTTTGTGTGAACTAATATAAATTCAAAGTAAACATCATTACATAAAAGGGTACGGTCTTTTTTTTTTTTTTAGTTTTATTCATTTCAAACGGGCCGGATCCGGCCCGCGGGCCGTAGTTTGCCCACGGCTGGGCTAGGGCCTCCCACCTTTATTCTTTCATTCATACTATTTACTCAAATGTCTTCCTCAGTTCTAAACTTCTCACAAACAAATCTACCATTCAGGGCGCTGCCCAAAATACCCTGTCTAAGTTAAGAAATTTCTGAGAATTTCAGTCTACCTGAATTCTTATAGTGTACTTTAAATATCCATTTAAATGGTTCATGATGTTCTCAGGTTATAGCAATTTTGTTGTAAGGCCCAGAGGTTCAGACCTATGTCATATATGTATACACTTCGTGCTTAATGTAGCACTGCACGCATACTAGTTACTCAGGCCATCTGTAAGGACAAGCCATCTATGGGAGAGAAATGTATGCCTTGACCTCCCCCTCTATCGTGGTGTGTAATTCTCTGGCCCTTAGCCATGGGGCCTTTCTTCTTCAGACACCCTCTTGGAGAATAGGTTATTAAAGCCATAAACCCAAGATCATAAATAACTTACCCAGGTCCCAATAAATCTGTATTTCACATGAAGCATGTTATTTTTGACAACAGGCCCAATTCCTTTGGAAATCACGTTAGAAGTAAGGGAGGTATCTTCCACAGAATGACATAATGGTTTCACATAAGGCTCTTGTCAGTCCTCACTCGAAATATAACACATTAGCCAATCAGATACCACAGTCTTGGTGGCTTTAGCCCTCATAACAGAAAGCTCATTTTCTTCCTTTCTCTTGGGGCCAGAAGTTCCACTGTCCAGAGCCATTTGTCTTAAAGATTTCATTTTCAACATCAGTGTAGGAATTTTTAAAGAATTTCATTTTAGCCCTGAATAAGATTAAGATAAATCAGGCTCCACCCACCCCCATTCTTCTTCTTTGGGACTTTCTGGCCCTGGTGACCCTATGACAGTGGACATGGTGGGGGAGGGCAGGTGCTAAAAGAGGCTGTTTCCCATAATGAAGACATACAGGCACATTTAACACGGCTAGGATCTAAGCACATGGATGACCAAAGCCCAGAGAATTGAGCTGAGTCTGGGAGAGTGCAGGGGTTTTCAGATGGACCAATTGATATAATTGTCATTACTCAACTTACCTGGGAGTTATTCACTGGACTTGAGTACTGGAGTGAGTTTTATACAGTTCGCATTTGGAAAATGACTGTTAAATAATGACAACTCCATAATCAGGAGAAACATTTAAATGTACCTAATTTAATATACTTTGAAGTACCACAGACCATTTATTCATTCCTTTGTTGATTTCACAAATATTTACTGAGCAGATACTTCGTGCGTGGGGGCTATAGACCCATTGACCAGGACTGCTTTTTTGGATGCAGGGCTCTGGGCAAATACTTGTCTATACAAACCATTCACGTCATCAATATCAGCATATCAGCAGCAACTGGTATCACAGTCTCATGCTATTCCATGAATGAAATACTGTGCTGGCCAGTGTGAGCTTTCCTCTCCCCAGATTCCCTTCCAGAAATCAAGAACCAGGTAGCCACAGGGCAACTTCATCTACCCGAAGGAAACTGCTAGCCCAAACTGGTTTTGGCATTGCAGGGGGAGTTGGAAAATTTCTGGGAACCACTCCAAAGTATGAGTTTGCCTGACATGCAGATTGCGGCAGGTGCCACCTTGCATAGTTCTAAGATGGTATTGACATTGGTGACCAAGCCGTGACCCCTGCTCTCTAAGGGATCTCCTATTGTGTAGAATGTTCTAACTCTGCGTGCTATGTAATGTACTAAATGCATTCAAGTGTTATAGATGCCATAATAATGACGTATGTATGCTGGAGTGGAAAGTCAAAAGAAAAAGTGGTCACTATTTGAATAAAGAGAAATAAGTAGAAATATATTTACGTGATTCTGAAGTTGGGCATTTATGGTCCTGGATATTGTTTAAGAATGATTTCAGGAATTCTTTTCTTTGATATGTCATGCAAATCAGGTGTCTATAAACACTTCAGCATTCAGAATTGACAATCTTGGATCACACTGGAAGTAATATCTTTGGATGTAGAGAAAATTACATTTGTATTCCAGTGCTGTTCACCTCTTACGGACTATGATTCTGGAGGAAGTACGTTCCCTATGCCTCAGTCTCCTGATCTATAAAATGGGAGTAATAATATCTATTTCTCTGGGTTGTATTGAGGTTTAAACTATAGATTTATCTGCAAAGCTATGCTCATGGCATACCAGATTTGTGTTTTTTTTTAGCGTAAGAGTGATTATAGAACATATATGAAGAGAAATATCTTCTTAAAAAGAAGTTCAGGCTAGGATAAGAGCTTGCTACTTACATGGAATAAGTCCCAAAAAGTTATGTTCTGGACCCTGCATGAAAGATCAGGCTGCACCAAACAGGATGTGCTGGCTTCCATGCTAAGACACCCATTTCCTAAGAGGATTTGGGATATAAATGTCTATCTGTGCCTTCAGATTACCTCCAAGTTTTAGTCCCTTCAAGCTGTGTTATGGACTGAATGTTCCCTCCTCAAAATTCATACACTGAAATGCTAACCCCCAATGTGATGGTATTAAGAGGTGGGCTTTGGGGAGGCAATTAGGTAATGAGAATGGAGCCTTCATAAATGGGATTAGCATCCATATAGTAGGCCCAGAGCTTGCTCTTTCTCTCTGCTCTCTGCCTTGTGAGAACACAACCAAAAGATGGCTGCCTACAGACCAGCAAATGGGTTCTCACCAGAGACTGAATCTGCCTGCACCTTGATTTTGAACTTCTCAACCTCCAGCACTGCAAGAAATACATGTGTGTTGTTTCAGCCACCCCACTGTCTATAGGAACCAGAACTAAGACCTCATCACCTCATTTTAACATAATGGCCCTCAGTTTCTAAGTACAGACTCAGACCCACAGGAATGAAGGTTCCTGGGAACCAGAGGCGTCAGAGGAAGGCTGAGCCCATTCCATGTCTTTCAGGAGTTACCAGAAACGCTTCCTCAGTACCTGCCTCACCTGTGAAAAGGCTCTGTTTTTCACTGAGCAGTTCATCCAGCCTACCCTGGTGACCTAACCTGCTTCTGTCCCCAATCCTTGGAGCACAGCACACCCTAAGCTTGGGGTGTGGTGGAAGGAGAGGGGTGGGAGCTTCTCATGGAAATTAGGGCTCTGGGTCAGGATTGAATTTGGTTGAAGGGGCAGAGATGATAGATGGGAAAGGGACCTTTGGGGGGCACATGGGAGCAGCTAAGCAGGCTCAAACAGAGGGTGAGCTCCAGGAGATTTGAGAGGACACAGGGCACTCGTGGAGAGAAGGTGGTCTCTGGAGATAATAGTCCTACCCCAGAGTTTGCCTCAAGGCCCTGTGCTCCCCAGCACTGCCTCTCAGCAGAGAAGTCAGGAGGAAGCCTTCTTTTTAGCACTTCTTGGTTCTGTAGTTGGAAACCTGAGAGCAAAACACTGGGAAATTAAGAGAAATATTTGTGCGCACTCGTATAGAAGGGGCCACTGTTTTGGAATAGAAACATCCTGTTATAATAAGTCCGCACAGAGAAACAGATGGAAGGAGATAATATCAGGCTCTCGCCTCCAATTCTGTCAGCCAAGAGAGAAGGAAATTGGAGCTGCTAGTTAGAGGCTTCCTCAAACGCTGGCCGGCCCCAGTGTCTGTGGTTGCGTTGCTTCCCTTTCTATCAGAGACCCTCCATTTCCTAGGATGCAAACATTTTGGAAGAGAAAACCCCTTTAAAAGAAAAGGAAGCTATGTTTTTATTGTATGGCTCCGCCAGACTGATTTGCATTTAATGTTCATAAAAACCTTGAGGCGGGGGTTAGTACCCTCCCTGTTTGTACAAGGAGCAGTCTGAAGGCCGAAGTGACGTATCTCGTATCTTACAACTTTTGAAGGGCCTGGCTCAGGGTGGCTGAATGCCTGGATCCATGCTCACCACTGGCACAAGGCAACCTTTCAGGCTGTGTGGGCTCACAGTTTCCAAGCAAAGGGACACAAGAAGAGGAGAAAGGACATAAAGTTGCAGATAAAGCCTCAGGTTAGATCAGATCATCAAAGCCCATGACCATAATCAAGTCTGGTATCAACTCACCAGATGTGGGAAGTGCCAGGACCCAGTAGACAACCTGGGGCTTCACCCCTGCCTCTGGATCTCCTGGGCAGTTGCTTTAGTGTCATTAAGTGCCACCCCCATGGTAAGGCTGGAGTTTCAGCAGACTAAAAGCTGTGAAGGATGGCTGATGCCTTTATGGAGTCTTTGAGCTCTAAATCTCTGTGGTCCTTATATATATAGTTCAACCTATGTCTCTCTCTCTCTCTCTCTCTCTCTCTCTCTCTCTCTCTCTGTGTATGTGTGTGTGTGTGTGCGTGCGTGTGTGCGCGCGTGTGCACGCACAAGTGTGCAGAAGTGTGGCAATGGGTCGGACAGAGTCAGTCAATAGATCCAACTGAATATATTTTGTACAATGTGAAGCTCTTCAATCAGAAGAGGGCATTGAAGGAACACTAAAGCTGGGGGTATGAATGGCTTAAGGATGATAAAAGCAAGCATGAGAGAAGATACTTACTAATTCCTAGGGCTAGCAGGTAGCATAAGGCCTATTGGATGTGTTGTTCGTGCTTATGTTATGATATGAAGAGGTGATGGCTGGGGCTGTTAGACATCTTGGGCCATAAGGACTAAGGCCACACCCTGGGCACTTTAGAATGATGTTTGGGGTAGAGTTCAGTTCCTAGAGGATTGTGGCAGAGTCCATCCAGCCCTGAGCTGCCTCAGACTCTCTTCCCACGCACTACCCACCCTCCAACTCGATTCTATACAGCTCCACCCAGTGCTTGCCTCACATCCTACCCATCCTACTAAATTCAATCTGTGGTTTTGCCTGGCTGCCCCACCAAGCTGTGCTGTCCCAGCGTCTGGGTCTGTGGAGGTTAAACAGCTCTCATGTCTAACAAGGTGCCTGCAATCCAATGATGTTTGTTGAACAAGTGAATGAATGAGTGAATAACTGAGTTAAAGAAAGTTTTGTTACGAGAACAGAAGCACAATAAGATGAGAGGTGTTCTAGTTCATAGAATCCTGCAGATGTGGACAGCTGCAAAGAACAGAGCATTTGGGGTAAATTTTGGGCCAAATTCATGCTTTAAGGGGCCTTCTATGTTCAAGCCAAATCCTCCCCTCTGGCCCTGTGAATAGACAGCAAGAGATGGATGAGGACACTGACTCATTCTGGAATGTGAGGCTTTGGGGAGGCCCATCAGGGACTGAGGATTAGCGATTGATGAGGGAGAGACACCTGCCTCTATTCCTTCCCTCTTCTTCTCACCACTCTGCCCAGGGCTGGCCCACCCCGACCCGCATCCTGCCCTCTCTGGCCAGGACAGATGGTCTCATAAGCACCCTCCTTCCTTCCCAGCTCTAGAAGGCCTGGATGCGAATCCGTGCCTCCCTTCCGCGCGTCCCCCGGGGCCTTAGTCAGCCTGTGTAGGCGTTGTTTATCTTCCCATCTATCTCCCAATCCAGGACACAGTCTGTTAAATGAAACATGATGGCGGAGAGGCTGCCGCTGCAGACAGAGTGTTTTCTTTCCTTCACACCTCTTTCCCCTTAACCTTTGGTCTCTTTGGCCTTTTCCTCCAAGTTTCCTGCCATAGACCTCTCAGCATGTGTCTCTCATGTGTCTCTCGTTCCTGGCCACTCCCCGAGAGTCTGGAGCTGTGAAAAGGCCTCCGCTGGATCTCTAGAGGACTGACTGTGCCTGCCCTCCTTTCGTTGTGACAGCTGAAGTGCAAGACCCTTCTTCCCCTTAACAGCTATGTGACTCCAGGGGCACCTAACATTTCTGAGCCTCTATGTACTAATTCATGAAGTGGGATTGCAAAGGCTGCCAGTAGAGAGGGCTGACTATGAGGCATGTAATGTGGAGAATGGAGATCAAAAGGCCTTAGAAATTGCACGTCCTGATAAGACTATAGAGAAGGTGTTTTCATTATTTGCAGATATAGGAGAGAAGAGGCAGAGAGGTCCAAGGTTCATAGAAGCCTTCCTCTCCCACTCACCCTCTAGGCATCACTTTCATGTCCTCTCCCTTCTCCCCCTCCATGCTGCTTCCTACTTGTCTGTTCTTTTCCGTTTGTAAACGTCCTCCAGGCGTGCTTTGAGGGCCGGTCCCTGCATACTCAGCACTGGGTGTACCACACTCTCTTCTCTTCTACAATCTGGCCCCGCCTGCAGTGGCCAGTGAGATCCAGAGAGCTCCCCCCATGCACTGCAGTGACCCCAAGGGCTCGTGCCGGGGCTGGAAGCCAACCAGAGGCAGTGGACTGAACTACTGACCTCGCAATTCTGGTTGCAGTAATGTGATAGCTCCATATTTTTCCTAGACAATTCTCCAGTTTTTATTTGTCTTCCCTTCCTTTGGTGGCTCACAGAGGAGTCTCCTGACCTGTGCCCAGCAGGACTGAGGAATCAATGCACCACCCGGTGGTGCCCTCTGGGCCCCTGTGCTTTATCCCGTCATGGATCCAGGACAGAGTGGATTTTGAAACCTGTTCTGAATGGTGGCCTCTCTGACCCATGGACCATCAACAGAAACTGATATCAATAGTCGTCAAAGTTGAGGGGAAGCACGAAGGGAAAAATCTCTACTGAGCAAAACTCACCCTCAATCATGCCATTTCTCTTTCTGAGTCTGGATCTAAATTTTCAGAACACCCCAGTACTCCCAGTTAACCGGATACACCATGCACTCAGAAATGTCACCCAGCATTGCCCTTCAGTGACATTCCAATGAGGACAAAGCTTTATCTACAACTTTCCTATCCTCATTTTTCCACCAATGAAAAGGTGACCTATGATTGAAAATACAACCAAGGTATTGTAGAGCCAAGTGCCTGGGCATCTGTGTTCTGTGTTCCCTGAAAGCCAAGTTCTCTGCCACCTCAGACTGAGGTGGGGGCACCGAGTTCTTTCATGAGGAAGTCCCTGGCTTGGAGCCCCTAAAATCCCAGCAATATGCATTTATGCTGCATATCTCTTTTCCTGTTTGGCATGTTTCCAATTTCTCAAGGTATTTTCTTCAAATAAATTGAGGAGGGAAAAATTCGCCTTGCAAATTTTAACAACTAGATATTGAATCCTCAGTGTGTTTGAAAGCAAATGTTTTAAATCAAGGCATTGAGTGGATAATAGTTTATAGACTTGCCTTTTCCCCACTTGCCTTTCACAAAACCGTCTTCAATTTCCTATGAAAAGCTGGGAAAGTAAACATCAGCATATTCATTTAATTTCCCTTTGGCTCACCAGGGCTTGTTTCTAGAAACATCTTTGATTTCCTCTGACAATTCTATCTTTCTATTTCCCTAATCTGACATCATCCCTGAATGTTCCCTCTTAGCCATTTCAGTTTACGTAATTACATTTTCAATTTGTCTGTACCAGTATCTTAACTTCTCTTCTGATCGTGTATGTAAAATGATGATGGTGAGGATGATGACAACGAGGATGGTGATGGTGAGGGGGTGGAGGAAAGAGATAGAAAGGGGTGGGGAGGGAATGGAATTGAAGTTTTGTCCTTTTTAAACTCTGCCTTCAACTAAGAGTTCATGTGGACTTGTTCATTAACTTGGCATGCTCACTCAGGATAAATTTACGTGACTCATAAGTAAATCTATGAGCTGTTATATGCTGGACATTTATGGAGCCTCCAGATTCTTCCTCAAGATCCTCCCTTTCCTTCTGCATTTATCTTTTCATAAAGGATAAGCTTCTGGTTGGGGCAATCCTGTCTTCTAGGAGACTCTGCCATTTCTGGGAGCCAACTTTTCTCAGATCCTCATCTATAAGTTGAAGGGTTGGATATTATGGTCTCTGAAGACCTTTGAATAAACCTGTGAAAGATTCATGTAGATCATAATACAGTGGGGCCTTGACTTGCGAGTGTCCCAACTAACGAGTTTTTTGAGATACAAGCCATCTCTCGGCCGATTTTTTGCTTTGAGTTGCGAGCTAACATTCGGGTTACGAGCCAGCTTCAGATACCCCACCGCTAGTTGGTGCAGTGAATGTCACAGTGAACGCCACAACATCAGCCCAGCATCACGTGTCTCACTCGTTCACTTTTTGATTTGACATACGAGTAATTTGAGTTACGAGCTCCGCCACGGAACGAATTAAACTTGTAAGTCTAGGCCCCACTGTACATTAACTGAGTTGATATCATAGAGGACCAAAGAGAAATTAAGCTGTAACAGACATAGGCTTTGAGTCACAGATGGGTTTGGGGAAGAAGCATTAGAAAACAGAGAGAGGGGATTAGAATTTTAAGACAGGCTTTAAATACTCTCAAAGACTTCGTTGTTCCTCCGTTTCTCAATGCTCTTGAGTGCGTCCTTGGAATCTAGTATGGTGTGTCCTGTGCTCTTTAATACAAATTGTACAGTGTGAGCAGCTACAGCATCACTACTGAGGGTTGTCACATATCTTGAAGGCAGCTTTTGTTGTTGGTCAACAGCGATAAAGCCATTGGAATTTGATATCAAATTATCCAGAATAATTAATTGGTAAATGGAAAGGTACTTATTTTACAATATGGGCAAATGCCCACCTGGATGTAAGGAAATGAATTTATTCCCTCTTGTTAATACCAGCCCGTTCTCATTAAAGGAAGATTTGGATTGCTGAACTCCAATGCATGAATCCTGATACCCTGTCTTCCTTCAGCCTTGCCCATTGTCTGGAATCCTCCCTTGTTCATCATGCTGTAGGCTTGTGATGAAAGAGGCAAACCTTGACCTTTCTATATTACATAAATAGGTAAGGATGGCCTATGGATGAAGTAGATGCCTCAGTTTGCATTATTGGGCACATTTTCATCTTAGGCTTAAGCCAACATCTGTATACTACCTTCTGGTAGTATATAAATGACATAGATTCACACATTTCCAGTCTTCTATGAATCTTAAAATAGAAAATGTTTTAAGTATAGTAAATATAGGACTATATTTAGCCATTTCTGTGCCCCTACAGTGACCAGCACATAACTTTGCAGGGAGCAGGGACTTTGTAAGAAATCATGTGTTAGTTTTGATAAAGATGATCATGATAATAATGATCATGATGAAGATAAATGATACAAAATGGTAAAATGTTTTACAAATGGCTTCTATATATAGAAAGTTATATGAAATTAGCTATCTTGCTATATTTGAACTTTAGAACTATGTTAGTATAATAAAACATTTCAATGCCAGAGTATGAGCCTAGGAAGAGCAGAGACTGTTTTATGTATTCTCTGCATTTCCAGCCCTTATCATGTGACCTTTCAAGAAATATATCTTTAAGGCTCTTGTTGTACATTTGCTTCATGCACAAAGAGAACATATAAGCACTTATTGCAAAGAGGTAGGTCTACCATTTGTTGTAGTGTGTCCTTGAGAAGTAGTCAAGCAAAGAGTCCATTTTTTACTATCTTGCAAATGCAGTTTTTAAAAATAAAGTTGAACAAAATCTCATTAATAAAAAAGTAAATAATGTAAATTCAAATACTAAATAGTGCTCCAAAAAATAGAATGATGGCATTAATAGCAATGGATGCTGAGGGAGGGGCTATTTAGCTAAAGACCTCTTTTTAAGAAGGAAATTAGAGTTGAGACCCAAATGATTAGTCGGAGGCAAGCATATATTAGATTGTTTCATCCTCACAACAACCCTACTAAGTAGATCTTAACCCTATTTAATATGGGAAGAGATCAAATCATACACCTAGTAAGTAGCCTACAAGAATTTGTTCCAGATCTGTTCAACTCTAAAACCTTATGTTCATACACATGGTATTATAGTTTTGTTTTGTGGAGGAGAAAATGAATGGAACAAGGATCTTATGCATCTAGTCACTTTTATAAACATATTTCTAGAGGTATGGGAGTGGTCTACATACTGGGTACTTTGATACACTTTTGATGAAATTCTTAATATTGATATGTCACAAATTATCTTAATCAATTTAGATTTCCTATTCTTTTAAAGCCAAAGTAAAGTGACCATTGAAATTGTAATGCATAGATCGATTTGAGAAAGAGTTCAGAAAGCCAGTCCCAGGGAGCACTCTACCACCGGGTATCTACAGGACCTTGGGAAAATCACTCTTTCTATCTGAACTTCAGTTTCTGTATCCGGAAATGGATATGATAATTCGCCAGTGTATTTAATGAAAATGTAAGTCTCTAATGGCATAACAAACGTGATAATGTTTTGAAAAACATAAATACTTTTGACTGTATTATTTTGACAATCATTAAGGAAATACAAAACATCTTACTTCATGTTCCTTTACTTACCATGGCCAAGACTTGTATGGGGTAGAAGCTGAAAAATGTTGAGAACATTTCAACAGAACTAAGTCTTCCTTCCAAAACTATGCAGTCAAAGTAATTTTGCAATTGAATTATCATTCATGCCCAAGAAATGCTTGACTTAATTATCCAAGTTGCTATTTGGTTCTAAGTAGTTTAATTCTTTCCACACTTTCCCCACTTATTGGCCTAGTGTAGCTTTGTTATGAGTATGGTCTTGGAGATAACTATCTTATCTCCATCAAGATATTTGTCCTAGAAGAAGGTTTTTGTATTGGGTCTATTGCTGAAACCTTGGCACTGGCTTTTCTCATGTTCCTCCCCAAGAAGTTCCTGAAAGAGGAACTTTCTTTTTTTTTCATGTTCCTTAGTAAGTAAATTATTCTTATTGATACAAATCATAATAATCCTCATTTCTTAATGTTCCTAGTGCGTTTGCAGCATAAAGATTGCCTTTACACACATTTGCTTCATTAATTTTCAATCCAAATCAATACCATACGTTTTAATTCTCATTTCAGTGATAATAAAAAGATCAGAGAGGTAAAATGATATAGTTGAGGTGGCACAGCTAGGATGGGTGGAGTATGGCCTCAGACCCAAGACAGCCCTCTCCTCTGAGTCCCGCTTCCCACTCCCACACATACTGAAGCCGAAAGAGCTTGGCCCTTGCTGGATTTTAAACAGACATTATTACATTGATATCTTTACGTATCTTAATTAGGTCATGCAGAAAGGAAAAGAAATTATTTGGTCACCAAAACAGCCTGAGGATTCCAACTGCAAAGAGCGAGTCTGTTTCAGATCACTAGATAGGGTGGTGGCTCCATTGGGCCAGGAAAATTCAACATAAATGATGAACCATGTGTAGCAGGAGATGCTTGAATAAAGCCCCCGGCCTGTGAGGAAATGTGACTATGTGGTATGTGCACCCAACACCTACAGCAAACACTCCCACGGCCACCAGTGTTGGATTCAATTAAACATTGAATTCATCATCTTTAGCGAGGGAAGAGAACAGCAAACAGTTGCTCTCTCCTGGCTAAACACCCCTCGGATTTGCTGGCCTTTGATTTATTGGGAGAAACCTGCTGGGAAGAACATACTGTGTAGCTGATTAATGTCAGCTTCTGTCATCAGTTTCCACTTAGATTCTTGGCCAGCCCTGACATCTCCTCCCTGAAGGATCCAGAAGAATTTGAGGGCTGATCCAAGAGCTGTACTGGCATGGGATTTGCAGAATGCGGTGTTTGCAAAATAAGGAAGATGAATGGAAGTGGAATCCCATGTTCTCCACTGGACTTGTTGCTTTAATTCATCTCTCCAGAGGCCCCGCTCCATGCCAGGACCACACCAGCAAGGGGACTGGGGAAGCGTGTTCCCAGGCTCCAGTGCAGATGTCTTGCATTTCCTGTGCTGCTTTATGTGCTGCCTCCTCGGAGCTCGTCAAACTGGGAAGTGGTCCGAGGAGGAATGCAGCGCACTTCACCATCAGAACCCCTGGGACCCTTGGACAAAGCCTGTGGAAGCGTGGGCACACGAGGAGCAGGCCCCACCTGCTCAGTTGAGGCCGAGAGATGGCCCACTGCTGTTTGGGTCAGGCACATGCGCCTTATGTTGTGTAGAGTCATTTACTATCATCCCTCACACACACACCCCTCCAATGATAAACCATGATTCAATGGCATTTTGTTTAAAGCAAGCAGAATTTCTGTATATGTTTTTCTTGGTTTTTCCATTGGAGTTGATTTCTTATAAGTAAGGCTACCTTTTCTTCTCCCCTCTAGTGTGAAAGGGACCTGGGAAGAGGTGACAGTTTAGACACAGACTCTGACCTCTTTCCTTCCTAAACTCATTTTTTTTGTATGCAAAAACAAAAGAAAGAAAGAAAGAAAGAAAGAAAGAAAGAAAGAAAGAAAGAAAGAAAGAAAGAAAGAAAGAAAGAGAAAGAAAGAAAGATTTCAAATGAGAAATAAAACTCTTCTGGTTGTCTATTGATGTTTAACAAATCATCATGTGACTTAGTAGCATAAAATAACACTCATTTTATTATATCTCATAATTTTCAAGGGTCAGGGATTTGGGAAGACACCGGGTATCACATGCAGCCGTACTCAGGAGCTGGAAAAGCAGGGGGGTTGTTGGAGCATTTGATTCTCTCTCTCTCTCTCCCTGTCTTTCTCTCTCTCTCTCTCCTTCTCTCTCTCTCCATCCATCCATCTCTACTCTGTCTTCATATAGTCTCAGATTCTTTCAATGTGGTCTCTCCACATGGCTAATTTGAGCGTCCTCACACCATGGCATACTCTGGAAAGTCAAAGTGATTACATGGTAACTGAAGCCTTCTACACTGAGTATTCCAGTGGGGTTCAATTATCCTGCTATTTTTAAAAATATATATTTTTATTGATTTTTAGAGAGAGAGGAAGGGAGAGAAATAGAGAGATAGAAATATCGGAGAGAGAGAAACATCAGCGATCAGCTGCCTCCCACACGCCCCCCACTGGGGATTGAGCCCAAAACCCAGGCATGTGCCCTGACTGGGAATCGAACCAGTGACTTCTTGGTTCCTGAGTCGACGCTCAACCACTGTGCCACACTGACCGGGCTGTTGTGCTATTTTAGTATGCTCACATTTGAAGATACACAAAGGGCTTTAAGATTATTTTTAAAGGGTTAGGGTTACTTACCAATCAATCATAAAGATCAGGTAGGAGATTGGATCATATTACTTCTACATTCCTTTTCACGTCTATTGGCCTAGAATTCTATGGGATAATGTTGTTAGGTGTCTCATCCTGGAAATAGTACAATAATGACTTTGTTGATGCTCACTGACAGGCCAGGTACTATTCTAGGTACCTTTCATGAATTAAGTAATTTAATTATTGCAAATATACTAGAGATTGGTACTATTTTTCCCATTTGTAGAAGAGAAAATAGATGTACAGGAAGGTTGAGCAACTTTCAAAGACCAGATAGCTGGTAGTGGCAGAGCCAGGATTTGAACACAGGCAGTCTGATTCAAGAGGTCACACACTTAAGCATTATTCTAACCTGCCTCTTCCAAAGAACTCACAGTCCAGTGGCTTCATAGTTAAGTGGCAGAATTTTCTATGTATTTGTTCTCTTCATGTATAAGGGGGAAAAACCCTTTGACAAGCCTCTGGCCTTCTACCTGAAGCAAACAAGCAGCAGTGAGGACCATAGACAATGGCTATAGGATTCATAAGAGGAGAGAACTTGGATCAGCGTGGATTTTAGGGAAGACTTCCTGTTGAAAGAAAAAATGCAAATGGACTCTTTAGAACAGATAGAAGTTGGACCACCAGAAAGATGGAATTGACATTCTGGATGGTAGGAGAAACTTGCTTTGGCTGGTAAATGGCCAGTTTCAGCCTTGAACAAGGGGTTCCTCCTGGAACTTGACTGCATTGGCTTTCTTTGGACCCGACCATTAGATCATTACCTTGAAGGAGAAAAGAGAACAGGGCTTCTCCTTAAGGACCAGCTACCTCTAGCACCTGGAGCACCTATGAGTTTCTCATTCGCAGACTTCCATCAGCCCCTAGGACACCCAAGATGCCCCGAGATGTTACTTCCTGTGGGAAAAGTAATCAAGGTGGCATGCCTCAAAGAAGAAGTTAATGACACTAACTTTCTGTCCTCACCCACAGCTGTCCTCTTTGAGGGACAGAAGATTCTCTTTGTCCAATTTAGAGCCCAGAGACTGGTTTGGAGACTAGAGTGGGGCCAGGGATTATGAACGTGAAGACAGGATGTGTATTGATTCTCATTGTCCTCAGATCCTCAGGGTGGTCCCGCTGCTGCTGGGTGCACAGTAAGCTCCAGGAGGCAGGGGTCATGCCAGCCTTAATCACTAATGTGTCCCCAAGAAGTGACATGTGATCTGTGTTCCATAAATATGTGTTAAATAATTGACTGAGTGGATGAATTGAAAAATACATGAATAAGTGCACTTGTGTCTGCGCTTTTGCAAACCAACACCAGGATTCCAAGCCTTTAGAGTGAAAATGGGATGGCCCTCCCCGCACCTAACAGGTAGTTAGTCTGAGGTGAGAAAGAATACCTAGGCTTTTTTTCTGGGTAGTAAAATCCATACTTTCTACTGGAAGCATTGACCCCAGTGTGGGGACATTTAAAATACCACCCAAATGTAAGTTTTACCACACTTAATCCTGAAACTTCTTTTTCCAGATACTGAGAACTCAGGTATGAATCTGGTTTTTTTGTAGACTAAATTTTAGAATCCTCACAGGCATACAACTATAGAAGCTTCTAATTGAAGTATGCTTATATGCGACCAAGATGGACTGAATGTGATGTTATCTTTGCTGCATGTGGCTTCATATGAATGTCTCAATCACCAGAAAGCTCATTATCCTTGGGATAAATTGCCCCCTTGGTATATAATAGTATCTATATATATAAAAGCCCAGCAACCAGAACAACCAGAACGACTGGAATGACCAGTGGCTATGATGCGCACTATGGCAGCCAACCAGCCTGATCCAGGCCCCGATTGGCCCCCAATACCCAATCGGGGGTGGGGCTGGCCGGCCAACCATCTGTGGCCCCTCCCCACTGCCAGCCCAGCCCAATGGGCCCCCACCGGGCAGGCTGGTCAGACCCCCCACCTGTGCATGAATTCATGCACTGGGCCTCTAGTTTACTATAAGAAAAGATTTCCCCAAAAGAATACAAGGTGTGATCTTCAGTTGAGACTTGTTAAAGCAAACCTCAGCCACTTCAAAAATAACTATTCAAAGTGCTTTAAGATCCCGCATAAAAAAAAAGTGTGTCCCAACCATCTATATATAAATAATAATTTTTTTGGTGAGTTGGGGAAATTAGAATATGGTCTGGATGTTAGATTTACTGGAAGTTTACTAAAATGGGAAAAGGGGTAGAACTCTCTACGGTGATAGAAATGTAATGATTCTATTTGCTTATTTTACCCACCTCACAGATGGGGAACCTGGGCATCTGTACACACTTTGGACCCATGATGCAATCAGGGCTCCTTATGCTCTTCCTGTGCCAGCAGTAATATTGTGTCATGGTCCATGCTATTCCCTCAGGAATCATTCCTTTTCTTTTCTACCACTCCATTCAAAGCTCATGAAGTTGTCCTAGATCCTCCCTATCAGCCTTCTGATTGTTCTTGTGGTTCTTTCTGCACGCATTTCACTCTGCCTAACAGGATACTAGGCCGCCTACAGAACTATAGTATGGCAGAGAAAAGGCGACTTTATATCAGGGTAGCCAAGTGTAATGACCAAACTCTACTTGTGCTTAACTGTTGGATTCTAGGGAAGATGTCTAGTCTCTATAGTCTCCGCAGTACCAGTTTGACCCAGTTTGTGAAACTGTTTTAAGAACATGGGAGTGAAAAATGCTTTGAGATGGTGACATATCACATGGACATATCTAAGAGACGGTAAGTGTTGATGAGCTGAAGTTGTAATCATGAACGTACTGAACTTGGACAGTTCTCCTTTCCTCTGTGCTGTAGTTTCTGACTCAAACCCAGGTTCTTAGCCTGGGATCCTCAGAGGGGCTTCAGGAGAGCCATGGACTCCACATAACTGTGTGCACAATTGTGCTTGGCGGTGCATTTTTCTGGACTGAGCATTCCCAGTTTTCATCAGGTTCTCAGAAAGATCTGAGACCAAGGAAAGTTAACAAACCTGAGCCAAATGCTAATGACGTTTTCCTCTAGTCAGTTTTTAGAGACAGCTTGTGTCTTTAAGGTCTTTAGTCCAACATGTTCTTGTAAAAGGTACAGAAGTACATTTTGCAAGACCAGAAAGGGACTATCGCAGATGAAGAAACCGAATCCTGGCAGGGTGAGGTCAGGTACCAGATGTTGGGAGCTGGCAGGTGACTCTGGACGCCTACCAGGGACACATTGAGGAGGGTAATCAGAGAGTCACAGATCATTTCCTCCTTCGCTTTGAAAATCAGGGTGGGAGGCCAAGAGCAATCCTGAGAAAAATCCTGCCCTGAAATAGAAGGCATTTAGTTTTTTAAATAAAACCTGAACTTGGATTGTAATTTTGTAGGTTCCTGCCTACAGGCACTGTGCTAGGAGCCAACATCTTGGAGACACATAGGACTTTGAGTGGCCCCAGGCTCAGGGGGAGATAGTCTTGCAGTCAACTGACTGTAAAACTACTGAGAAGTTAGAGGATCCAGAGTCAGGTTTGGCTGGATATTCTATTTGATTATTAAGTATTGAACTAAATGGGTTGATTGAAGGCAGATGCCTTCTGTATATATTATCACAGCATCCATCCATGCAGTGTCCATGATTGCAGGCCCCTGTCGAGTAGTCTGAGTATATGATCTTATTTAATTATTGCAACATTCTTGCAGAGTTGATTTATAGTCTCTATTTAAAGTTGAGGACTAGAAGGCTCAAAGAAATAGAGTAATCAGCTTTTGGTGGCAAATAGAAATATTTTCAAGGTCCTAACCTCTCACTGGCTTGGTGCCTCTATATCTTCCTTCCTTGTTCACCCATACTCTCTTCCTGTTGCCCAACAAAACTGCCAAGTGGTCCTTCCCTAGGAAGGGTATTGGGACCCAAGTCTGTTCAGCTCCTGATAACTCCGGGCACTGATGCTGCTCTAGAATAAGACTCCAGAAAAGAGGAGTCTAATTGGGGTGTGGGCCAGTATGATAAGTCTTATTATCGCTGGGTTCACATTTGGAATTATTTTCCAGATTAGACTCAAGAAAACACACTCAGAGCTACAGAAGCGAAATGAGGGCAGGGACATCCCAAGGACATCTCACCTGCTCCTTGGCCCAGGCACCTAGCTTGATGCCAGCTCTTGCTCCTTATTGAAAACATGGAGCACAGCTGGCCCTTCAGCCTGTGGCAGGCCCAGGAGGTATTCTTCCCTACAGCAGCCTTATCTGAAAACAACTGTCTGGACTCCATGCCCCATGTCCAACTCGGCCATGTCTGAGGCCTGGGGAGAGGAAGACAGGACAGTCTCTGACTTGTGGATCCCACTAACTGACAAGACAGAAGTGTTAACCGAAGTTTTACTACTAAGTCTTGCAAGGCAATGTAAAGTCCAAATGCATTTGTGGGGCAGTCAAGACTTTCTACAATGTGACTTCAACCTACTTTTTAAACCTGCTTGCTCAGTCCTCTCCTCCACAAAGTGCTACCTTGGCTGAACTCGCCAGTCCCTAAGCAAACAAGGCCTTTGGGACCAACTTAAAGTCTACATTTTACAAAAAGGGCCAGAGACCCACAGAGAGAGCTTGAGGGAGAGACAAGCCAAAGCTGCAGACCCATGTCCCCAAGCCATCCCCTGCACTCACTGAGCATGCAGGCTGCTGGTACTGCTCAGGAGCCTCCTATGCAAGCCCGATCACTGAACCATGAGCAGGCAGGGAAAGGGTCAGTCAGTGGCAGAGCTGGGAAGGGAACCAAGAGGTGCTGGGGTGCATAGGGCTCTGTCCCCTTCCCTTGAAGCTTCTGACCAACCACCCCAGACGAAGTGAGAACAAAGGACAGAAGGAGATGCTCTTAAAGTGGGGCAAAGTCTGGGACAAGATCAGTTTCTGTTGCTAAAATGACCTTGTCCACTGGCACCGGGATAATATCTCACCTAGGTGTACTCAACTTGCTGCTACAGGCCCTGTGGAATGCCTTAAATCAGCGGTTCTCAACCTGTGGGCCGCGACCCCTTTGGGGGTCGAACGACCCTTTCACAGGGGTCGCCTAAGACCATTGGAAAACACATATATAATTACATATTGTTTTGTGATTAATCACTATGCTTTAATTATGTTCAATTTGTAACAATGAAATTGGGGGTCACCACAACATGAGGAACTGTATTACAGGGTCGCGGCATTAGGAAGGTTGAGGACCACTGCCTTAAATGTTCTTCAAGTTCCTGGGTAGAAGGGATGCTGGGCACCACCTCCCCAGATCTCCCTCCAGAGGCTGGCTTGATGCAGCAGATATGGCAGTAAGGAGGCTCTCAGAGGACATGGCTGAACAGGGTTCAGACACCTGTCCATCAGTCCCACACATTAACCCTTGATTCTTCTGCTTGTGAGTAATTGTGCCTGTTTCCCTAAGTCTCTGATCTGGGTACACAATTGAGTTGGACATGGAAATCCTGAGTCATCCTTCTAAGCTGAAATGGAGACAGAGAAGTAATGAGTTAGTTCCTTTGACATCAACCTCCCGGTGGCCAATTTTCTCATTAAAACCAGAGAATGAATATTAAAGAAATTATTTTTCCCAAAGATGGTGATCTGCAATTTAATATTACAATATCATTTCTTGATGTAAGTGGTTAGAACAGCTACTCAGAGAAGTCATTAATTTCCTGCAGGGAGCTGTGATCAGGAACTTACTGTCTAGAATGTCATTTTTTTAAAATCTTGACCCAAAGATATTTTTCCATTGATTTTTAGAGAGAGTGGAAGAGAGGGGGAAAGAAATAGAGAAATATCAATGTTTGTTTCTCTCACACCATGCTCCGACCTCCTGAATGTGCTCCAACCAGGGCCCGGGTCAGGGAGGAGCCTGCAACTGAGATATGTGTCCTTGACCAGAATCGAACCTAGGACCCTTCAGTCCATAGGCTGACACATTATTCACTGAGCCATGCCAGCTAGGGCCAGAATATCATTATTTTTAAGAGGTGCCTTATGCATGGAAGTATTGCCTGAAAACTCAAGTGCATTGGAAATGGTAGTGCTTGACAGTGGGCCATGCTCAGGAGGAGTGATTTAGTGGAGTTCAATTTTATTGTGTTGCAGAAGCACATGGAAATTGATTAAAACTCAGGCTGAGGCACACATAGTAAATTGCATGCATATTGCATTTTAGGTCAAGTATGAGTCTGGTCACTTCCTCAGCTGACTCTGTTGTATTAAATCAAGAAGCTAATAGGCATGAATATTAGAGCTACTTTCAGTGTCTGCATTCTACTAATCCACTCCAAGGGAGGCCTCCGGTTATTTCTTGGACCTCTTGATATTTTGAGCCAGATAAGTTGTGAAGACTTTCCTGTTGTTAAATGTTTGTCATCATCCTTGACCTCTACCCACTAGATAATAGTAGCACACTATAGTTTTGATAACTAAAAATGTCTTCAGATCTGCTTTGCCAAGTATTCCCTGGGGCTAGGAGGTAGGGAAAAATTGCCCCTGGTTGACAGCCACTGCAGGAAGGGAGAGCTATGTCTGTTTAACCACAGGCCCTATCAGAGGTAAGAGGTGGACCCAAAGTCCTCCCACCTATGTCCTAGCTCTGACATCCCAAAGTTAGTCTAAAGTAAATGTATTTCATTGTTTATGCATTTTAGTTCCAAGCTGATGTCCAAATGAAAAATTGCTCCATGCCTTACTTTTTTTGCAACTTACAATGAGTAACGGACAATTTCTAAACTTCCTCCTAACTTACGGGAACAAGAAAATGTACAAAATTTCATTCCTACAGGGTGACTATTTGGCTTTCATAAGGTAATGTTTAACAGTCTGCCTCAAAGTGTGCTGTTAAGCAATGAAATAGATACCAGTACACAATTACCTATGATACAATTATAAAATAACTATTTTAGCCATTTTCCCCGGATACCCTTACCCTGATATTCAATTTTTCCATTTCTTTCAGCTCCACCCAGGCTTCCCTAAGCCTTAAAAAAAGAGTGTTCAGAGGAAAACTATTCTCTCAATAGTGATGCTAGGTCTTCCCTTACCACGGTCCTAACCATGATTCCTTCTTATCTCCCACTCAGTGCCAAATGAGCTTCAGATTTTGACAGACCTGATTTCTAATGACAGCGATGACATTCACTTGCTGAAGTCATGTGCCCTTCCGCAAGACATTTAGCCTTTCTGGGTCAGTTTGTGGTGTACTTAGTAGGTTAAGGTCAAAGGCTGTCCTTGTGTGAAAATGTGCTAAGGTCATTTACTTTTAGTCTCTGTGACCACCTGGCCTGGTGTCTATCTAGATTCTAAGAGGTATTGTTGGACTTGGGGCATTATGAAGATGGCAAAAGCATTGAGAAGAACTGAGCCCTCCTCAGAAGCGAAACTAGACATAAAATCCAACTCAGGTAATAACACATGCATCACATTCGCAGTAAAACACCAGGAATTCTAACATGAGCTTTGAGATTTTGCTTATTGTAATTCTTATGTGAATTCCTAGCCAGAGAATTGGAGGAGCTAGAACTTGTATGTTTTAGATTCCTTTTACTTATGGTATCCTAGGTTTTGCTCTTTGTCTGCGATATTACCTTATTTTATTGTTGCTCCTTGCAGAAAATGTCAAATTTTTATGCATGGAGTTGAACTCATTTTTTTACCAAGACTGGTGATGACTAAGGACTGTCTTTATTGATTGATTTAAATAGAGATTTGCTCTCTTCCAACAGTTCTATACAAGACCACTGTCCCTTTTCCGATTATCTTCAGAATAGCCTATTTATATTTACTTAGTTCTGCAACTTTCTCTCAAATAGGACCATTTTGCTCTACAGCTGGCTTCTCTCTTTTTCTTTTTCTATTCCTCACTTTTTATGTCTCTTTTAAATTTGGTGAACAATTTTAAGACACAGAAAATAATATAAAAGTCATCAATGTACTCAGGCCTCAGAATTAATCAGTGTTAATCTATTTGCTTTGGGGTTACTTTTTATTATTGATTGATTGATTTGAGAGATTCAGAGAAAGAAACATTAATTTGTCATCCCACTTATTTATGCATTCATTGGTTGGTTCTTATATGTCCCCTGACCAGAGAATTAACCCACAACCTTGGCATAGGAGTTGATGCTTTAACCAACAAAGCTACCTGGCCAGGGAGAGGTTGCTTTTTTAATAAAAGAAAAAATATTGCTGAGTAACATAAAAGCTTACATTTACATCTGTCTAACAAACCTAAAATTAATATCTCCTTGCCTTCCAAAATAAGTCACAGACCTTAGGAAACTTTAATTTCCCTTCCTGGTCCTCACATTTTTATTGTCTTGAAATTACACTCCAATGCTAACTTTCTCAAATATGACTAATATTTGCGGTTGATAAGATTTTAACATATCGCCATATTTTTATCATCATCTTTTCTTAGATGCTTCTTGTTGAATACCATCCTTTCCTTCTGGGTTTATTTTTCTTCTTCCTTTAAGTACATGATTTAGTACTTCTTTCAGAGAGAATCTGTGAGTAGTAAAGTTGGTGTTATTTCAGGGGTCCCCCTTTAGGCAATTAATTCCTTCTTCCCACTTTGATGTGGGTGAGATCAGTTCACATACCTGACCTTCAGTGTTTTCCACACATGCTCTTTTGTGAGCCCCAAAGTTGAAATAATGTTGACCTAGACTGGTGATGACCAAATACCCTACTCTGTGGATATTTCTCTCTGTATCACCTTAAGAAACTATAGTTTGGTTGGAATTAAATCTCCTTTGAGTCCGATAACATTTTACCTAACACAATTTAAAGGGAATAAAATCCCACTACATTAGAGAAAGAGTCCTACTAAGTGCTGAGGTATCTAGGCAAGATTCCCAGACCTTTCCTGCGTCCTTGCCCCCAAAGGACTGGAACAGGACATTCCGCTCCCCAGCAGTCTCTGCCGCCCTCCTCACCCTCCTGTTTTTGCTCGCTTCTAGACTACACCCTGTCCCAAGGGAGGCTGATAGTTTGAGTTAGTTTGTCTCTTTCTTCTGCTGTCCTTGGAAAGCCTCTACCCTCTGCTTGCAGTTTCAGGGATCAATTGTTCTTTGGCAGAGAAAGAGGCTCGATGACAATGAAGAGTTTCCATCTCTTCTTCCTGCAGCTGCTGACCGAACAGAGCAAGCCAGGCTATGCACCTCCACACAGGAGAGGAAGCAGGGAGCCCTGGAGCTAATGTGAATTAACTCCCCCAAATACCCCAGCCCAAGGGAGGGCAGCTGGCGATGCATCTTTCCCAGTGAAACTGACACACTGTCTTCTCACCTGTGTGGATTCCAGGCAGCACAATTCCCATGTCCCTGTGAGCACCGAGGAGTTAGCCCATATAATGATAAACCAATCTAAGTTTCTGAGGAAGAGCTGATGACACCAAAGAAAGCATAATTTTTTGGTTTAAAAAGACAATAAAATTAAAAGGCACATATATACTCATTCTTGATTTTATTGCCAATATATTTTATGTATTAATGTACTTTACATTTAAAAAACTTTTAAGAAGAAATTAGGATTTTGTTTATTTTTTTTCCCCTTCAAATAGTAACTTCATATGGTATCAAATTGGCTTTACTGTGTTGTGACAGAGTTAAACTGGAAAGTGTCTTCTGGGAAGGGAGAGACCATCACATCACCTCTCTCCCGGTTCCCAAGTACTTCATCTGCTTCTCCTCACTGTGTTTTCCCTGGAACGTTCTGGATGGAGGGTCTGTGAGAGTATGTGACCCAGAGTACTTCCAACTAAGTGGTGAGGCACAAGCGTGTGAGAGGCCTGCACCAGCTCTCTGGAGCCCCGTCTTCCTTTGGGGCAAAGGTGCTTACGACAACCCAACTGAAGAGAAAAGGAAATTCTAACATAAATACCGCTTCTCAATTACAGTTCACTTTCCGCTCTCTCCTTCTCCCTCATAAACACATGCATATTCACTTAGAGCAGTCTGCCATTCCAGAGTGAAGACGTTCTTCGGAAAGAAAGTTTGAAAAGTCAACATCCAGTTACCTTTGTCCTGATCGCTCTGTAGACATTGGTGAGTCATTGTTCTCTTACAAGTGGGGTGAGCACCTCAATGATTAATGAAGGTTTTCTAGACTGGCAGAGGGCCTTACTCAAATGAGAAGAAAATGTTCCACCTACAGTCTTGGTTTTAGCATGAAAATAGTAGAGAGGGGAAAACATATGCACGTGCAGACAGATTTTTCCAACCTCACTGCCTTTTGGACACATTAAGGATTTATGTGATCTTATGTTACCACACTTACTTGACTATTTTTTAATTATTAAATCAAACTTTTAAAAAATATGTATTTTATTGATTTCAGAGAGGAAGGGAGAGAGATAGAAACATCAACTGAGAATCATTGATCAGCTGCCTCCTGCACACCCCCTACTGGGAATTGAGCTCACAACCCGGGCATGTGCCCTTGACCAAATCAAACCTGGGAGCCTACAGTCCACAGGCTGATGCTTTATCCACTGAGTCAAACCAGTTAGGGCCATAATTTTCAAAGAGTGACTTGCAGCATACTGGTCTCTCACTGCTAAACCACAGACTACCATCACCCTTGGAAACATCCCGGATCTGTAACTAAGGCCTCTCTCACAGGACCCAGGCATGGCCGAAGTTGCCCAGGTGGCAGTTGCAACTTTGGTTTCTAATCTTATTCCAAAGAAGGCACCAAATTGTATGGCCCTCATAGAGGAAGAGTAGAGTTGCCTTACAACTTTGAGGAAATAAAGAGAACCAATACTGATTATTGATGAGAGACTGTGTTAACTTTCCAGCTGATGATCAGACATATGAAAAGGGTGGTGAATATGGTCTTTTCCTCCATTTTATTTTCTCTTTTCATCCCCTGTGCCTATCTACCACACCCAACCTAAACCATAGAAACATTTTTTCTGGGGAAACTAGTACTTATTAAGAAATAAACCAATTCTCTTTTACCTTTAATAGAAATATCATTCCTTCCTTCTTTTCTTCCTTCCTTCTTCTCTCCCTCCCACCTCTCTTATTTATTGGGCACAATCTACATAACAGACATTGCATGCCAAGCAATGTGGCTAAAAGAATAAATAAGAGTTCCCAAGAGTTTCACAATCTCTTGGGGAAGAGTGACACAAAAGTAAATAATCACACAGTGTGGTAAGTTGCAAGGAACAGGGTGGTAAGAAATCAAAGAGAAAAGACGTCTATAACTGACTTTAGACTGCTCTTTCTAGATTCTTGACACATGTCTCTCCATTTCAGACGTCAGCCCTCCTTTGGCTCTGGGTGTTCTATAACTATGACATGGACCAGAAACAGACAAATCTTGAAATGAATCAGACCCTTATGGAAACCTCTACTCTAAGGAAACTTTAAAGAATCCAGCCCTCAAAATGTTTTGCCCTGAACCCTCCTCAGCCCCCTGGAAGAGGAGCACTCTCCCACTCAGAGTGGTGTCCTTATTTGAGTTTGGTAACACGGAGCCAAAGTTAGTCTGGTGTTTCTCACTTTACAAAATCTCATCTGTCAGGAGATGCTAAAGGCACCGCTCACAATCAACTGTACCCCACGGCCATCCACATTTAAAAACAGGCCATTGTTTACCAAGTCCTGTCAACCAAAATTGGGTATTTCTTGCCTTTGTTTGTTTGAGGAAAAAGTTATTTTGCTCTCTCTACCACCCGCCTGCAAAAAAGGAGAAAGTGTTTAAACAAACAAATTTCACAAAATAGTCCTTTTCTTTTGGTTGAGGGAGGACAGGCACTCTTCACTATGGTACATAAAATTGACTTGGTCAATAGAATGGATAAACTACAAGCACAGATTGCTGCTTTAACCAAACACATGTGCTTCAAAACCTCTTTGCAAATAGTCTGTGAGGACTTTAATCTGTTTTAATGATGCTGTGTAAACTGTAAAACCATTTTTAAATATATTTAATCTTACTTAACTCTTTTTAAAAATATGTTTTTATTTATTTCAGAGAGAGGAAGGGAGAGGGAGATAGAAACATCAATGATGAGAGAGTTATTAATGGGCTGCTTCCTGCACGACCCCCTCCTGGTGATAGAGTCCACACCCGGGCATGTGCCATGACCAGGAATCGAACTGTGATCTCCTGGTTCTACTCAACCACGGTGGTGCACTGGCTGGGCTATCTTATTTAATTCTTAACACAACCTGGTGAGGTGGGTAAAATTATTTGCATTGTATGGATAACTCTGGTGTTCAGAGGTGTTTAAAAACAGTCCAAGGTTACATAGACAGAAAATAGATGGGATGAGATTGAATTTAGGTTAGCCTGACTCTAAGCTCCATGAATTTTCTACTGACCCTGTGTCCTTTAGCTACAACCCTCCCCTTTCCCATATTTAGAAGGCCAGGGCCATCTAGAGAGGCAGTGTGGAGCCGGAGGGGAGAAGAGACACATGCAGAAGAGGAAGACTTGGAATCTCAACTCCAAGTTCACTCATGTGTGGCTTATGGGACTGAGTTGTCCCAAACTAAGACAACCTTGGATTAGAATTGCAGTGCACTGAATAGTTACATACACACCAGTGGCAGTGTCACCACTGAGAAGAAACCCAACCATCAGGAAACACAGAAAGGACAACTCTGAGAAGACCAGCCTTGATTTCTGAGGCTGTGGTAGAGCTGTTAGAAGGTGCTAGTTTCACAAGGCTCCAGTGACCCCCTTCTGCCTGCTCCAGAGAACCCCATAAAGTGATTTTTGTTGTGAGACTACTTGCAATATAGAACTCACCCTTCATGGAAGTCCTCAAATATCCATCCTTCAGCTCTCTGTGTGCAGTATAGCAACTTGAAATTAAAAGAAAAAACATTAAAACCCCAACAGATTATTTTAATTTGGGGTTTCTCAACCTCAGCATTATTGGCATTTGGAAAGTGGATAATTTTTCATCGTGGGAGCTGTTCTGTCCAGTGAGGAATGATTAGCATCTGTGGTTTCTACCCACTAGATTCCAGTAGCACCCCCAGTTGTGACAACCAAAAATGTCTCCAGACGTTACCAAATGTTCCCCTGGGTACGAATCGCCCCCCCTGGAGAACCGCTGCTGTAATGACTCTCAAGAGAGGACACTTCTTTGCTTTTTTGTTTCTCTTAATGATCTGGAAGACATTAAAAAATATCACATGCTTTAGCCGTTGTTCAGGAGACAGATTTTGGGTTCTTTATAGCTTTCATGTGATCCCTTCCTTCTGTTAGAGTAATCAATCAATAGCTAGATTCTTTCATGGTTAGAAGGTGTCAGGGTCGTTTTCATTTGCAGACCTTGAAAAAATATGCCATGGCCATAGGATAGGGAGGGGACGTATATGAACATGAGTCCTGGGACCACAAGTTTTTAATTGAGTAATCTCAAAATTATCTTGCTGGATATGTATCACCTTATATAACCCTTTGAAGAGTTGTGATGAGGATTAACAGAAGCAATTCATATATCTGTCACATATAGGGTTACGAGATTTAGCAAATAAAAATATAGGATATTCAGTTAAATTAGAATTTAAGGTAAACAACCTTTTTTATCGTATCTCCCACACACAATTCAGTGACCTTAGTTGTATAGTATGTGTTCAATGGTAGCTATTAGGACTGTGAACTTAGAACTAGGGAGAGTCAGTTGTGAAAACCAGATGCTGCTCCTGTCTTTAAAGCAAGTGGATGTTTAAACCAACCAGCACAAGGAGACATCTGGAATCTTCCTAAAGAGCCAGCTACCAATACTTCAAACCTTTCACAAACTCTTATTCTTTATTTTCCCCCTTTTATCCAGAAGCTTTACTGCTCATGTGACATAGCTTCTACCTCATCTTGCTCCTTTGTTATTGATCATATAAGGTATATGTAGATAAATAACCAGGAAACTACTTTCCACATATTTAGAGATATGAATAAAATCCAAGTTCCGACAGGGAGTCAGAAAGGACTACGTTCAAATCCCCATCTGTCACCTACTCACAGGGAAAGCATACAAGTTTCATAATCTCTCTTATCTCAGCAGCCTCATCTGTAGAACAGTATCAACTGCCGTGAGGGTAAAGTGAGGTCCTGCATTTGAGAGCTTTGTAAATGATGCTTGAGAGTTAGTTGCCTTTCCTTGTTTGATTTTTTTCATTTCCTTTTTACTCTAAGTAATTTTTTTTAAAAAAAATTTTAACCCCTTTAAAAAGAAATAGTTGGCTACAACTAAAAGATAGAAGAAATAAGTCATAACTCACTAGTTAAAAAGGAATTAGGGAGAATTGGCAGCTTGTTTTGTTTATCAATTTCAGATAAAAGAACAATCTGAAAATGCTACGTACTGTATGATTCCAACTATATGACATTCTGAAAAAGGACAAACTATAGAGACAATGAAAAGGGCAGTGGTTGCCAGGGGTTGGGGAAAGGGAAGAATGAATGGGAGGAGCACAGAGGACTTTTAGGACAGTGAAAGTACTCTGTGTGATACTATAATGGTGGATAACATCATTATACATATGTCCAAATCCATAGGATTCACAACACCCATAAGGAACCCTAATAAAAACTATGGACTCTTGGTGATAATGATGTGTCAATGTAGTTTCATCAATTGTAATTAATGCATCATTCTGTGGGGGATGTTGATAATGGAGGAGCCTGTTCATGTGTGGGGACAGGAGACAGGGGAAATCTTTCTATCTTCCCCCTCTATACACCTAAAACTGCTCTAAAAATTAAGTTCTAATGGAAAAATACTGCGTTTTAAGCAAAGAACCTATAAAGAAATACTTCTTCAATGAAGATGCTGTGGACCTAATCTATACCCAACTCCACAAGCATCATGTAATTCTTTTCAATCTCTTCATTCATATTGGTTTCTCATCTCTGAGCCACAACTCTTCTATTGGGTATAAGTGCTGGGGCCATAACTGAATCTGTTGCTTGTATTCTAACACAAGGGACAGATGAAAGCTCTCCTCCCAGCCATGTGGCCATACAGCTTGGAATGTGTAATAATGAATTCGCAGCAATATTTCATGTTAGGACTGCAGCATTAAGGTCTCCCTGGTAAATTGTGGTTCCGTGTGCTTTCTGGGACCAACTGTGTCGGTGCTTAAAGAATCTTTCTTCATCTCTGGGTGCTTTATACAAAGTTGATCATCATGAATCTGTATCTAATAAGTTTTTTATATTGTTTGTGGGTAGTATATGATTTCATATATTTAAGCTTTGAATTTTTCTTACAGCTTTGTAGAAAATTATTGCCATAGTTGTATTTGTTATCATCAGTATCTCTTGTTTCCTATTGCTCACTTATTAACAAGCATTTATTAATCCAAAAATATTCTTTCCATACTTTTCTATAACCATAGCAGCATTTAGCAGTCAGCCTTAAAAATTGTTCAAAAATATTTTTAGGAACTAGCCAAAATTAGACCAATTACTTATAAAAAATATAATTGTCTTCTTTTTTTCTACCTCTTTCAGAAATTATGTAACTACTCCATTATTTGATGAAGCAGAGAATCATGCATTAACTGTCCCATGAAACTCTTTAATCACAGTTATTATAAAATAGCAATATCCACAGAGTATCTAACTATAGACCAGGCCCTGTGCTAAGTGCTTTGAAAATGTGAACTCAATAAACTGTCCTTATCACAACTCTATTGATTAGTTTAAATTCCCTCCAATTTTGCAAAAGAAAGTAAAACTTAAAGATGTAAATAGATTTCCATAATTGCAAAGTAAGTAAGTTGTATGTCCTTGCAGAGATGGGCATGGGACAGGTGAGAAAGTTCGAATTCAAATTCAGGTCTGATTCCAAAACCCATGTGTAGTCTTTCTGTTCAAATCTACAATCTCTGTTACCCTAATTTCACGGTGCATGATGTAAAAACAAGCAAAAGGATTATTTGGCTTCAGTTTCCTCCCCACAAAACCCTACTCATACTTCTTAGTCACATAGGAAGGTGCCTAAAGGAAACCATGGCTAGACAATCTCAGATGCAGGAATGGGACACTGTTTTCTCATGAGGACACTGTGGCCTAGGAGAGCGGGGGCATGTGTGTTGGGAGTGGAGCATGCTCAGATTCTCAGATGAGGAAGCCACTCTCTGAACTTGGACAAGACACTTTCCTTTACTGAAACTTTGTTGACTAGGCGATCTCTTTATTTATAAAGTCCACTGACTTCACAGCCTGGGCACGGGGGAAACTTTCAGATGAAACCATCTTGAGATGAGAGGTAATCTCTAGGATAGCAACTCCTTGGCATGGTTTTCAATATATGGAAGGTGTTCCTTGCCTTTCCATATAATGCTTTGGAATGTGTTGCAGGAATAAAGAATTTTGAATCTGAGGCAAAAAATAATATATTTCTCTTAGATTTTTATAATGCTTAAGGATGAACAGGATGCCATCAAGTGTATTATCCTCATAACAGCTACTATAAATGGCAATAAAATGGGTGTTCTAATGCTACAGAAGTTAATCCTCCAAGAGAGTGAGCGGCTTTTAAAAATTACAGACCCAGAAATCAAGAAATGCAAACTCGCTCCTGCTGCTGGGACCAAAGGTTCATTGTTGTACTCAGGGTGGATGTGAGCAGTGGTTCTCAATACAATTTCTGCAATGTAGAAGGGCCAGCATTCTCACTCTTTGTAAGAATAAATGGAATTGTATCTCTGACTTCTAGAAATCATATCAACCTGCAGTGCTCTCTCTCTCCTCTCTCCTCTCTCTCCCTCTCTCCAAACATTATTTGTAGAAGTGTGCATTTTTATTTTCTTTATTTATCCATTGATTTTTGCATTTATTCTTCTCACAGAGCATCTGCGAATGGATAGACAGTGGGTTAAGTACTGGGGATACTAAGATAGATGTGACTTCTCCATCTGCTCCACCTCCCTCATAGAACTCACAGTCCAGAGGAGATTCAAATGTGTACTAAAAACTCTAAGGAATAAAATATTCAATATTAATAATATAGGCAAAATGGAATAAGAGCTTAGAAGAAAAACTGGTCCCTTTACCTGTCTTTTGAGGACAGTGGAAGCACTGACAGAAAAGAATAACCAAAGGGGAAGTTTAACAAAGTCAATTTGGGAAGTTCCCCAAATACTTATTCCTGTCCTGAGAGCATAGGGCCTAGAACGACACCATCTTTTGAAAATCCCTTAAGAAAGGATTTCTGAGGACCTCCCAGAAGAGAATAAAGAAGTAGTTAGTTTGGACCCTGAATATATTCATGTTTTAGCTCTGGGAAGAAAAAAAATGTCAAAAATCTTAGCATCTTCTTTGTTGGAGGCCTATGACTGGATGCCCCTTCTTGAATCCATAAGTTCTTTGGATTATATAAGTAGGGAGAGAAAATATTGACCAATTAAATGTTAAATAACAAAATTCACATAATTGAATATTGCAAATCTTACTCCTTTTCACTACCCTCTATGAAAGTACACACCCAAGTTCACCAAAGATAGCTAGGCTCGAGACCCTACCTCTGCCATCCTCAAGCATCTCTCAGTTCTCTCATATATCCTATGTCATTTACCCACCTCTCCAGCCTTACTGTAAGACCAAGCCAGGGCCTAGCTTATTTTTGAGGCCTTTCCCGTAGTCCCAGAACCATTGCCTTTCTCTCTCTCACTGTATTTCTCTCTCTAACTCTATATCACTCATTTGTCAATTATCATTTGAATTACACCATTATTTATCTTGTTCTGAAATGATTGGCTACCTCAACCATAATTCTATGTTCTTTCAAGACAGGAATGTACCTTCAAGAACTCTGTCCTTACCACAACTCTATTGATTAGGACAGATGCTATGGATGTAATCTATTCCCGACTCAAAGACTATTTGCCTTTCTTCAAGTGACACGTACTTAGCAAGTAGTTTATTCATCTGAATGAAAGAATAATGAAGTGCGATGTTCACACTGTGGGCAGGGCTGTTCTAAGATCATACTTTAAGAGGCCCAAGCTACATTATACTAAACATATTAAAATTTACCCACACTTCAATTTAATATTGGGCACACATGCATATTTATATAAGGCTGCCCCTATATATGTATGTATAGATGTGCATATAAATTGGATCTATGTCACTAGGTAACATAATGTTCAGTTTACAGATATTTAATTGACCATATTGATTTCAATTTTTAAGTTTTCTTCTTTATTTTAGAGAGAACACTTATTTGGGGACAACATTTTCATGGGATATCGACCACATCATAGGCTGTAGGCCCTGGGCCTCAAGTGTCTATAAGGGGTGAAGTAGATGTTTGCCAGGTGCTGGATGGGTGCAGGGTGATTCATGGGAATCACTCATGGTTTTGTCCCAGCAGCCCAGCCTCACTGGAGAGAGAAAACTTTTGGGGGGAATGTTGGTTGTGTTGACACAGACATTAGGTTACATCCCTCCCTGCTGTTTCCACTTGTCCTGGTTTTTCCTAGCGTCCTCTTTTGCTCTGAGATCTTCCAGGATTTTTCACACCACTTAGGAGATTTGGAGATGGAAACTTTGAGCAAAATGTGTTCACTCGTTTTCATGTTATGCAAGAGTAAAAACAAAAAAGCCTCAAACTTAATTTAGGATGGAGTGGGACGGGGTGGAGTGGCGCCCATGCACGAAAAACTCCAAACTGCTAAATTGCAAAAAGCAAAACTTTCCTTGAGTTTAATTTTTGTTGTGGGAGATTTTCTGGAGGAATTTTGGAAAAAGTGACGGAACTTTAGAGAAAATGAGAACCATTGACCCGTATCCTTTCTAACGTGGACTTTACATGGTAGACCCGTTCCATGGGTAGGTTGACAAGTGAAGGAAGTAACTGGGACTGGAAGTTACTGCTAGTGGTTTCCTAGGGTAACATCAAATGGTGCTAGCAACTTTATCTCAAAGTTCCCCACTACTATCACCCATCCTCTTCAAGTCCCCATACCTTATATAACTCTATTTCTATTGTACATTTTGATTTTTGTCAAAATAATATTCCAGACTTGATTAAACCTCCAAGACACAAGTATAATAATAGAAGATGAGTATTTGTGAGCTGTGGTTCTCAATAAAATGTTGAGGAAAAGAACCTTTTAATGTTCAGAATGGCCTCAGAACAGTTTCTAAGCTTCATGTATAAACTAGATGCAGGTAGAATGACATGGAAGTTTCCTATAGACCACCCTGTCTTCCTTCACATCTGCTGATGGATGATGCTTAGGAAATTGCTTGTGCTTTCAGCCATTCACCTTTTATACTTGGTTTTGTTCATTTACCCATACATTCCACTTTGCATGAAATGTCTCCTGCTTCTCTATTTTGTGGCCTCTCTGAGTTAAATGATGAGAAGAAACAAAAGCTGGAAATGTGTCTGTAGGGTCTCTTACTCAATCAAGTTGGGGAACCCAGGTAAACATCCATGAACATGTGAATAATAATACAACAGTAAGAGGTGTTGTGGACAGGGTTGAGGAAAAGTCAGAGGAAGTACTGGTGTGGACAAGGAGAACTTTCTTTACAGAGATCAGCGAGCCCTATGGGCCAGCATGACCAGAGCAATCAGCTGGAGCTGGGAGAAGGGAGAAAGCTGAGCTAGTTCTTGAAGGAGCAGCATTTGCACCATAAGCTCAGTTGATTTCAGTTTGAGTCTCAGTGTCTCATCTGCAGAGACAGTTGGTTTGTGTAGAACTATTGAAGATTGAAAAGTACATATCAAGCAACAACTGCAGTGCCTGCTATAGAGTATAGGTGTACTAATTAGCAGGGTTATTACTTTTATTTTCATTATCACTGGAGCAAATCCTAAGAGTTAAAAGTATCTATGTAGAAATCAGAATGAAGTGGTTGGTCCACTTCCATGCTGGAATTCCAGAAAAACAAAGAACTGCACGCACATTCCTCACATTCATGTGACATCAGTTCATCTCCAAATTGGGTTAATAAGAAAGTAGCTGCTATTAAAATTATGTTAAAGTGTGTTTTATAAAAAGTACTTCAGTTCTCTGTTGGGGGCAGCAATAGAAACATAAATCCCCACACAACTTGAAATTCTGAAAAATAATCATATTTCTCTTATCCTGACAATAAAAAAGTGGTTGAAGCTGTAAAAGGGCTGTGGTCACTTCCTATCTGAAAAAAGTGGCAATCCTCACTGAATGGCATCACAAGAAAATGATAAAATATTGTAAAAGGAAGAGAGAGGAAGAGGGGGGTGGGGAGAGGTAACTGAATGTGTTCTTAATTAGCAGCTGCAGTAGGGGGAAGATCTGAACTGCTGGAACTGGACATTCTGAGACGTGGTCAGGGGAAAGAAATCAGGTTTCCTCTTTGCTCGAGGGCAAAACATTGGCAGTTGCTTATAGAAGCAGAGTCCAGGCTCAGGTTCTCGAAATCCAAGGCAACGCTGGCTTGGAGTTTATCTAGATCAGAGGTGAAAGGTTGAGGTTAGTATGGAATCTGGTATTTGAAATTTCCATGGCATTGGCAATTTGGAGTGAGGGTTCCTTCAATGTTCCAGAGGAAGGGATCCAGAATGATTACAACATGTCCAATCATCCAAAGAATAAGCAAACCCCAACAGCTTGGGTAACAACAACTCTAGGGGAGGTTGGAATCTGACATTTGCATTTGTTAAGTCTGTCCAGCTCCCTTCTTTCCTTGCTTCCACCTTCCCTCTCTCCTCCCTCTCTCCCTCCTTTCCTCTCTTGTTCATAACATTTTCAAACTACAAGACATACACTCAAAGATGCATAAAATATGTATATAAAGTTTCGTGAATGATGACAAAGATAAGATCTTGTGCAAGTAGCATCCAGGTCAAGAAATAGAACATTGATAGATTTTCAGAAGCTTTGTATCTGCCCCTGCCCAACCACAACCTCCTTCTCATCTAGTCGGGTAACCACTGTAATAATCACAGTCATGCCTTTGTTTCCTGAGACGCTTTAATGACTTGCTCATTTTTCAACATTATGTTTGGAGCTGTCTCTATGTTATTGCATGCAGCTGATCGTCATTTATTTTATTTTTTTGTATAGAATCCCCTAGTATGAATATATGCAATTCATTTAACCATCCTACTGTTGGTGGACACTTGGGTGTTTCCAGTATAGATTGTTATAAATATGTTGATACATGCCTCATGGTCTGCTAGAGTTTCTCTAGTATGTGCAGCTAGGAGTAAAAAGATTGGATCCTAGAGTACATGGGTCTTCTCTTTTAAGAGATAATGTCACATTGTTTTCCCAAGAAACAGTATGCTCTCCAACCACTGGTGAATAAAAGTTTTCATTATTTCACATCTTACTAATGTTGATATTGTCCAACTCTTTACATTTTTTACATTCTGTTTTGTATCATGGTTCCCATACTCATTTTTTTCTAATTACCACTGATGTTGAAAACATTTTCATAAGCTGATTGCCAATTTGGAAAGATTACTTCATATCTTTTGACTATTTTTTGCATTATGTTTTCTGATCTTTTCTTGAGAGCATATGTAATTACTTACATATTAGAGGCCTGATGCATGAAATTCATGCAAGAGTAGGCCTTCCTTCCCCCGGCTGCTGGCACCGGCTTCCTTCCTGCACCCGGGATCTGGGCTTCCCTTGCAGCCCCGGCTTCGTTTGGATTATGTATATGTACATATACATATGTATATGTATATGTACATGATTTTGTTTCTGTGTTGTACTGTTTGCTGTTGGCTTATAGGCTCACCCTGTGTATTTTCTTAATAACTATAGCTTTATAAAAATATTTTAAAAAATTGATTTTCTCTAAAGCAATGCTCTCAATCTGTTATTTCTCTAGACGTCTTTTTTACTCTTACCACTTTCCTTTCCTACTTACATTTTTGAAACAGTTTGTCAATTTTCACATACCAATAAATACTTACACACCCCTCTTTTAGGATTTGGTTTGACAATGCATTGAATCTACAAATCATTTGAAAAGAATTGACATCTTTAAAAATACTAAGTCTTCCAAATATCATTAACACAATCCAAACTTCTAACTACCTAAGTCTTCTGAAATAACTCTTATCAAAGTTTTATAATCATTTTCATAAAAAATATTGTACAACTTTTGCAAGTTTTATTTCTGGACACTTCATATTTTCTGATGCTATTATAATTATACAATCTAAAATGCTCATTTTCTAATGGTTACTGCATATATATATATATATATATATATAGAGAGAGAGAGAGAGAGAGAGAGATATGAAATGTATATACATAAGAAGCAAGTAATAGTACACTGCAGAATCAAATATTTATATTTGATCTTAGTAACTTTTCTTTGTTGTAATTTATATGAAGATTATTTTGGATTTCCACATATGCAATTATTTCACTAGAAAATAATGATACTTTTTTTTCTTTGCATGTCTTTCTATTGCTTTATTATACTGTTTATGACATTTAGTACAATGCTAAAAAATAGTGGTAATAGCAGCCATCCTTGTCTTGGTAAGAAACACAGAAGATAATATTCAGAAACAATCATTAATTATGATATTTATACCTAAAATAATTTTATTACTATAAACTCCCTTTTTCTTAATCCTCACCCAAAGATATTTTCCCATTGATTTTTAGAGAGAGTGGAAGAGAGAGAGAAAGACAGAGAAATATGGATGTGAGAGAAACACATCAACTGGTTGCCTCCTATATAGGGCCTGGGCTGGAGAGGATCCTGCAACTGAGGTACATGCCCTTAACCGTGCCCTTGACTGGAATCAAACCCGGGCCCCTTTCGGTCTACAGGCCAATGCTCTATCCACTGAGCCCAACTTGCTGGGGCTATAAACCCTCTTTAAAATTAATGATATCCTCTTCAACTTGTATTGCTAAGAAGGTTTATAAATATATTTTTATTGATTTCAAAGAGGAAGGGAGAGGGAGAGAGAGATAGAAACATCAATGATGAAAGAGAATCATTGATCGGCTGCCTCCTGCACACCCCCTACTGGCGATCAAGCCCACAACCCTGGGAGCCTTCAGTCTGCAGGCCAATGCTCTATCTACTGAGCCAAACCGGCTAGGGCATGTATTGCTAAGACTTTTTAATAATAAATTGTTCTTGATGAATTATATCCAATGTTTGGTTTGTTTGTGGGTTTTTTTTGTTTGTTTGTTTGTTTATTTATTTATTTATTTATTTATTTTGAGGTGGAGGCTTTATTCTGTTAGTGAGAGTGGTGTGTTTAAATCTCCCTCTAAAATTATAAATTTGCTAATTCTGGTAATTTTGTAAAATTTAGCAAAACATATTTTAAGCTATATTATTGAAAACATATAAATTTAGAATTGTTAAATAAAAATATTTCTCATTATAAAGTATCCCAATTTATATGTTATACACATTGCCTTATAGTTTACTTTGTCAGCTATTTAGTATAGCTACACCAGCTTCTTTGGTCAGTGTTTTTTTCTTTCTATATCCTTAAAGTAATTTGTATCCTTATAATTTATATATTTCTCTTGTAAATAACTTGTATAGGGAGGGATACCTTCATACTATCTAATAATCTTTATTATTTAACTAGAGTATTACATTTTTATATCATATATATATTTCGATTTGTATCTTTCATCTAATTTGGGGCTTTCTATTTGTTCTTCTGTCATAATTTTTATGTGAGGACTTGTGATTTTAAAATAATTTTCCTTTTTTACTTCTTTATATGGTTTCTATTCTGTTAATATTTACATCATCATTACCACACAAATACTGAACTTATTAAAGTCTAATGTTGATCGATACTTTTACCCACTTTCTGCACAATGCGTGGACCTTAGATCACACTTACGCCAGCTGCCTCCTTCATAACTTGTGTTTATTTTTGTCTTGTAACTTCACAGACATTATTGCAATTTTTATACAGGCGGTGTTTGTTTAAATATGTTCACATATTTCCACCTTCTCTGTTTTCATTCCAGCTTAAATCTCAGACCTTCCAAACAGCATTGGTTTCCCTTTTTCCTAAAATAACATGTTTTCAGAATTTTCTTTAGTGAGGGTCACCTGGTGTGAAATCTATGTTTTAATTTGCCTGAAAATGTTTTTATTTTTCCTTCATTCCAGAGAAATGTTTTCCCACACCCCTACCCCCCACCACCTCAAACACACACAAATGAAGACGCCATTCTTCCTGGTCTTATTGTTGCTGCTCAGAAGTCAGTAGTTAGTCTGCCGTTTGTTTAAACATAACACTCCCTTCAGCTTCTTACCTCTGGGTTTGTGGTGTTTGGCAGGTTTTCTATCATGTGTTTAGGTTGGATTTTCTGTCCTTTATCCTATTTTTGATTCATTGACTTTCTTTTTTCAGTTCTAAGCTGTTATATGTTTAGATATTTTCTTTTCGATAGCCCATATGCACTCTCCCTTCTGGAAGTCTGATTGGAAATAGGACTACATTGCAGTTTGCAAAGAAGGATGGAAGAAGCCAGACGACCTGGGCCCTTAGTCTCAGCCCCATCATGACCTGCTGGGTGCTGGTGGACCAGTCACTCCGTCCTGTCGTCTGTTCTGGGGAGGATATGACACTTGTCCTGGTGGCTACGTGGGGTTGTGAGAATCAGGCTCCATCCGGCTGAGAACGTGCTCGACGTGTACCCAGGCGGGCTGTGCACGTGTGTGGTGCCATCCCTGGGAGCCAGAGCCGAAACTTCTGGGAACACGTTTCCGGGCTGTATTCCCAGCTGCTTGCCTGGGTTTCGTGCTTGTGAGCAGAGCCTTTGAGGGCTGAGAAGCTCTGTTAGCACACGAATGTGAGAAGATGAGAGAGAAATGATAATATTTCTTTCTCCATAGGGAACTCCCAGCATCTCTGAGGAAAGAGACTTTCTTTTGATCACCGACGAGGAGAGAAGGACATTAACCATGACGTGCCCACCAACGAGCGGGGGCAAGGGGCCTCGCTTGACGGAGGAGAACAGGAGGAAGCACCTGGCTGTGCTTGGGCACAGGTCGCACCCGCCTCAGGCCCAGCACCAGCTCTCCTGTCTGCCCTGGGCTGCACCGTGACTCCCCACATCTTCTCAGAGGCAAGGGGAGAACAGACACGACTGGAAGCTATGAAGCAAAGCAGATACGTATCAGGGACCCTTACAGAGTCCAGTACCCACAGGGCCAGGCGGAGAAATGTGCATGGGTCTGGCAAACGGGAGAGCGTGCATTGTCTACAGGGGACTGGTCACTGCTCAGCTGCCGCCCTGGTGCCCTAGTGGGTAGTGAGAAAGTGGGTGAGTGTGTGCGTGTGCGTGCGTGTGCTCAGCAGTGGGATGAGCTTGGGGGATCGGCATCTCTGTGGAGTGGGAACCAGCAGCAGCAGAGGTGAATAATCAGCGCCCCATGGCTGTCTATCCCGGGTCCCTCCAGGAGCTGCCTCGTCCCCTGTGCCACCACAGTGCGGCCAAGAGTTCATATCCTCCCCAGGCCTCAGTGGGTCTCCCTGTGGGTGTGAGAGGGCAAACCCGTGGAAATAATGTTTCTCGGAGCCAAACATATGCCTGTTTCAAAGAGACCCCCCCACCCACCACTGGGCCAACCCTGATGGGGCCAAACCAAATACTCCCGAGAGCTGGCTGTGACCTGTGACCGCCGGCTTGAGTCTCCTTTTCTTGAGGCAGGGAAATCTGTTCGGAATCAGCATCTAAGGCGACGCGCCCTCTATTTCCAACAGGCACGGTGCTTGCTTGCTTTCTCATTCTTGTTTTATGTTCCTCCTCTGCTGCTTTCTCTGCAGAAAACAAACATTGTCCTTCCTTTCTGAAGTCCCCTAAGCCTGAATTCCCGGCCACAGACCCCTGAGCCTGCACTCACCTGTGTAGAAGGAAAGGGCAGAAGCTGCTCGCTGAGAGGGGTGGGCTGGCCTTGTTATCAGCACAGGACACAGAGGGTAAAGCTGCAAATGACTTCCTCCGGGGGGCACAGTGTCAAAGTCTCTCAGAGATGGCAATTCTTCAGAAATGATCGTCACACTCTTCACGTTTGCTTTTGGACCTTTCACTCTGAAGAGAGAGGTGCTGGCAGCTATCTTGGGACCACAGAGGACTGCTTTGCCTCAGGACTTTTGACATTTCCTGGATGAAGGGGAGAGAGCCATCCCCTTGACCCCTGCAGAGGTGGCCAAAGAGCAACACTACAGAGGCGCTGCGCTGACCTGGGCCTCGGGGCCTCAGAGGTTGGCTAGACACGTGGACAGCACCGAGCTCCCAACCAGCCATCGGGACGCGGGGAGCTTGCAGGTCAAAATGTCATCTCGGACTTTACCCTCTGACCACTGGGAACATAACTCTGGTTAGTGCCAAAGACAGTCACACGGAGCGCGGGGCTCTGTTTATAGATGAAATCTCAGGATGTGTATATTCAGTGTTCTTCCTCCAGGATATTAATGCTCACATGAACTTGTCTGCTCATGGCCCCGTCCCATGCATGTCTGATGGACAGTTAGATGTGAAAGGTGCCTGAGACATGCTGAGGACGCTGTGTGTGTGTGTCGGGGCTGCGAGGCTGGAATGTGAGCTTGTTTAGAGTGAACCCCAATGGAGTCCATTTAACCCGGCAGGAGACGAGGCATCTGAGATACCAGGGCCCCAGAGGAAGGGTCTCCATAAACAGAGGAACTGTGCCAAACATTTACCTTGTGGTTTGCACTCTGTCCAGTGGAGCCTAACAGCATGTCTAGGAAGCTTTATGTTTTCTTTGGTTTTGTTTTGATTTGTTTCTTTTTAAATATATTTTTATTGATTTCAGAGAGGGATAGACAGAAACATCAATGGTGAGAGAGAATCATTGATTGGCTGCCTCCTGCACATCCCCCACTGGGGATGGATCCTGCAACCCAGACATGCGCCCTGACTGGGAACCGAACCCTGACCTCCTGGTTCATAGGTTGATGCTCAACCACTGAGCCACCGCCTCAGGGTGAGCTTTATGGGTTTTAAAGCTTCATGTCAAAATCTGCAGTCAGCTCAGAGGGGAACTAGCGACGGGCTCTGTGGGTACCTCAAGCCCATTTAAAACTTCCGGAGAGAATTCTCACAGTAGGTGACGGGCTGAGGAGCGATCTCTGGGATTTACTGAGAAGTTAGTGAGCACCCACACCCTGCCCATCCCTGAGCTCGGCAGTGAGTGGGAGGAACACGGGTTTCGGTTCTGGAGATTGTGCACCGTCTGATTGGGAGGTCAGACCACCCACAGGAAGTCGGTTCAGAACTGAATGGGACAACTACACCTGATGCCGACCGCCACGGTAGAAGATTTTCCCGGACATTGAAGGACCCTGTACAAGTTGCCAACGTTCTCCTCCAACAGAGGGGGTGCTGGCAGCTTCCAGACAGGAACCTGAGGGGACCTGCCCTGACAACAGGACCAAGCCATCTCACAGCATCTGAAAGCATTTGGTGCCGTTTCATACATCATCTTGAGCGAGTGTGTGTGGTGCCAGGAATCACTGGAGAAAGAGGTTGAAGGCAGTTCTCTCTCTCTCTCTCTCTCTCTCTCTCTCTCTCTCTCTCTCTCTCTCTCTCTTTCTTCCCTCCTCTGTATCTTCCAGCCAGTATCCCCTCTTTTATCTTCCATTCTCTCTCCACATCCTACCCCCAACCCTTTAGACAGGACAGAAGCCACAGAGCTGAGGGAAGAGGGACAGCTCTGGGGTCCTGGTGACTTCTGCTACCCGATTGACACTCACACGTCAATTCACCTTTCCTAGGGTCTTGGTGAGGACATGGCAAACGCCTCCCACTCTCGCTGAGAATCCTCCAGACTCCCAAAGTCAACCAACCCAGAGCCCTAAAACTGGTAGGAAAAAACCAGTTCCAATCGAATTGTTTATTTTAAGTTTAACAAAAATTGTTATAAAAAGCAACCTTAATTTTTATTGGGTCTTTCTTTATAATAACTAGTTGAAAGCAAACATCAGGTACATGTGTATATTTACACAATTTTAGTCATTTCCAGAATATTTAACTAAATATAGAACTGTTTTAAAAAGATGCACTTTTTTTTTGTTGTTCTGAGAGTGAGTGTCTTTGTCTCATGGACCTATAAGAGAGTAATGAAACTATCTCAGCTCCTTAAACACCCACTTTAATAGAAAATTCCCCTAAGAGTGGAGGTGCTGGCTTCTCGCCCGTCTCAGTGGCCATTAATTCAGCCAACACTTTTACTACGTGTGCCTGTGTGCCAAACACCGTGTCAGGTACTCAAGACAGACAGGTGACTCAGACATGGTCGCTGCCCCTTCCAACTACCTCGCTCTTCAGGAGGCGGTAGCCGGGCAGCGTTCCCTCTGGGCATCTCTTTTGTAGGACAGAGAGCTCCCCAGCGAACACTACCCAGCCTCCTCCATGCCTCGCTTCCATGACTCACACTGAAAACGTCCCGGCTGGCTTGAGCTTGGAAAAAAAAAAAAAAGGAGAGAAGAAAAACGAGAAGTAAATACATCTGACAATAAATTTGAGATCATAAACCTTGGGATTCTTTTTATAATACCACATACTTCAAAAAAAAATCAGGCAGCATTTTTCATTCGCCATGGATTTAAAGGTAGCTCAAAGAAAACACAGGCTTAAGTGGAAGTAGTGAGACGGTGAGCGGGAGCCAAGCTCCCAAATAAACACATCAGAGGCTTGGTCTAAAAAAAGACAGAACACAAATAAGCTCCTCCTGATGCGCCTAAGGTTTCGCTTAACGGTTCCCAGGTCACGCACTCATTTGCCAAAAAGAGGTTAACTCTGGTGCAGCGTGGCAGCATTTCAGGAAACAGGTTTTGTGCAGGGGGCCTGTGGAGGCTGGGCCCCCGGAGGCCCAGGGGGTGCAACGGCTCTCGGACAAGCACTTCGGAAAACGTACACCCAAATGTCGGCGTCTCCAAATCAAACAGTGAGCCTACATACATTTGTTCGGAGCGGCTGTGTGACCCTGGGCAGCCTACCTCCCTCCCAAAGCGAGGTGTCCTCCCTCTAAAACAAGGAGCTTGGACAAATGGCTCTTTCGAATCCTTCCCCGTCCACAGAGGCTCTTCCCCGAGGACTCCACACAGGAAGGCTGGCCAACTGATGAGAGCAATAAGGTAGCCAAAGTCCTGGGAGCTCAGCTGCGGGGAGATTTCCATTCACGATCATCTTTCAGACGCCGGGCCTGGAGGATAAGTAACAGCATTATATCATTTCCAGGCAGAGACCAAAGCTCCCTTTCAGGTCACATGACTTCTCTTCCAGTTTTACACTTCATCCTTTCCTGCCTCAACTGACCTAGCTCAGGGAGTCTCCTGATTTTAATGTGAGTGGATGCTACCTGGGGGTTTTGTTCAACATCCACATTCCTGGGCCAGTGATTCTCATTGAGTCGGTCTGGGCTGGGGCTGGGAGCTAGGCATGCGTAACAAGCATCCCCAAGGGTTGCCATGGCCTACGCTTGGAGGACACTGTTCTAACTGTTCTGAATTCGGGGCACATCTTCCTCACAGACTTCGTCTACTGGGGCCAAGGACCCATCTGATATTGCAACCTAACCGAGAGCATAGCAAGAGGGACATTCCAAGTATTCAATCTCATTCAACGAGGAAGTGAATCAAAGAATGAATTAGGCCTATATAACGGGAGAGGTCATGATCACCATGACTGACCAAACACAGAAGTCACGTGATGCTTGAGACGCTAAGGTGTGTGGGAGAAGGGGTCCAAGAACGGGCTGCAAACCTGGGTCTCCTTGGAGCCACCGGCAACCGTAGGCCGCTCGCAAAGGGGTGTTTCTCCTCCAGAAAACACATCTGTCCAGATCGAGTCCCTAGGCCTCCGCTATATTTTCAGCTGCATCCCTCAAAATGTCAAAAGTGGATTAGAGTGTAAATGATGGTCAATTCGCCCCTGTCCTCCTGGGACCGTGCTGAGCATCACCGGCCTTTGGGGATGTAGGACAGCAGGGGAGGGAAGCGGGGTGGGGACTGGTCTTGAAATGTAGCTGAATAGAGTGAGCTCTGGTGTGTCTTGGGGGGATAAAGCAGTTCGCAGGCTGCTACTTTTTTGTGACATAGCTTTTATGAGGGGAGAGCCAGAATATTAAGCTCATTGCTTCCAGATGGGAAGGTTGGACAAGACAGAGAGGCCTTGGCTCTGCTGGTGCGATATGGATGTGACATATTGAAGTAATCGAGATAGAAGATCTAGCCTTAGCCAAGACTGTCAGATAGATACTTTTTAAAACATTACATGGTTTGTAACAAGGTATTGTGTATCCTCCCAGAAACCCTGCCGCCTCAGTCTCTGGGAAGGCGGTGGGGAGGGGGAAAGTGTGCTTATTTTGCTTGAGTTACTAAAGCTCCTTTTATACATGAAGAATTTGGCATCTCTTGGCCAGGACTGGCTGAGCCAACAGTCCGGTGCACTTGTAATGTAGATCCTGCTAGTGACTCGCTAAGTAAGTCCAGGTGCTTGCTCAAGAGGCAGGGTCCTGAGCACTCCCTTAGTTGAGCCCCGAAGCAATCATGGCCCAGCGCCTCAAATGAGCCTCAAATCTGTTTAATAAATCATCTGTCTATTTATAGAGTTAATCCAGGGAGAAATCCTTCGGGTTGTCTGGTCAGGCCTCGTCCACTAGAGGGCGCTCAACGCCCACTTCATCCAGTCTGGGCTGCTCTTAATTGATAAGGGATTTCAGCTCCCCAGGAAGCCCTGTGTCCTGTCCTTTCCTTCCTACTTGTCCTTCAGGCCCTGGATACAAGCAAGTGGATCAAAGCCAGGTGGGATGGGCCGCTCCGGAGGGTCTCCGTGTCCTCCGATGTGCACAGCGAGTTTCGCTCTGGCTTGGCCTGCCGTGCACACGGGGAAGGGAGAGCAGGTGTTCAGAAATCCCCAGTTTGCAATGTGCTGGTTGACTTGTAATTCTCTTAGTCAGGGAACGGCCCCTTCCTTGGCCAACTTCACACCTGAGAACAGGTCAGGAGTCCCTACAGACCCAGTGTCTGCTTCGCATTTCAAAGGCTGGGAACTGTTAAGCTTATATTTTGATTAAAATGTTGTATTCGCTTTTTTCCCTCCTTTCGATGTAATTTCTGGATATTTAATCTCAGCCCCATCATCTGAGGGGCGAAGGGAGGAGGTATTTGATGTGAAACAGCACACAGGGAACGCCGGCCAAGTCAGCCAAGAGAGCAGCTCGGGCTGTGGAGATGTGACAGCCGAGATCCCTTTTGTTCTCCAAGGCAGGCCCTGAAACCCAAGCCCCTCAAGGACAGGAGATCTGTCCTGAGCTTGGAATCCAGACAACCCATTGTCCAGGCTGGCCTCCTGGCTACCTCTGGCGCCTGGGGCGAGTCCCTGAAAGTTCCCTGGCTTCAGTTACCTGGTTAGGCTCCGGGGAGAGGAATGGCCTGTCATTTGCCACCTGCCCTGGGGACATGGAAAGAAAAATAGCAAGTCTTCAGGAAAGCTGGAGTCTGTGGTGGACATTAGTTATAATGTCCCAGCTTCCAAGGGACTCCAACTCCAGGTTACACTGAGATGGATAAAGGAACAGCCTTTAGCCCACCTTGGTCTTTCTACAGGCTGGTGGCCACTTATTCAAATGTCTGCAAGGCCCAGGCAGGTCAACCAAATGTCATAACGAGGGCATGTCTGAGAGAGAGGGGTGCACAATGCAGATTTGTTGACTGAGTGACTACGAGTGGGCCTGGTGTAAGACATTAGGGAGTGGTGGGGACCATGACAAATTGGAAGGTACATACCCTATCGTTGATGTTCCAATTATCGCTCTTTAAAATACTTTAAATATCTTCTGGCCCAAGGGCTACTGATTTTGAACCTCTGGATCCACTTTTTTATATTTCAGGCCTGCATAAAAGACCAAGGAAGAAGGAAAATGTATGTGGTAGTCTAGGGAGTCCCCAGTCTGCCCAGTTAAGCCTGATCTTAATATCCCATCTTTGCTCACAAATACAGTTCAGTTTGTCATTCTACCACTTAGGATGAAGTGAACCCAGTCTCCTTAGAAACAGGATGTGTGAATGGTACCGTATAGAAGGAGGGATCATAGCAACAGTCTCTCATGCAGACCTCTATTTGGTATACAGATGACGAGCTAATGGCCATCCCTGCCTCATCTTCCCCCCAAAAAGCCCCCAAAACAAACCTGCAAGGTTCTGATGGAGCCAGAGGAACAGCTGGCCTGGTTTGGGACCTGGTCATGGAACTGGGCTTCAGTTTCCTAAAATGAGGGTCCACTCCCCTGGCTATCCTTGCGTAGGGCTGTTGGTGAGGACCCACAAGATAATGCCATGGGAAAGGGCTTTGTAACTTGCCACGTGCAGAACGGATACGAGTTAATACCATGGATTCGGGAGAGAACCTAGAGGAATAGTCCTCCTAGGAGTTCATTACATCCCTTAAGTTGCTTGCACGAGTGGGGTGCTTCTCTTTATATTTGAATAAAGTCCTCTATTGATGGGCCCAACTTTTAGTTTCCCTAATGTTTCGTACTGAGTTAAGGAGTCCAAAGCCCATGTTTGCGAGTGACCTCTGACCCTTACTCAATGCTCACCGGAAGCTCTCCTCTACCCATAGAATGGATGTGGGGTGACAAGCCCAGGGTTGGGGACAGGCACCTCATAGGTGGCTCTCTGTGCTCTGCTTCCTCGAACACCCCCCCCTCCCACCCGCCTTTCCAGTGGGTCCCATTCTGTCATCTGCTGTTTGCATTCCTGTTGTTTCCGTATTTATCTCAAGGATATTTGGTTGCAGGTCTCTGACGCTGTATTTTAGGTAAATGTGTACAGTGATTTCATCCTGGAGCCTAAGGGAACTTCCGCACCTAGCATTACTCATAAGCAGGTGAAGTGGAGGGCGGCTCAGCCCTGCTCCCTGCACTGGTGCAGGCAGATGCTCAGCGGCATGTTTCCAATAAGAGGCGTAGATTTGCACTGCCTCCTGATCAAAGTCAAGCTGCTAAGCCTGGAATCCGAGGCGCTCCACGTCCCGCAATAGCTCTCTCGCCTTATCCTCCCCCACTTCCTTATTAACACCGGGGTTTCAGGCACCCCCTTCCCCAAACACGGCCCACATTTTCTCACATCAAGCATTCATGCATACATTTCTTCTGCCTGAATTTTTTTTTCTAGAATGTCTGCCTGCTACAATCATGAGCATGTTGAGCAAAATGTTTATATGCCCCTTATATTTCCATAGAGAGAGAGAGCGCAAGGTGGAGATGAAAAGACAGAGGAACACGGCTAGGCCTTCTCTCCATCTTCCTGAAGGGGAGGGGTGTAGCTGGGGCCAGGAATTAAGCACGCAGGGCTCAGCCCCGCCCCCCTCTCTGTAGGGCTGCATCTGCCTGAAGATCAGTGCCTTCTTGTCTGGCCCTACCTGCTCCCTTTGGCCAGGGCTTGGAACTGCCTTTGAGAAGCATCAAGAGGCCCCTCTCTCTGTACCGGACCCTCCACAAGGACTGGCCTGGCCTGAAGCAGTGCTGCCCCCTGCAGGACACAGGGTAAGCGCATCTGCCTGCAGGCCCAGCCCTGCCCTCACTGGGGTCTCCCAAGCTATAGGCTGCAATGGCGGGGATGGTCCATGTTCTCCGTCCAGAGGTACAGCAGGTATGCTGAAGGTCTTAGCTCCTCGTTCTCATTCCATCTCGGTTGCCTCCTTGGTTATGAATCCTGAGGGGGAGGGGAGAGGTTCTTCATTCTATCTTCAAACTTCAACACCCAAATATCACATTTTCAAAGGAGCAGCCTCCGGCCTCCCCTTAGGAGGCGTACTCATCCCTCCCTTTTCCTCTTAGCCTCTCTCCCGTGGGATTCCAGTTGTACTTCATCTGTCCATCCTTTTCTTCCTCACTCATTCACAGGTATTTGGGGAGCTGGTGTTGTCCTGGATCTAGATGTCACAAGGAGTCACATTTCAAGTCGCCATTTCCTCTGAAAACCCAACTCTAGACATGCGTGCGGTGTGATGAGAACAGAATTGCACAGAAGGCCTGGCGTGAGGTCTCAGGTTGAAGATTATCAAATACTGAGAGCCCATCAGGTGTCAGCAATAGTGCTCGGTGCTTTTTGAGACAGAACTTTGCGATCGTTGGATGATGTTATCCCCTTTTCATAATGAAGATAACTGAGGCTCAAAAGCCAAAGCAAAGGATACAAAACAATAATAAAGAAGCCATGGTCTCCGCAGGGTCCCGAAGCCAGTAGTTGGTCAGCCAGGGCTCCTGACATTCACTGCTCTGTTCCCGGGGCCTCGTCACACACACTCTCTCAGTCCCTCTGCAGTGGCAAGAGTAACCTATAAAGCGTATCTGTAGTGACAGAGGCAATAAGCAATGAAGGCCAAACCCAAAGATCCAGGGTGCGAGTGTGTGAAAGGTGCCATGCGGGGCTAATCCCCGGGGCCTTGCACACCCAATGGGAGCAGAGGGTTGACGGAGGCCCAGGAAGAAGCATTCGTGAGCAGGAACAGGCTGGGAGGGGCATCGCAGGCAGGAGGTCCCGCCGCAGTAAAGGAGCACAGGCCGATGGAACAAGGGAAGCTCAGAACTCAGGGGGTTTGCCAGCCCGGCCTGAGCCAAGGTTGCTGTTTAGATGAGATGGCATAGAGTGAGAAAGGACAATGAATTCGGTCTTTACCTGGCAGGACAGCAGTTTCAACTTAGGATGAACCATAGTATCATCTGTTTGAAAATAAATATCCCCGTCGCCAGACCTACAGAATCAGAATCTCCGGACATGGGTTGGAGCTATGATTATTATTATTATTTTATTTTAAGCTGTCACAGATGACTGAAGCTGAATAAAGGTTGAAAACCACCGAGAAAAGAAGGAAGGCTATAATAAGGCCCCGGGGGTAGGATGAGTCCTGGATTTGAGTTCTGATCTTGGCTTATATCGTGCTTCGAGTTGTGGCAAGCCTTTGCGCCTCACTTTTCTCATTTTTTAAGATGGGAGCAATGAGAGGACCACCTGCCTCCCTCAAAAGGTCATTATGATGAAAAAAAAAAATGTATTTGAAAGCCCCAGCGTAGCCCTTGTGCACAGGAACCCATAGGTAGAGGTGAGCCAATTCTCTGAATTGGGAGGGGCAGCAGGTTGTATGTGAAAGTGTGTGGGGCCGGCAGGTGCCCAGGGAGGAATGCGCATTGAGGATGGGAGGGTGGGGGTAGAGGCAGGCACTGGCTCAGGTGTGACTGGGCCAGGACAGCCAGGGGGAGGCCTTGAGCACATCTATGTGGCCACAGGCAAAAGCGTCAGAGTCTCTGCGGGTGAAAGGCAAGGCTGTTTCCACACCTAAAAATAAAACGGGCCTCTCCCAACACTGGATTGGGTGCCAGGCCGCTCCCAACGTCGGACTGGGTGCCGTGAAATCCCGGAGGGCCCTGAGATGCGATTCTAATTTTGTGAAAATCATCGTTCTTGAATACAAACTCAGGCAACTTTGCTGGGGACGATGTCCATATAGTGTGTCTTCCAGAATGTTATCAGTGGTCCCAAAGAGATGTCAGGCGCAGAAGTACTGAGAGGGGGCGTGTCCAGGCAGGCGTCTGGGGTCTCTGACTTGGCATCTTCCAGCAGGCAGGGAAGGAGGGGGGGTACCAACCCCTGAAGGTTTGAGAAAGGCCGACGTGTGATTCCACACGCCTGATGCTCCCACCCGGGTCTGACCTGGGCCCCTGGGTCAATCCCCTCTGATCCCGAAAGAGTTACTGCCCCCCCTCCCCCCGGGTGGGGCCTGCTGCCCTTCCTCCCTCTCTGGCACTACAGGCCCCATTATCTCATGAACATGAACTTTCCCCATATCCCTGGGAGATAAGTATTTCCTTATGGTAATGATCGTGATTCTCGTTTTACAGCCGAGCACGTGCAGACAGAGGGATGGTCCTGAAAAGAGGGAGACATTTTCTTCCCTTTCTCTGGACTCTGTCAAGTTCAAATCATAAAACGGAAAGCGCAGGGAACATCTCTGAGCGTTTTCCGGCGGAGGAAGCGGGGAGCAGGGCTGGGAGAAGGACGAGTTAGTGTGGGCTCGCTGTGCTGCAAATTTATGTTCAATTTGTGGGGGTGTGGGGTGGGGGGTGGGGGGTAGGGGGGGAACCAGAAGAGGCAGTGGCTAGTTGGAGGTTCCTTTTTATTTCCATATGCCCTTAAAGAAAGATGGAGTTTCGGGAATCATCTCACGCAGGCTTCACTGTGCATAGGAGGAAGTGAAGGTCAAAGAGGGGGCTTGTTCAACAGGCTGCGAGGAGAAGAGCTGATCCCGCCCCCAAGTCCCGGTTGCATTTTTGTCCTGCTGTCCTGGCCTAAACGGTTACACGTGCTCCTCTGTGAGCCGGTTCTCTGTGCAGAGGGACATCCAAGGGTAATGCTGCCTTTCCTCAAGGTCATGGCGAGAGCCTGGCTGGAGGCCGGACTTATCTGACGAGTTTGAGAAACATCTTGAAATTATCAGGACTTGGAACACGGCCTTGGTTTGCACTGAGCTTTCACCGCCTTATCGAGTTCCTAGACTTGAACTTCTCAAAGTTTAGTCAATCAGTTTTATTTGCCTCATCGGGAGCCCTGCAATCTTAGGCTCGTCCCCCCAGGCTCGGGGTGAGGATTCTGGAGGAGTGGGAGCCAAGGACTGACCGGGAGAGGCGTTCTAGGAAAACTCCCGGGGCTGAGCAAGGGCCCTGGGCCTGGCACTGGGAAGGGGCACAGGCTGGGTGGGAAGACAAGTCATCAACCCAGAGCCCTGGGCCTGGGTTACAGGAACCAGCGCGGAGGTCAGTATAGGGTGGCCCCCTTTCTATACAAGTGACTGATTCCTACAGACTCCCCATTATTGCAAACTTAAATAATTCAAAATTAATTTTCTTATAGGCATACAGAAGGGAGAATGCATTTGGAGACTTGTAAATGTATAAATACCATAAGGAATATAACTCATTTTTTGCTTTTAATTTACTTTTGAAACAATAAATACATAATATGTGAGTAAAGACGTCCAGGAAACTTAGAGATGTTTGTTCAATGATTCTTTTTATTTTCTTGGGGTGAGCTCGAAAGTTTTCCTAAATCCACTCTAACGTAACGGCTTGAGTTATCCTGGCAGAGCTTTGGTCATCTTCAGAGTATTTTATCGCCGCTCAATCTATTTCATAATGTTTTTGTTCTCAGGAATGTTTCTCAGAAAAAGCACGGTCCCCGCCACTCAATACTCCCTGGGACGGCGTTGATATGAGATAGAGGAAAACTTTTAGATTATGAGAACACGGAGCAGCGAATGGAATGGCAGCAGGCTCTCCTCCCCCACGTTTTGACTCAACCACAGGAGGCACAGGTGAGGGCTTTGCGCGCGTGAGGAGCATGGCCTTGCTGTGGGGCCGTGGAAAAACACGGGTCACAACTCATTCAGCACTACTGATCGCATGTGATTCTTCATCTGTATACATTTTGGAGGTTTGAGTTCTCCAAAATGTCAGCATTTTGTGTGCTCTGTTTAAAGTCATCTAACATTCTACCATACTGTACAATATACAGAATAACGTGGAAGTTCAGAGAAGGGAGTGGGGAGAAAAAGATCAGAATCAAGATGAAAACTCCCACCTTTTGCCTGTGGACAACTACATATGTGATTTACTGAGCGGTATACCCATTGATCATGCACCATTCTCGCATCCTTTGTACATCTAGAACATTCCATCGCCTCCTTCAAGGAGAATCATTGCTGAGAAAGCATCGTATTAGCTACGCTCATTTTATTCAGTTCTCCTGGCAATACCAGGATGCCAGCTTCTTTATGTCACGTAGATCTTGAGTTCTCCTGTCATTTTCTTGAGTCTCTGCTCCCTCTGAAATTGTGGACCCGTGAGTCCTCGCTGCATTGGCAGTTTCAAACTCCACTGTTTATCTGCCCAGCCCCTTAAGATAGCCTCTTAGCAACTACCCTCCTCCAGGCTGCTCAGCCACCCTCCCTGCACCAAGAATTGACAGATGTGCCATATCAACCTGTTCAAAAAATGGTGCCCACATCCTCGCCCCATATGTCCTGGCTCCCTCGGTAGCCTTTTACTTTATCTGCTTCCCTTACCGTTCTCAGCGAGAACAGTGGTCTGCTACAGCCACTGCCTCATCCCCAGAAGTGGAAGTCTATAAATGTTTCTGAGATTTGTATCTAGAGATCCGGGTAACTCTTTTTAAGAGACGAGTAGAATTTACATACATAGAGCCTTGTATTTATTTATAGACGGCGCTTAGGTATTTTCCAAGCTTTCACTGTTGCCAACAGTGCTGCTGTGAAGGTTCTTGCACATGTTGTCTTGGACACATCTTTGGGAAACCCTGTAGCATAGACACCTGCAGGTGGAATTGCAGAGCCAGAGGGGATGCTCGTTGTTCATGTCATTGCTTTTGACCAATTTGCTTCCTAAGGCAGATGGAAACGTCTGTTCTACTTTCCCCAGTGTGTGTGCGTGTTCCTGTTTACCACTAGCTCTGGCAACATTTGTGAGAGCATTCAAGTTTTGCTCATCAAATGAAAAGTGGATCTGCATCTCCTGATTTTGATTGTTAGTGGGATTCTCAAGTTTAGTTATTTCGGGGTTCCTCTTTTCAGAATGCCTGTTCACATCTCCAGGCTCCTGTTCCACTGGGCTTTCAAGCTCAGCAACAGACCTGACCCACACCTGCAGTCCTTGCAGGCACCAACCCCCAAGGTGACTTCTTCAAACAGGCTCTGTGGAGGCCCATGGGTGCCCTCATCCCTCCTCCTCAGCAAGGAGAGGGGGTGATCACTTCCGGTTTAGTTACTTCTTACTGTTCTCCGACTCTATTACCCCAACACACAGCCAAGCTCACTTCTGACCTTTTTCAGGAAGGCTTTTCACCCAGCCCTCATTCTCAAAGGCCACTTCTTCTTCTGAAAATCTCCATCCACCATTTCCAGTGTCTGCTGCCCGGGGTATGGTCTACAGCTGTGTTCTGTCTTCTGTCCCCCTGATCAACTCAAAGCGCCTTGAGGCCAGGGCAGTGGCGTGCTACCGAGCCTGGAAGTAGACATGTCGGACAGTGGACTCAACCTTTGCTAGTGTGTGGTCTCTGCACCTGTTCCTTCATCTGTAAAGATAGCAATACCTACCTCATAGAAATGCTGTGAAGATTGATACCTTTATGCCTTTAGCAGGATGCCTGACTTAATGTTCACTCAAAAAGGCTTTCTGAGTGAATATTATTTATATTCCATAATAATTATGATCTTATATTTCCATAAGAATTATAATCTTGTATTTCCATAATAATTAGGATCCTGTATTTCTCTCTACCCTGTGCAACACTAGGTTTCTGAAGGGGATTCCATACATGCTAGATTGGCCTGGATTCCCATGTGAGGCTCTTATATACTGGACCAAAGTTCATTTTGGTTAACTACATACCCATTACCTCCTGCTCATTTGCGATTTGGTTCCTTGTACCCTTGCTCCTGCACTGCATGATGGTAAGTGTGTCCTGAGATTTGGGCCGTGCAGTAGTACAGCTAGGGAGCATGCTTGAAGGTGGTGCTTGCAGGACTCAGGTAACACATGGAACCCACTGAATAGTAAAACCGAGATATGGGGTCCCACTCCATTCTGCCCACTTTTGAAATCCTGGGGGTCCCAGGCCATGAGTAGCCTGGCTCTTGTCTGCTTCTCTTACTGTGCCAAGTCTGGGAAGCATGTTTTCCCTTTGTTAGTTTACCCAGATCAGCAGCTTCTGAAAGTGCAAAGCTTCCATGAGATTATTTGCTTTGTAGCTGTAAGAATCCCATATACTGTATAGCCCTTTTCAATGTGCAAGGTACTTGCACATCTGTGATGTCACACAGTCTCCAAAGTGATGCTTGAAGATAGTCAGGGTTCTTTAACCCCACGCCATAGCTGACTCGGAGAGAATATCCTCTCCAGGTTCTCAAAGCTGAGAAGGGACAGGACTGGGCTATTAAATCTAAGTGACTATCGATATCGTTAATATTCAGAGTTCTTACTGTGTGCCACAACCCACGTGGCGTATTGTTACTCATGTTATTCCATTTATACTCATTTTGCATACTGATGAGATAAGTTTAAAGAGACAATGTGGCCCTGGCTGGTTTGGCTCAGAGGATAGAGCGTCGGCCTGTGGACTGAAGGGTCCCGGGTTCGATTCCGGTCAAGGGCATGTACCTTGGTTGCGGGCACATCCCCAGTGGGAGGTGTGCAGGAGGCAGCTGATCGATGTTTCTCTCTCATCGATGTTTCTAACTCTCTATTCCTCTCCCTTCCTCTCTGTAAAAAATCAATAAAATATATTTTTTTAAAAAGAGAGACAATGTGACTTGGCCCATGGCTAGTGACAGAAGAGTTTAAAGTGGTCTAGAGCCATTGCTGTTACCCACACACCATGCAGTTTCCAATCCACAGGTGATGAGGCATCAGAGGCAGGAGGACACCTCACCTCAAGGCCTCTAGGATAAGGTGACACTCACAGCCAGTTTCAGAGAAAAGGGACATTTCATTCTTGCCCCTCACCTCCTGCCTGGCCACCTCCCATCCCCTCACACCCAGGATCTCTGCAGGGACTGGCCCAGCTCTCCAGGAGCATGGAGCCCACTGACGGTGGAGACCTGGACTTGAGGGAAAGGAGTATACATTTTTGACAATAATAATTATACTGACATGGACACAAAAATGCCATTCATGAGCATGCTGGAGAATTTTGAGTGTTTGATTTATCTAAGTGATCTTCATTAATACATTTATGTATACAATTTGATCTACATAATCAAATACATTATAAAACATCATTTTGGTGTAAAGGAAACTAAAGAAAAAAATCACTAAAAAGCATGTGGGGTGCTTAGAAGAGTCCATAAAACCCTTTCATTTTCACATCAATTCGGCAGGACTGTGCTGGACTGGGGCAACCTGACTAGGAGAAGAGGGGGCAGGGCCATTAAGACACGGACTGAGCTACCACTTCTGACTAGCTCCTTTTTGGACCAGAGTACCAACCTCCTAACGCTTGTCTGCCACCACTGTCCCCACTTCAATGTTACTCTTGTCCTTGTGATCGCAATCCACCTGACATACAGAGCTACTCATGCCATTCATCTGCTACAAAACCCCAAGATGCCCACTGTCCAGAAAACTAGGTCACCTTGGCTTCCCTTATGTGACCTCCACACCACTCACGACTCTTGCCTCACCCATCTCTCCAGTGTCTTTTTTAGTTTCTCCTCTCTTGCCACACCAGGGCCCAGTGCCTGTCCTTCTCCCACTGCCTGTAACACCCTCTCTCCGTTCTTCCCCAAGGAACGATGCTCCCCAGGCCAACTCAAAACCACATGGTTAGCCACCTACCCAACACCATCCATTGCCCTTTGAGCTCTTTCTTATAGATTTAGTCCATTTGTATGATAGCTCTTTTGTATGCATGTATTTATCTACACCTGCTAGACTGGGAGTATTTTGATGGGGAAAAATTGGTCTTGTTCATCCATGTATCACCAATACCCAGCACAGCACCTAGAATATACGAAATACTCAAAAACAGTTAGTAGGATGTTTTTGATACCTAATATGTGCCAGGCCTAGAGAGGCACATGGATCTGACCTAGAGACAGACACAACTTACAACAGTGTATTAAGGGCTTGACTGGAGGGGGCATGTGGCTGGGGCTCATCATAGGGCTAGTAGTTTTAAGAAGGAAGTGAAAAACAGTTTCTTGCCCACGCAGGGTAAAAACAAGGGGAAGAGAAGCATTCCCAGTGGAAGTAAGCAGACCAGTTGGAGGAAAAGAAGGTACAGCCAAAAAAGCTTCAAAAATACTGGAGTTCGCCGAGAAGTAAGTATCATTTGCTGAAAGTCTTCATGTTGAAGCAAAGGTCCTTGGCTTGCAACGGAGGTCACCTGTTTCTATGAACCTCCAGATAGCAGAATAGAAGGCGAGAGCCCACATATGGGATGACTTAAATTGGTGCGAGGGAATGTGTGTGTCACTCTGATCGGGGGTGGTACGTGCTGCATTATTAGGCCCAGGCTGAGGCCACAGTACAGTCATAAATCAAGAAGCGGGTGTTTAAAAAACAGTGGAAGTGTTAAGGAAACATGAAGTGGCTGACCTGCAGGGCTGGGCTGTTACTCCCTACAAGAATTTCGATGACTAATGATGTGGATAAATAAGTGCTTAAATTTCTCATAACCACACGTGTAATTTATTTAATTTAGGGGGTATTAAGCAGTTCTGGGAGCCCTCTAAGACGATGGTGAGCAGTTAGTTGGAAAAGGTTTCCCACTATTCAAAAGAGGCTGGTGCCTTTTTCTCCGAACCATTCCCCCCGCCCCCCCGATAACTGGGATTAATGTATAGAAAGATGAGATTTAGAAGTAGCCACCCACCCTTCTAGTTTAATTTATAGTTTTTAAAGTTCTACTGGTAGATAATCATTCAACTGGGTCTTGGAGAGACTTTTAAAAAAATTAAAATAACTGAGACAGAGGTGAGTCACACCTGAGGATTTATTGGGTCACATTGATGGAGATTGAGGGCCATCTGCTCAGGGAAAGGCCTACATGCTGTGACGTGGAAGGACCACAGTAACTGAGGCTCGGGACTGGCTGCCTACATGCCATTCATCAGCTGTCACATCCCTCAGCCTCGATTTCCTCATCCCTAGAAGGGTGCCAATCACACCTACCTCACAAAGGATTGTGAAGATCAAAAGGCAAATTCAGATGCCTATTTCCATACATGATATGCTTCTTAGATGTGTGTGAAAATCAGATATATTTCCATTGAACAAACAATATAGAAATATTATAAGGAAAGTTTGGTCCTCAATCATTATCATAATATATAAAAAGCCAGGGGCCTTCACGACCAAAACAACCGGACAGACGACCGAACACAGGCTGCGTGGGGTGACAAGGCTGGCAGGGGGGTTAGTGAGGGACGACCAAACGACTGAACAGCAGGCCCTCAATCGTTATAAACTATAAAATCCCTAATTAGACCTTACTGTTTTGATAAAAGTCTTAGATACAATAGTTTAGCACTTTGTGTTATATATATTAAAAGGGTGTCCCAAAAATGTATACATACTTTGAATGATCATAAAGTTAGTGTTTATTAACATACAGTTTACTTTCAAAATTTAAAATAATCTGCAGAAATGGATAATTTTTTTGTCAATGCCTGTTTTCAAACTGATGACTGTTCTGGTCCAGGCACTGCTAATAACATAAAGCAATGGAATGGCAAACATCAAAAATTTTCTCGTTCAATATTTGTGTGTCCTCAACTCATTGACTGTTGCACGTTTTGTACCATAAACTTTATATCTTTTATGTATCCCTATTAAAAAAAGTCTAGTGGCACTTTAGGGTGAGTTTTCTTTGTTCAAAGCTTAGTTTGGCTTCACCCATTATTTTAAATTAGTTAAACCTGAAAAGGAATAAAATTAAGCATGTTATCAGCTATTAAAGTGTGCATATATTTCTGGGGAAACACCCTATATATTTACTTTTAAAACTGAAAGTAAAAAAAAAATTATTGAGCTAATGAGCTTAGGCTCAATGAACATGTGATTGAGGTTACAGATTGTTTTCAGTATGGTTATTTCATTCATTCATTTGACAAATACATATATAAATTAGTACCCATTACTTGGCACTTCAGTCTCAAATGGTTAGGATTATGAGAAATATGTTGATTTATTACTTTGCTTTTTTTTAAAAAATTCAACCTATTTTTTAAAAAATTGATAAAATACAGGCGGTATCCAAATAAGTTCCCAAACACTGCAGATCATGGACAATGCCACTGCTAAACAGAACTACTAGCTGGCAGCAATACACAAGGGATGGCTCAAATGTCCTTTCATGACTGATGATGAAAGTCTAAATTCAGCATGGAGATGTGTTTTAAGGGTCTCAGTGTAAAATATAGATAGTAAAAATGTTGAAAACCACCAAATCTCTATCTAAAATATTTTGGTTAAGGCAGCAACCATATGGAAGGGAATATTAGCACCGGATATCAGAGGGTGACGGCAGGTAAGAGAAGCAAACAAGAAAGCCAGGCGGGAAGTGGAGTCCTGGCCCATAGACCGTGCTTCTCCTGAGAGCCGGCTCAGATGCAGGGGAAGATGGCCCGCTTTCCTCAGGACAGCCCGTTCTTCCCTATGCCATTCACTAGCGGAGAATCCTGTAACTCCGCATTCTCAATCCTGGCTACAGATCCAAAACACTTTTGGTTCTTAAAAAAAAATGCCAATGTTCGTGCCCCACCCAAGACCAGTTAAATCAGAATTTCTGGGCCACTACCTGGGGAAGCTCAGGTGCAAATGTATGTCGGATGCCAACCTGTTAGTTTTTTTTTTCTTTTCTGCTATATTAGTTTGGAGATTATACATTTTAAAAATTATTTGTTAGTGGTCACTCTGTATTATATCATGCATCCTAGACTTAACAAATTTGAATACCAACCTTTACTTTTATCTTTCCCTGGATAATGAAAAACCTTTAGAACGCTTTAATTAAAATGACCCCTTCCTGATTTCTATCTAAATATCATCAGGTATATTAAGTCTACTATTTTACATTATTATTTTATATGTCTTATTAGTTTTATCTGATGTTTATATCATTCTTATCTTCTATTATAATTATCAGGTTTTATAATTACTAAGTAGTATTTTATTTGATCTTTATTATTTTCTCGGGACTTCCTTCTGGAATTACCTTCCTTATGCCTGAAGTGAATCATTTAGAATGTCCTCTGATGTGAGCAGCTGTGGCCAGTTCTCTGCATTTTGGTATGTTTGTGAACATTTTTTTTATTTTACAGCCAGTCTGGATATATATTTTGACTGAGTATAGAATTTTAGATTGGCATTTATTTTCATTCAGTCCACCACTCTCTTTCACACGTGTATGTATTTCATATGTAGCCTTTTCAGGCTGGCTGCTTTCACTTAGCAATATGGATTTCACGTTTCTTCAGTCTTCTCATGGTTTGATAGCTCTTTTCCTTTTAGCCCTGAATAATATCTCTGGATGTACACAATTTACTTATTCACTTACATACTGAAGGGCATGTTGGTTGCTTCAAAGTTTGGGCATTTATGAATAGAGGTGCTATAAACATCTATGTACAGATTTCTTGTGTGGACTTAAGTTTCAATGTATAGCTTTTTAATATTCCTGTTTAGAATTAGCCTTGTTGAAACTGTGGGTTATTGTTTCTCATCAGTCCTAGAAAGTTGGGTGTTTTTTTATTATCTCTTCAAATATTGCCTCTGTCCCAATTCTCTCTTTGTTTTCTTTCTAAACTCCAATAAAATATATATTATATATTTTTATTCTACCTGCCACAATTCTTAATCTCTCTCCTAAAATTTCCATCTTTATGTCTCTCTTTTCAGCATTCTGGATCATTTTTCTGATCCTTTTAGCTCATTTCTCCTCTCTTCTGTGGTGTTCAATGTGCAGCCAAATCCACCCTCTGAGGCTTTCATTGGTTATAGTACTTTTCATTTCTAGAAGTTATATATTGTTCTAAAAGTTGTCACTTTTATATGTCCTCTCGGCTAAAATGTTCAAGCTCATTCTTATTTCTTTAAACATAGTGGGCATAGCTATTCTATCATCCATGTCTGATGGTTCCTATATCTGAATGTTTGGATCAGTGCTGCTGGTCCTTACTCATGGCACCAGTACTTGTACCTTACTGCTTGTCATTGCCCTCGATAAAATTATTTACAGAGGCTGCCCAAAGGACCTTCCTCTGAAGAGGATTTGGGTGTGTTTTTTTTTGTTTTTGCTGCTGGTCATCTAGGGTATTACTAATCTCTAATGACTTTAGAACAAGTTGATGGTTTGAGCTTTCCTGGCTTGCTCTGGTGAAATCAGTTAGCACTTGTGCAGGGGGGGCAGGGTTACTTTACAGCCTTGCAGGGGCAGATTTCTCTTCTTATATGTTCCCTCTGCTGCTCAATGTTGAGACAACCCCCCTATTCCGTGGGACAGCTGGGAATATAATATACTGTTCATTCTTGCTCACCCCTACCTTGACTGTGTAGTCGTTTGGAATTGCAGCTTATTGTGAATTGCTGTGTCCATCAGACCCCAGATTTTGTGCAGATGTTCATTTCTGTTCTCCTTCAGGTTCTAGGCAGTCAAAACACAACTTCACATTATCGTTGCTTCTTTGAGGGTGACAAATGTCCTCTGGGCAAACGTAATTTTGCCTTTTCTCTTAACTTTTGAGATTCTTACCTTCATGTTTACTTGATTTTGATCTAAAAATGTCTCACCTTTTTTTTTCCAGCACTTTGCTGTTTTTAAGGAAAAAAAATATTTTTTCTATTTTCATCAGAATTGTTAGTTGTCCTTAAGTAAAGATTAGTCCAAGTAACCTAGCCTGTCCTTTCTAGAAGCCAAAGAGTCCTTGAAGTAATTCTTTAAAAAAAGAAACATAAAGACATCTTTTATCTGTCACCACTCACTGCATTCAGAAAACTTTACATGAAATAATATTGATATGTCAAGTGTGTAATCAGTTGCATAGTAGGAAAACTATTCTAAGTATTTGAAATCTTTAATTAGTGGGTTTTCACTAATGGGATATGTGTAAGGTCTGAATTTGAAGAGTTAAAACTGTTGCATTTCAAAAGAAATGGATGCATTTGCTAGAAAGTATAGTTATATGGTCCTTTTGATCTTTGTATTATGATTTAAGTCAGACATATTTATTGTTTGTGCAATTTCTCCAAACCCATGAAAGGTGATATATATCCCTCTGGCATGAAACCGACCCTCTGGATTGGCACTGGGTTATTTAACCACCCTGATAAATAATTTACACTGGGGGATATTGTGCAGAAACCTTTTCAATTAACCTGTGTTGACAGAGAAACTAAATATAGTAGTCAATGAAAAAACTGTTTTAACACATTCTTGACCTGTTGGGCACCAAAAAAGGTTATTGCTTAAAATATTATCTACTCTACATAAGAAAATATGTTAAAGGGGAATATTGAAAATAATAATGATTGTAAATATGAGATTTAAACATCTATTATTTTTTAGAGAAAATTTTAACTTTGTGTATTATTTTAACTTATGTATAAAAATTTAACTTATGTACACTATTGTAGTTCACTAAAAGAAGTGTCCACTGGTCGAGAAGGTCTCAAATCTGAGAAATTTTGGTTAAACTCCTGATCTCATCAGGCATGCTATTTAGGCTTCCTAACGCTCACATCCCTTAACTGTAAATTGGGACTAAGAATACCTGGCAGTGTTGTTACAAGGATTAGAGATAATATAGGTTAAATAGCTTATGTACATAGTAGTTATTGTTTTTCTAGAAAGAACTTTCTGGGGTGAGTTTAATCAAATCTTCTAATTTGTCATATATTTGATGATCTGTGGTCTTAGGGATTTTCAATAATGTGGCCTTCTTTTTAAAAAGAAAATAAGCTCCTTTAATTTTTTTTAAATATATACATCTTTGAAAATTAAGTAAGGGACAAAGTAAATGCATACAAACTATGGCAGAATTAATTGTGTTGGCTTTAGTAAATCATATCTAATTAATCGAAGGCAGACTGCTTACTAAAATACACAGGGATCTGCAGAAAGGAAACCCCCCAAAAAAGCTGGAAGGCAGTAGTCAATAATCTGACTGAACTGTATAGAAGCTTCCAGGGGAATTTGTGGCCAGATTAAAATTTTTCAGTGTGTGAGCTTTCTTTCTATCTTCTCTCATACTAATTCCAAATTACCACCGACTCTCATTGTCACAATGACACACATCCCCGAGACTTTCAGACTCATCATCGCGTATGTTGAGGAAGAGTGTGCTGGACAATTCAGCGTCACCTTCACAAGCCACAGGGCCTCTCTCCCTGTAAGGGTTGAACACATTGTCTAGAGGGCAGGCAGAAACCAGTTAAATTAGTTCGGTCTACCCTGGCCATCAATAGGATGATAGACATGTTAGTTTTTAGGTTATTAATTAACTGATTAAACAATCAACCTAATATCTTGTGAGTAATTGATATATTACTGCCTTTTGCCAGATGTGAGCAGGAGGCAGAGCATGTTGAAATATATGGCCCCGTCCTCAGCACACTGAAGTCTGGTTCTTGAAAACTCACATCAGGCCTTTGAATCCCCTCTACCTTTACTTCTCTGATTAGATTTGCAGCAGATAAACAGAAATAAATATTCCTGGGGTAGCCAGGGCTTCAGTTGTAAATGTCTTTCTAATCCATTCACACTACCCGCAGCACTTAGGCAGGATTATCCATCACAATCATTCTACAATCTTAATCAAATTGCCTGCTGAAGGAAGCCTCGTATTTATTACATTTTTCCTAAATGGAAAACAGCTGTGATAAATTAATGTTCACCAGAAATCTCATATTAGGAACGATTCTCAACTGTCAGTCTTTCCAACTATGAATAATATATTCCTCTACAGCAACCTGTATCACTGAGTGTGGCTAATTCACTTGGCCCCTTCTACCTCACTGTGTGGTACACTGGAGGCGAAATGTTTCCTGAGCCAGACTGGCAATATTTAAATGATAAACATATATTTTAAGAAATAAAAAAGAAAATGGCCTTCAGAAGGCGGCATGGTTGGCAACCACAGAGCACATGTGTACAAGGCTCATTTCAAAAGCCATGTCCATCCAGAGCATCAATCTCCCGCTTATGGATGTGCCTAATGCAAGTATCACTGCTAATGTCACCCACATTCAACCTCAGAATTAGCTCCCTCTCCTCCGAGTCTATAATAACTAATCAAGGTTCTGATTAGAATTTGGCTTCCCAAATGGATTTCCCCAGTGAGACACAACATACTATGGGAAGGAAAGAGGTTTCCAGTTCCTCTGGTGGTTTCTCTTTGTCAACTGACAATTTGACAAATTTAAATATCTGAGGCTGCTAAGCGATGGCCCAAGTATTGTATTATTGTGATTTCACCAAAGAAATGCCTCTCCTTCATCAGCCCCCTTCCTCCCTTTTCAAGCTATAATACTCAATTTCTTTGTGCCTTCTATATATGGTTTCACTGGCTCGTTTGCAAGGTGGTTTTCATTAGCAAATTTATATGTGTGCTTTTTTTCTCTCTAGTCAGTAATCCTGGTAGTCTACTTTTTTTCACAGGAAACAAAATCCATCCAGATATTTTAGGTGGCCAGCGATAGAAGATAGTATAGAAGGTGCCTACAAATTCATGGAAAGGGCTGGAAAAGTAGGATAGGTTACAGTAACAGGAATGACTCCCAAAATACTACAGAACTGACCTGGGAGGGGAAGCTACTGCTTCTGCCACAATCAGGAAGGTGGGGACCTCCAGGGTTCCAATGGAAATACTGAGTTACAACACACAGCACCACAGCTAGGACGCAGGGATCCAGACACGGGCAGGACGCCACCACCCTGCAGCCTCCTCTCAATACCCACTAAGAAATGAGTGGACGCAGAATTTCGGGGTCTATCCCAATTGCCTCTTGTCGTTAAAAAACAACAAAACTAAACAAAAAGAAATAGCTGTGTATCCACAACCTTTCTTGCCCACAGAAAATAGCCAGGAAGAGTAGGGAGAAGGCCCCCTTTTCAATTCTCCCTTCAAAATCTCACTGAAGGGGCATCTATCTGTTGGAAGCTGGTGTTCACCCAGCACATGGGCATTAGGGTTTGTTGCTCATTGTTATGAAACTCTCCCGCCTTCGCAGGATGAAAAGAGCACTCTCCCAGTAGGAACACTGAACACCAGTCACGCATGTCATTCAGGTTCTATTGTCGTATGTTTCTATAAGCTCCATGTAAGTAACATTGAAGGCATCCTGTCTTGCACATAGCCTACTGTTCAGATGTGATTGATCAGTGCATGTGTATGGATATGGGGACAGCATCAACACTGTGCACTGGAGGAGCTGTATGTTAGTTGTACTCGGTGTTATGTACTGTGTGAGATCCTGGATAGCTCCATACCCAAAGGAGACTGTAGCTACAATTAAGTGTGGAATGTGCATATCCTTGGACGTCCCCATATTACACAGAGCGTGAAGCCAGACAAAGGCCCTCTGAAGAGAAAGGAACACTCGTTTGACTTCTGATATCCACATTTACTTTAATGAGATAGAGACCCCCAAGTCTGCTGCCTTGCTTCTCTGCTAATACTTTTCTAATTTAAGTATGGACACATTTTTGTAGCTTCCACTATTTCTTTCAAATATTGAAATATTTGAATATATCGAGATATTCAAATATAGTTATCCTCTTTCCAAGTTCACAGAGAATTCTAGAATAAGAACGTGCATTCAGAGAAAAATGAAAAATACACACATTGGAGCCTTCTCCGCCCTCCTCCAAAAGACTCCAGTGACTTTTGCAACACCCCCAAGTTCATTTATCTATAGGATGGCTCTTGATAGCTTTGTGTGAGCTTTTTAAAGTTCAGCCAAGCCAGCTGCATGATCAACACAAAGACAATAGCTCCCACACACGGGGCTACATGGATTAAAGAACCCGACCCATCAGTAAATCTGCCAGATGGCAGTGGAAGAAAGCTTGTAACTCTCTCACTTTCATTTCAACAGCAGCAAACAATGTTCAATGTTTAAAATAAACTCTTCCAGATGAGCCAGAGATAAACTCCGAGGTGGGTGGACTGGAGCTCGCTAGGCTGCAGCTCTGAAGTGTTTGATTACATTAGCTCAAACCCCTGGGTAGGACCCGCTTCTGTCAACAGAATGCTTCGCCTCCAACACCTACTACATGAAGCCATTTCCTGTGCTTTCATGGGTTGGTGCAGAAACTAGCTTTGCTTTTTGCACAGACTAATAATGATTATTTATTTCTCTGTGCTCAGCATTTCTTCAAACAGTGTGTACAACTTTAAGATATACCCGAAAGGCCAATGTTGTATGTAGGTCTGCACAGATTAAAACCTTTTGAATGTATTGGCAACTTAAACTTCTATTGACGCTTTCACCCTCCTGCGCACTTTACTGTTCTCATGGTAACAAGAAAGGTACCATTATTTAGAACCATTCTGCTAATAACTAGATGCCTATTTAGATCTTTTGGGTAGAAAGAAGGAGAGGGAAGGAAGGAAGGAAGGAAGGAAGGAAGGAAGGAAGGAAGGAAGGAAAAGTACAAGTATTTTGTTAAGTCAGAATTTATAAAAGAAGTTAGAAATATTTTGTTGTTTTTAGTAAACTTTAAAAGCTGTAACTTAAGACCAACCAGGCTATAATACATCATATATGTCAACTTTTAAAGATAAAATGACACACTGAAAAATAATTCTATTAAATATTAAGGAACTTATTTATTTAACACAATTAGTAGATGCTTTAAATGAGGGAGAGAAACAAACACAGGTTGATGACAAAAATAAATTTTAGGACACTCAGGTTATCAACAAATACCCCATGAAGTATTTGGGACATTTTAAAAAATTAAACATCCCAAATTTAGATTAGAAGTCTTCGGGAAAATATGATTCACAACACAGAACAGTGACTGCCGGTTCCTCCAGACTGAAACCTTTATGGTACGTCAGTAAAAGCTCTATTGTATGCAATAGAAGCTCTCTTATTTGGAATCAGCGGGTTACATGGAAAAAAAACTGATTTAAGAAGAATTTCATAAAGAGTAGTAATTGAACTTAATTATTAACTAAACTTAAAACATATGAGGTGTTCATTCATCTGCCTATCTTCTGACATAAGGTTAAAGGCTTGTCTATTGTTTTTCTGAGTGTGGGTTCACTTGGAATTTCATCTCCTTACATTGTGCTCATTTAGTCTATGGCTTCCAGCCTTTGTGCCTTTAAAATGGAGTCAAAGTTTAAAGTCATTTGCAGAGCACTAAATATAGACCCGTTTAGATGTCTATAATATTTACTTTAGTTGTTTTGAAACATTATTCAACAGTTCTAGTGATTTTCCTTCATTTACTTTTTCACAAAACATTCAGCTTAGTTTTCATACAAATTCTTTTTGTACTCATAATTTATTAGTTTGCATTACGATTAACAATTTCTATTCTAAATTATAACTAGCACAGCTAACCCACACAGGATTGGCTGGGTTTTCTCTGTTGCTGACTATGACCCCAGAGGCTAGGCCAGTGATGGCGAACCTTTTGAGCTCAGCGTGTCAGCATTTTGAAAAACCCTAACTTAACTCTGGTGCCGTGTCACATATAGAAATTTTTTGATATTTGCAACCATAGTAAAACAAAGACTTATATTTTTAATATTTATTTTATATATTTAAATGCCATTTAACAAAGAAAAATCAACCAAAAAAATGAGTTCGTGTGTCACCTCTGACACGCGTGTCATAGGTTAGCCGTCACTGGCTAATGACTGGACATTTGATTGTATTTGTGAAATGACAAATGAATGGTACATAACTCACTCTTCCTATGTATGTGACAGAACAGGTAGGCAAGAGGGGACACTCTCATGCCACGGGCCTCAGTCAGTATATTTTAGGGGGAAAAAGGAGAATCGGTTATTACAGCAACTGCTTCGATTAAATAACTGAGCAACAATTCTTCCTTAAGATGGGCATAAACTGAGCTCTCCATCTAACTTTCCTCTAGGAATAAACTACCTTCTTCCATGCTAACCTGTGACTAATTTAACTCTACATTGTCCAGAGAAGGTTCATGAAACATCTGAAGCTGTCTCGGGGGGCCAAGCTCCTGAAGGGGGATTAGTGACATGTTCTCTCTTCAGTGTTGCTTAGGACATTTGGAATCAATTAAATATTCAAATATAGATTCTCTCAGATCTCTAGCCAGGCCCAGCAAGTTTGGGAGGGGAAGAAGTTCAAGGCAGATAACTGCTACTCCTCACACCAAAATCTATAGCTGACGATTTAAAAAATATACTCTCTAGACTTCCTGGGTCTGCAAGAAAATAGACAAGATTAGAAATGAGGAGGAGAAACAGCAGGAGTCTTGTTAAGAAATAGGAGGTACAGTATGCATGGGAACAGCTGCCATAAACCGTGTCTCCAACACAAATAATTGAGTACTTTGGATGTTGCATAAGTACAACAGTACATATGGCCTGCGTGCACTAAGAATGATTTTTCATTGGTAAAGGATTATAAAACAATGTGTAACACAGACTGTATATGGCCTAATAACTTTAAATATTTACACTCTGGCCTTTCGTAAAATTTGCTGACTCCTTGGTTTAGTTTGCTTTCCATCATTTGTACTAATATAAAATTGACTCGCTCTTCCAATTAAATGCTGTTTAGAACCTCACTATATAAAAGTTACTCTGACCTCACCCCTTTTCAGAACAAGCTGTTTGAAACAGAAATCAATTATTTCACAAGATGAAGCCAATAGCCAACATGAAAATGGGTTTCCAACTCAATTATTCCAGGATCTGGCACATTACACATTTGTCTCCCACAATATTTTGCTGAGGTCAGAGGAGGTATCAGAATTGCCTTTTACTTGTTTCTGCGCTGAGTGACATGGTTAGAAGTCAGTGAGCAGAGGGAGAAAGAGAGAGCAGCAAAAAAGGTTTAAATAATCTTTAAAATCTAAGTAGTCATACTGTAGCTATTAGTCCCCGATTCCATCAAACACCGGGTGGGAAGGACATCTTCCAAATGGCAGCTCATTTTCCCTTAATAGTTGGTGTTTCCAGATGAGTTCCTAGTTTTCCATCATGATAAATTAATATATCCTATTTTATTATGGTGCCACAAACAAGAACTCTGAAAGGCTCAACTCTTACAAAAGGCCCAAATCCCCTGAAAAGCATCAGGTATCAAAATGCAGCCAGAAAAGATGGTATTAAAAGAAAAAAATATGGGCTCCTTTTTAATGAAGTCGAGGTGTAGGACAGATTTATTAGCTTCCATTTTTCCAAGTTGCATTCTGGTGTATTTCCTGCCCATACTTCTAAGTTCAGCAGATCTCTTTGCAGGATTATTTTTTTGTTTTAATACTTTTCAAAGAACATGATGTGGCTATACCCACTACACCTGCAAAGACACACCTGTGATGATACAAACACTAAGTGTTCCTCATATTCACAACCCAAGCTCTAACAGAAAACAGACCTGCTGTGCCAAGATCCTGCCATTCTCAAAAAGAACTGATATTATAAAAAGTCTTAAAAAATAACCAAAGATCACCCCTGACCAAAATGCTCATTAAATTTGGTGTAGTTCAGTCTATTCTTTACCATAATTCATTTTCCAATATTAAGCGATGATTAAGACAAATAATTAAAATAATTACTTTTGGTGCTGTAACAGATGCCTACAACATTCTGACGTAGACTCTATTTTTATGTACACCATTGATTCTTTACTTATTATTCATTCAAACATCATTACCAAATGTTTGTGTGTCAGATACTACACTTGACTCTTGAGGAAGGAAAATTAATACAAATATAGTAAAAAAAAAATCTTTCCTTGGAAAATTTCTATTCCAATTGTCTAACTGGATTTGTGAACAAATAATCAGTGTACTAAATCCCTACTAAAGTTGCCAAGATCAATGAAAACAAAGTAGAAAGAGAATGAGTTCAGCCTATAGGGACTGGAAATAGGAACATACTTGAAGAGAATGTTAAAAGGGTTGGTAGTATTCCCAGTGAAAGGGAGAGGGGTATTCCAGATTGAAAGAACAATGCCAGGAGGCGAGTGTTTGGTCTACACTGAGGACGGGATTATCCAATGGAATAACTGGTGATAAGACATTAGTCACTAGGCACATGTGCCTATTTAAATTTAAGATTAGAAATTCAGTTCTCAGTCATATTTCAAGTACTCAATAACTACATATGTCGAGTCTCCCCTATTGGACAGTGTAGAGAATTATCTCCATCATTGCACAGTTCTACTGGACAGCACTGTGTAGAAAAGTACAAGGTAAGCCTGTGGCAGTTCATGGAGAATCTAAAATGTATATGAGTGTTCAAACTTTAAGTAGAAATGGTTTATAAACTACTATAGTCTACAGTCCCTTCACAAATAGCCTGGGGGATTCCACCTGGGTATACTTCTATGGCCTGTTTTACTAATCCAGCTTCTGCATTTGAGTAAGGTGTTTGTTTGTTTTTAAGAAAAAAATTCTGCAGCCTTAAAATAGCTAGCTAGCTAGATAGACTGGACACTTACTGTTATGGGTAACTGGAAATCACCACAGGTTTTTAAGCAGTGAAGTGACACCATGACACAGATTTGGATTTTAGAAATACTACCTCTTAGAGCAGCAAAAAAGAATGTGAGAAAAGACACTTGGTATTCCAAAATCAGTGCAGACTAATGCCGTGGTAAGGACTAATTTCAGTGAAGCGTCTAAAGAAACAGACAATGAAGAATTTGCATCAGTAAATTTATTCCAAGTAAGGATCGCACACACACCAGGCATATTATTTCCATACAGAAACCAGCATTGCAATAGAACTATTTAACACTTTGGTCATGAAAATCAGAGACAAAAACTTCTCAAGGTATCTATTTTAAGTAACTGAGTTCTTTAATATTTGTAATCCAAGCATGTTCAATTACAATTTTTTAAATCTATCATATTGGTTCATTATTCATTATGCTTATTGTATATTTATAACATCTTTCCTGAAATTTTCATTTCCCAAATAAAACTTTTCATAACTTCAAAATAGCCATAGGTACTTCTTAGTAGTACTATTGTAAAACCAAAATTTTTTCAAGTAGCAAGTGCTCAAGCCATCTGACCATAGATGTAAGTGAGATCCATTTTTTAAATGGCTCTTACACTTCCTGTTCCTACTGTACTAGGCCAACCATCACTTCACTGATATCCCAGAGTTTTCTTGCAACGGACTCATCCATGGCTTTCGGCAATAGTTCTTGCTCTTTACAATCCCCAAAAAACTTTCCTGACACACCTTCTACCTCCGGCGAAGAGGCTAAATAAACCGAAGTTTGGGCACCTTCTACTGGAGTTTTGAAAAAAGCCCAAGACACCAAATTGAAAAGTGGTTTGACCAGCAGTGGAATGTGCATGTGCCTCCCGAGGTTAGTCCGCACGATCCCAGGGTGCAGGACATTGACAGTGACCTTTGTGCCTTCCAGGCGGCGGGCGAGTTCCCTGGTGAAGAGGATGTTAGCCAGTTTGCTCCGACTATAACAAAAGCTTTTATTATAGCTTTGCTCACTGTTCAAGTCTTCAAAGTTGATGTCTCCATATTTATAAAGTTTGGAAGAAACTACCACCACCCTGCTGGGCGCTGAACTTTTGAGCAGTCCAAGGAGAAGATTGGTGAGCAAAAAGTGACCCAGATGGTTCACCCCAAACTGCATCTCAAACCCATCTTCGGTCTTCATGTAAGGGCACTGGAAGACCCCTGCATTATTGATCAAGACGTCCAGTCTAGGCTCTTCCTGTGAATGTCAAAAAGAGAACAGCAGAATTAATAGACACAGGCCTTAAATGTACTCAAAATAAAAATTTTAAAATTTCTTATGAACTACTAAAACTCTGTAAAATGTCTATGAATTTTCAACAATTGACAAAGAACTAAAAAAGACTTGTATGCCTAATAGGGGCGTGGCCTTCTGCTTTTCACGTGTTATCTCATCTACTCTCAACAACTTATAAGCAAACAGAAGCACTGAAGATCTATGGTTTGTCCAGTATCACAGGCCTCCCAAGTGACAAACAAAAATCTGAAGATGGATGCTTCTGATTCCAGTGCCCAGGCTCTTAATTAGTAAGCCAGCTTGCTTTCCTAGTTGGGATTCTCAAATTAGAAAAGCTAGAGAGTTGATGTGAGCTGGAGAGTGGAAATACAGCAGAAGGTCAGTATTGTTTATTCCCAGACCTGCCAGTATCAACACCAGGGGCAAGTTAGGATTGCTTTATTTTGTAGTTTTCTAAGGGTAAGTGGTACTGTGGGGATGGAGCAACTTCAAATTGTTTCCTTAAAATTAGGACAAGCAATAGAGTAGGTCAGGGATATAAATTAAGGCCAGATAACATCATAAATAAGTCAAAGAAATATTTTTTAAAAAATGATCCAGATAATATAAAAATATCAGAAACAAGTCTAAATACTAAGTCTCACAATAACAGCAAAGGAGATTAACAGAGGAGATAGGATCAACAAACACCTTAAACTTGACGATGACTGGAAGTCATGTTCTTCTTCCCTATAGGGTGAAATCTACCTCTTTCAGGCTTCAAGGGGCTCTCAACTTAGATCTATATAGTCAGAACTTTGCACTGTGACCGGATCCTGCCACGTCTTTCCAGATTAAATTTAGACTGTTCTTAAAGGGAAGTCTTTTCATTTCGTAATTCATGGTAAGTTGATTTTCTCCAGCCCTGTCCTGGCTCCTCTCTGTCTCTTTTGATGGGCAGAGAAAAATAAATGTACAACATGTTCCAGGTGTAAAGACAGAGGGATGACCCACCATTGAATTAATTTGAGGTCAAATTTCAAATTTCACTGGCCCGTTTGCCAAGTGTAAGTGAAAAGAAAAATGTGTTAAATTTCACAACTGTATCAAAGCCTACCCGTCAGAGGATTAACTATTTCTCATTCTGTCTGTCTAAGCACCTTCAGCTTTTCCAATAGTCAGCTTCAAAAAGAAGGCAAAAGTTCACCCGTGGGGGAAAAAAAGGAGTGTTCTCTTTCAGTAATCCTTTGGAAGAGTTTCCTGTATTAATCATTTCTGAGCCATCATTCTTTGCTGGACTTGTGTTATTTTAAGACTTTATCATCTACTATTTTTTTTTTTAAATTCTAGGAGATAAATGACATAAATACCAAGAATACCAACCTGTGGGAAATTTACATTTCCATTAAAAAAAAATTCTGATTATGGTCACTGAACTTCAGAGCCAGGAAGAAACTTGATACTTAGAAGCAAGGACAACTTAGTTATCTCTTTATCTCAACTTTTAATTGGTTCTGCTCCAAGTGGCCAAAGAAATAAAATACCAGATTAGGAATAAGAATACCCAGCCACATCTTCCATTTCAACGACAAAGAGGAAGACCCATTTTTAGTATTTCCAACAACTCTTCTGAGTATTATTTCTTACGTTTAACCTGTTTTTTCTGATAATGAAGTAGACATAAAAACAAACCAACAAACTCCCCCCTAACCTCTCCAGATCTGCAACAGCTCCCAAACTGTGCATCAGGATGCCCCAGAATCACAAGGAACTCCCAGGATCCTCTGGAATATTTTCAATGCTCAAGGGAAACAGATACTCCGCTCAACATCTCAAAAACGACTAGTTTCAGGTGGTTCACAGCTTCAACATTACGCTGTGCTCTCTCTTTTGAGGATGTCACATCTCTGCAAAGCTGTTTTTAGCAGCTGCTGTAAACAAGTGCATGTACAATGTTAAAATCCAATGTGGAACAAGAAATGAGGGTGGCAAAGTCCGATCTGATTCCAAAGTCAGAGGAGTGAACAACAGGTACACATTCCCTCTAGTAATTATGGTTACTGAAGAATGAAATGCATCTCTTTGTTTCCCTTTCATTATGTATACTATTTTTTTCAAATAGTGACTACATTGTTATGACATCAACACTTACTAGGTTATTTGAACCTAATTATTGAATAGAAATAAAATGGCAGTTATTTCTTTTGGCCTCAGGGCATCATGGAATAATAATAATAATTTAAAAATCAAGACAGTTTGGGAACCTCTGCTCTAGACCTGACTCCATTTCATACAGGCCCATTTCCTATGCCAGCCAACTTTCAATCTCTCTTCCCAGCGCCCTCTGCAGGAAGCCCTTCGATGTCAATGTCAATGTGGGACATGCACTTCAGTGGGAAATTTACCATCTTTAAACCAAGACATCCTCCCGGTCCCTGGAGGCCTCTGGAGACAGATCCTGGGCACCCAACTTGGCCTCCCTATGCCTTCATCGCTTTGTGTTGTAAAAAGGGGATAACACTGCCCACCTCACAGGGTTACTGTGGGGATTCCAGGACAAAAAAATAGCCAAGGGCGCTTGCATCTCATTTAAAAAATATATATTTTTTAAGTATCTGAAATGATTGGAACAAGCTCCTGGCACATCGGGCACCTTCCAATAAATGCCAGGTATTGCATGTTTCCTTATTTCTGTCCCTGTTTCGAGCACGGGGCCGGCCGCTGGGATTCCAAGCTCCAGTTTATTTGGAAATGAGGCCGGATGGCGGTGAGGGGTGGTGCTAACGAGTCCCCCGGGGCCCGAGCGCTGCCTCCCCTCCGCGGGGGGAGGAGAAGGAC
>NW_005871142.1:4254804-4294709 GCF_000147115.1 Myotis lucifugus | reverse complement strand
CAGAGACAGGATAAGCGGGGCATATCCTCCTGAAGCCTTCTCCCGCCAGGAAGCGCGCACGAGCGGCAGGAAGGCCAGGTCCAATTTGTGACGAACGAGCTCGCCGCACAGGCGTCGGAGTTCCAGCCCGGGGTCCAGGCCGGGTCCCCGTCCCGGCGGAAGGTCGCGGCGCAGTTTCAGCGGCGCCGGCTTGGGGCGCGCGCGGTCCCGGCAACCTCATGATCACCCGCGCCCCCAGGCGCAGCAGCGCGGCGGCCGTGGCGCGGCCCACGCCGCTGTTGGCCCCGGTGATCAGCACGGTCTTCCCGCGCATGAGGCCGGCGTCCGCTCCTCCGTGCAGCCGCGGGACGCTGGACCCCACGAATCGCCGGGCCGCCAGCCACAGGGCCCCTCCCAGCGCGGCCAATAGCGCCACCACGCCGGCCACTGCCATCGCCGCCCGGGCCAAGGGCCACCCGCCCCTGCACCGAACTTCCGGAAGCGCGACACCGCGCCGCGCAGGCTGAGGCAGCCACCTGTGCGCGAGGAACTCTGGGGCGCGGCCTGTTGTCCCCGAAGGGGTGGAGTGGGGCATGCTGGGACTTGTAGTTTTCCTTCTGCGGGCCCCTGATCTGGCCGCTCTGTGGGTCCTGGTGACTCCTTGAAACAGGCTCCCAGCCTGAGAGTCCTGGGTGAGCACAGCCCCCGGTTTTCACAGGGCGGGGTTCCTCCCCAAGGCAATCCCTGAGTGGTGGTGGCTTTCCCTACGTGAATGCCCAATGAATATTTTGAATTGCCAACCCGCTCTATAGGCTGGTTTACAAATCCCACACTTCATGGATGGTGTAGCGTGTTTTCCGTTAAGGGCTCCTGGGACATGTTAACCCTCCCTTCAATGTTTCACGCTCTGGAGAATTTTCCCTGCCCACTAAAGCCTAAGGAAGGGCTCTAACCCCCCCTCCCCCCACTCCACCCCCAATAAATGAGGCCATGAACTGAGCAACATGAATCAGCTGGAAATAGAATGGGCCAATGGTTGTCAAACTTTAACATCGCATCAGAATCACCCAAAGGGCTTGTAGAAACAAAAAAACAACAACAAAAACTGAAATTTTGGGGCCTGGGCACCAGAGTTAGGAACTGAATTGGTTCAAGATGGGGCCTGAGAATTTGCATGTCTAACAAGTTCCCGGCTGATTCTGATATGGTCCCTGTAGAAGGAGGCATCCTCAAATGGCCTTATTTGACACTGGCAGGAATACAGTAGGAAAATCCTGCACTTACTGTAAACATGGACTTCTGAGCAGGCCACTTCCAGCCCCCTGCATAAGACCATTAAATGCATAAATGGAACGGAAAGTGCTCTATACCCTGGAACATGCTTCAGAAATGCCAGGTTATTGCACAGAGACTCATCTCAAAGACTTGTGGCTTTAGACCAGGGGTGGGCAAACTTTTTGACTCGAGGCCCACAGTGGGTTCTTAAACTGGACCCGAGGGCCGGAACAAAAGCATGGATGGAGTGTTTGTGTGAACTAATATAAATTCAAAGTAAACATCATTACATAAAAGGGTACGGTCTTTTTTTTTTTTTTTTAGTTTTATTCATTTCAAAAGGGCCGGATCCGGCCTGCGGGCCGTAGTTTGCCCACGGCTGCCTTAGGCCCTATGAAAGTCACAGGGAATAGGGTGCTTACTTGTCTGGTGCAGAAAATTCCACTGCCCCAGCCCCCTTCTAGAATCTCCAGAGCGAGAGAGGATACTTACAATGTGAATAGTTGAAATAAATCCCTGTAAGATTTTGATAATAAAGCTCTCCTACCCTCCTTTACATTTGTGAAGGATATAACATGTAACGATAGTCACAATACAAAGAGAAAAGGGGTGGAATGGCAGAAGCAGTTTCATATGAGTGCTGAGAATGAAGCACAGGGGTGGGAAGGAGCACAATCACTGAGGATTAGACAAGGCACCAGGAACAGAAATCATGAAGGGATCGGGGCCTTTATTTCTCCTATAATGTGAAGCTCCCTGTCAAATTCTGTTAGCCTGGAACACATCTGTTTCCTCTCTCTCCTCAGTTTTATCTATTTTCTGTCCTTCAAAGCCCACCTCAGTTCTTTTCATTTCCTGACCACTGCCAGCCCATGCAGATACTTGCTTCAACCTCATCTGTGACCCTCATTTGGCACTGAGAACAAACAGCCCTCTAGTGTTGGCTATTTGAGTTTGCACATTGGACTTCCTCTATGATATTGTTAAGGTTTTAAATTTCCTCAAGGATGGGATTATTGTCTGAGTTCTCTTGTGGATTTCACATTGGGGAATGCATAGAAAACACTAGGTACTCATGAAGTGTCACGACTGGTATATTTTGGACTGGCTTACATCAAATTAGGAAGCAGATCAAAAGATGTATGCCAGCAGCATCTTCTTTAACTAGAGGCAGGGTGGAAATTGCATATGTGGGTGGGGTAAGATGGAGGTAGGAGTAGAAGGAACATGAGAGGGAGTGGGGAAGAGAGGAGAGAGACCTGCTATGTAACTGCTGTGTAGCTTAATCATAGAATTCAATGGAATGACTAATCTGTTCAGGATGGGCCATGGAATCAATAAGAACAACTCAGTTTGGAAGGTTGTATAACACAGGAAAAAAAAAATATATATATATATATAGCATTTGAAGTAAATAAGACCTGAATTTGATTCTTAGTCCTGCTATTTATTAGCTGCTGTTCTTGGACAAGCTACTTAATCTGTTTTTGCATCTTAGGCTCTTCATTGATTGAAAAGAAGGGTAACAATATGATATCACACACGTTTGATTTGATGAGAAAATGAGGTAACATGAAAATATCCAGCTTACCATGCCTTATCATGTAGTAGATTATGGTTAATAATGGTTTTGAAAACAGAACAATGATAACAATGAAAGTCCAGGACACTACGCTTCATGCCATATTTGAAGCCATGGCCAAGGCTTAATAGGGCCAAAGCCAGAGACTGCAAAAATGTTGTTCACAGGCAATAAACCCACCAAACAAGCTTCAAAAAACCTTTCTAGGAGTTTCTGTTTGGAGCTAGACTTAGATGGAAAATGCCCTGTATGAATAACCAGCTGATTTATTTCTAAATGACTCATGTGGAGTGACATTTTCATTTTGCATTGATTCAAAGGCTGTCCATAGGGGCAAAGGACTAAAAAGCTCTAACTTTCAAAAGTGTATGTAATCCTACTCTTCCCCCCTTTGAAGACCACCGTTCTATAATGATGATTTGTAACAATTTATTCTATTTACCAACATCCAAAAATGAGCAATGTGTTGTAAGACCAATTAGGCTTCTGACATAGCCTTTTAAGCATGCAAGCATTCAAGTTCTAAACTTATCCTAAAGCATCATCATCATGATTTACACACAAAGGCAGGTGCAATGGTATTCAACAGCATTGACATCTCAAAGAGACGTAGCTTGCAGGCAACTTGAAGGTTCACAATGTTTTCCAAAAAATCGAGAGAGAACCTTTCCAAATGAACTTAAGTACTGAGGTCCAATCTTCTGAAATACCTAACTAAATACCCTAGAGATCCACAAGAAGTGGCTTCTGTAATACCAGACTCACTGCTTTATTTCTCCTCCCCATCTCTAATTGTTCATTTTTGAGTAAGGCTATAAGGTACATGAGCTGTGTTGGTGCCAAATTTCTGTGCCCCTTCAATATGGAACATGTTGTCATCAAAGAAGATGTGGGGCCGTATTTTCACCAAGATGGGACCTTTGGAGGCTCCAGCAAGGAACAGGGCTTCATCTATCTCTAGCCCCCAGCGGCGAAGCGTTTTCAGCACTCGGGCACCTGAACTGGCTGCACTCCTGGCTGTAACCAGGTAGGTCCTGATAGGGCAACATAACCGTTGGTCTTTGGCATAAAACTTCTTCTGCAGTCTGCCTAATTCTTCCAGAAAGCATTTCAGGGCACCCTGTAAAAGGAACATACGTCAGAGCTGTGATCGGGTGAAGCCAATGAAGTGAATGCTGAGAAAGCAGAGGCTTATAAGAGCTTGTGAAAGGATATATGCAGTATCATGGTGCCCATGGCACAATGCTGAAATTCCTTGCATTTATGTGACTATATTTTCTTATAAGGAACCATCCTTGAATTCCTTGAATAAATGTAGGATGATCGTATAATTTATTGTCTAAATAGAGATATTTTAAGAGTGAAAGAAATTTCTACTGAAAAGTTAAACCAAGGCAACAGACATAAACTATTGATGGCAACATGGGCTATTCTAAATAAAGCTCAGTTAGTTACCAAAGCACTACTCTTTTAATTTGCTTTTTTGTGAATTTCACATTTTAATCTTATATGGTATACTTTGTTTTGTTTTGTTTCATACCTTGTTGGCTTGAATACAACCTTGTCTTACACTTTTATCTTCAATCTTTCCAAACACTTAGTTTTAGCTGTAGTACTAGGGAGCATAGAATTGGATTTTGCTATTTGATCCAATTTGAAAGTCTTGATTTTTAAAACAAACGTTGACTTTTAGGACATTTATATTTATAGGTATTACATGGTAATGGTTCTGTCTTATGACCTTTATTGTATTTTTCATGCTTAAAGATTTTAAAGGATTGTTCACTAACAAGTGTCTTTTTGGGGGTGTGTGTGTAAGTATGTATGTGTTCTAAGATTCAGGAATATTTATATTATTTTCTTCTACTGGTTACCTTTATAATTATAAATTTTTATAGTACCCCCAGTACTCTATTTTTTAAAAATCCAGGATTTATTATTTTTTTTACAACGAGAAATAGTGAAATTAGGCTACTTCTTTACCTCTTAGTTATTCTCTATTTCTTCTTCACCCATCCAGTTTTACGTATTTACACTTGCATCATTAAGGATTCTTTATTTTTTTAAACCCAGGATCTGTTATTTCTTACAATGAGAAATAATGAAATTAGGGTACTTTTTATCTCTTTTATTCTTCATCCATCCAATTTTAATTGTTTACATCAGCATTATTAAGGATTCTCAGATTTCTATTTATCAGCTTTACATTTGACGATTTGATCAGCTATTGTAGCCAAAGATATCAGCATATTTAGTCTTCCTTAGACTTTTTCCTCTGTGTTTTTCCAGCTTTCATTAGTTATATAATTCCTATATAAGTGCATGTAGTATGCACTTTCTTTTCTACTCCCTAATCCCTATGATTGTTTTAGTTTGGTTTGCTGATTAAATATAGTCCAGGCCCATGTGTGCTTTTGTGTTTCTAGTAGTCTACAGAGTAACCAAAATATGTTCTCTATGTTGTCAAGAAATCTTATGGGAATAAAATCCTTGGGAATATTGTGTATTCTCAACTGTTGACCTATTTCCTTTTTATGTGAATGAACTTTTGGCTGGATATAGAATATGTGATTTATATATTCTTTCCATATGATCTTATAAGTAGTGCTCCACTGTCTTTTCTTTAAATATATTTTACATGTTATTTTTATTTATAGTTAACAATATTATTTTGTATTAGCTTCAGGTGTACAGATAGTGGTTAGACTATCATATATTATACAAAGTGTTTACTCCAATATTTCCAGTACCACCTGGCCCTATACAAAGTTATTACAATATTATCAACTATATTTCCTATGTTGTACTTTACATCTCTGTGACAATTTTGTTACTACCAATTTGTACTTCTTAATGCTTTCACCTTTTTCACCTAGACCACTGAGCCCCTTCCCCTCTGGCAACCACCAGTTTGTTTGTTGTATCTATGAATCTATTTCAACTTTGCCCTATTCACTTATTTTGTTCTTTAGATTCCACAGTAAGTGAAATCATATGGTATTTTACTTTATCTGACTGACTTATTTCATTTAGTATAATACCCTTTAGGTCCATCTACTCTTCATTGCAAATGATAAGACTTCCTTTTTTATGGTCAAGTAATATTCTATTGTATATATGTACCACAGTTTTTTTTTTATACACTTATCTATTGATGGGCAATTGCATTGCTTCCATATCTTGGCTTTTGAAAATAATGAATAAATAATGTAATGAACTTAGGGGTGCACATATTCTTTCAAATTAGTGTTTGGTCAACTCCAAGGGCAATTTTAAATAAGGTGCCAACTCTGTGATGAAGTTAAAAATGAACATGGCCTCTCTTGTTCTGACATAGGCAAATAAACATTCCTCACACAGAAGGGGGTGTCAGTATCAAAGACACTGCATTAGTTAGGCCACAGTTAGCAAAATCACATGGGGACAATTATATAATAGTCAGGTAATTCATGAGTTAGCAAAATCACACAAAGGACACCATATAAATGCCTCATCACTGGGGGAGAGGCAAGATCAATGAAATAACTTTACTCCTAAGACCTAGGAAGATATAGGCACTGCCTTAGATTTGATGAACTAGGACAACAGAGAATGTCTCTTCCCCCTCATCTAACAAAACGTGTAATATCTGTGTGCTGAAACCTACAAAACACTGATGAATGAAATAAAAAATGGCCTAAATACACGGAGAGATATACCATGTCAATGGGCTGCAGAAAGACTTGATGTTATTAAGATAACTATTTTCCCAAGATTAAGATATAAATTCAACACAATCTCTCTCTCTCTCTCTCTCTCTCTCTCTCTCTCTCTCTCTCTCTCTCACACACACACACACACACACACAAAATGACAAGCTAATTCTTAGATCTGTATACAAATGTAAAGATATCAGAATGTCCAAAAGATATTTGGAAAATAATGTATTTGGAGGACTCATACCACCAGATCTCAAGACTTACTATACAACTATGATAATCAAGACAGTATAATATTAGTAAAAGATAGATACCTATATTAAAGGGACAGAAAGCCAGTGTTGGAGCACTTAGGATACCTATAAGCAGTGAAAATGAACCTTAACCAATATTTTGCACAAACATATAAATTAATTCAAAATAGATCATCTGAAGTTTAACATATACTTATCCTGTGACCTAGTAATCCTACTCCTAGGTATTTACCCAAGAGAAATGAGAGATAATGTTTACACAGAACCCTGTATGTAAATGCTTAAGGTGGTTGTATTTATAAATAAACTGAAAACAGCCTACATATCCGCCTAAAGGTTAATGGATAAACATAATGTGGCATATCCATAGAGCGGAATACTTCTCAGCAGTAAAAAGCAACAAGTTACTGATACATGGAATGACAGGGATGAATCTAAAATGCATTATGCTGAATAAGTCAGATTCAAAAGATTGTATTCTGTATGGTTCCATTTATATGACATCTGGAAAAGGCAAAATTATGGGGACAGAAATAAGATTAGTGGTTGGAGATAAGAGACTTAAGGATGAAGCACAGGGAATTTTGTATGTTGTGTATTTTGATTGTGGTTTCAATACTACATGTGTTTGTCAAATCTCTCTTTTTTTAAAAAAATATATTTTATTGATTTTTTACAGAGAGGAAGGGAGAGGGATAGAAAGTTAGAAACATCAATGAGAGAGAAACATCGATCAGCTGCCTCCTGCACACTCCCCACTGGGGATGTGCCCGCAACCAAGGTACATGCCCTTGACCGGAATCGAACCCGGGACCCTTGAGTCCACAGGCCAATGCTCTATCCACTGAGCCAAACTGTTAGGGCAGTCAAATATCTTAAACCACCCACTAAAAATGATGAATTTTATTGTATGTAAATTATAATTGAAAAACTGATTAACACACACACACACACACACACACACACACACACACCTGGGTGTGATTGTCAAAATGTTGAGACAATGTAGAGATCAAATCAGGAGACATTCATTACTAGTCATGATACCACATTGGAGGCTTATATGATACACTGAAAGTGGCCAGATTAATCCTTCCCAACTGTGTCGTTTGCCAAGGACCCTCAGATTTCTTTCACTTGAGACAATTGGGACACCGCCATGGCCAAACCCCATGACCAACATACTAGAAAGCCTTTGGTAGGAATCGGCCCTCATGACATTCTCATCAGTGGAACACATCTGGCAAAGCCTGGTCTTTATAGAAAATCTACCCTTTCTATGCAAAACATAGTATTTTTTTCTACTGCTTAGTGAAAGCCTGTATTAGTAATAGAAATTTGTTGGTTTTCTCAATTTCAATTGTTTAATGGGAAAAATGATTTAAAACATGCAAAATGTATCTGATAAATACAAAATCTAAAAAATTTGCTTTACCTGGGATGAGAAAATGGTATTTTTAGATCATTTTGTAGTAATTCTTTTTTTTTAAAGTGTGTGTGTGTGTGTGTGTGTGCTTTTTTTTTGGAGCTCTTCCACATTTCAATAATAGTTAATGGATAATATAAAATGGGCTGTGAATTTTAGCAAAGCAGATATATATAAAATATCACAAATGATTTTCCTTGCAACAGTAAACTTTTTTAACACTGAACAACTTCATAGCATGAGAACAAGTCTTCCAAAGTGGCTATTTAGGAAGAGCCTATAAAGTTAAACACACACACACACACACACACACACACACACACACTCACACACACATAGTTTAAATAAACCTTGCTGTAACATAAGGTTAGTTAGTAAAACTTTTCAGCTTTCAGTTTGCTATTCACAGTTTTATAAATGTAATAAAATATAATAAACTGTATCTTCACTTCAAGAAGAGCTGAGAAAAAGAGGCCAATTAAATTTCTTGGTAAGATTCATAGATAAAAACTGAATGGTCCATTAGTTCAGTTTGGAGAATATTTTAGTTCTTCAAATTTCCTTTGGTTCAGAAGTTTGGTTCATTTCAGACTGTGGCTTTAACACTTTCACTTCAGTTTATGGATTGGTTCCAAAAAAAGGTCATATTCAGTTTCAGATTGATTAGGTTTTCATAGTTCGCACTTATTTGAGGCTCATTCTTTGATCCAACTCAAGCTGTCAGTTTGGCAGATTTTCTCAATTAAGCAATGCCTTTATTGAGTTTGAGGTTACGGAGAGAGAGGTTCAACAAATGTTTACTGACCTACTGGAAATGACCTTACTAGTTTGAGAACCTGTTTTGTAGAAATGGCTTATTGGTAAGCCACAATGCCTCTGTTACTCATAATTTGGAGGGTGAAGTCATTATCATAAGATCATAGAAACATTTCCAAAAGGCTAGATAAAAGAATGTTAAAAAAAAGTCAAAATAGGAGTTAACAAAAGAAAGGGAGAAAATGGCAAAGGATCAGAACTGAGGAGTGGCTGCCTAAAGTACTCTGCAAGCCATCACAATGAACAAATAATGCTATCTATTGGAAAATAGGGGGCTCAAAGTTAATTAGAGCTCCTTGAACCCACCTGAACAATAGGCTTAGTCTCACATTGTGTTTCATGTTGAAAGAATTTCTCCAGCCCGTCCTTGGTAGGATATTCCAGCTCATCGGAGAAGAGGATGGAGTCTCCATCAAAAGCCACACGGAGCTGTGAGTCACAGTAAGACATGTCTTTCCCTCCGTCAAACATTGTTGCAGAGGCGATCCCTGGAAGACCATGGGGACGGGTTATACTACTCTCAGGGCCATGAGATTTCGTTTCTACCATTAAAAAAATAATAAGCCCTCCCAGACCTTGCATTTCCCCTCTAACTATTATTCCCCGATGACTGAGCTCCTCTTCACAACCACACATCTCGAAACAGTTGTCCATGCACTGCATTTTTATAAGGGATGGAAAAGTGTAAAATGGATGCAAGATGATCACTGAGGATGTCCACCTCCAGGAAGGTCAAAGCTCTAAAAGGCGAACGTAAGGGCTGCCACTTGCAGAAACATCTTATGCCCAACAAGGGCATAAACCGCATAGTCATATGGGAAGCCCAATGGAAGTAAGCACTAGCACAAACCTCTCTATTAACTACTGGGATAAAACCAAGCCTCTACCTTCTTGCAGTGCTTCTTGTACTTTTTCACAGTCCGCAGAAAGATAGAAGTTGGTAAGATAGGCCTTCAAATAGCCAACGGGGCTTTTTCCACCGGTCAGACAGAAGCGGTCAATTAGTAAGCCTGTTATTGGGCGAGAAAGATTTTGTGAGGTCAGAGTCTAAAGACAATATAGCTACTGTAAATGCAAGTGAGAGTTACCTTAGGAATAAGTGAGTGCCCACTGAGGTTTTAGAATTTCCTTCTGAGTACCAATATGGGAAAATGAAAATTACCTTCTTAGCATGAGCATCCTATATAATAAAGATGTAATATGCAAATTGACCCTCACTCCCTCACTCCATCATAAGATGGCTGCACCCACAGCAGAGGCAGGGTTCCCATAACACAAGGTGGCTGCACCCACAGCGGAGGCGGGGTTCACGTAACTAGCCATAACGAGCGATCAGCAGGGACCTGAGGCTGTGTGGCTCCAGGCTGGGGTGGGGGATGTGAGGCTGTACCCCCCTGCCCAGTGGGGCTTAACGGGGGACTTTGGGCTGTGCCCCCCCCACTGGCGGGGCTTGACAGGGGACCTCAGGCTGTGCCCCCCCCCCCCACCTTGGCACTGGGCTGGGGGACCTGAGGGTGCGTCAGGGGACCTGAGGCTGCATCCCCCACCCAGCGGGGCTTGACGGGGGGACCTGAGGCTGTGCCCCTTGCCCAGCAGGGCTTGACGAGGGTGGGGCCGGCCTGGTCTGGATCTCATCCAATGGGGGTGGGGCCGGCCAGGTCTGGGTATCATGTGATTTCAAGGCACGCACAGGTGGGCAGGGACTTGACTCTGGGTCCCACAGCACACTCCAGACTCTGACAGGAGGAAGATTTTCATATACATTTTACTAATTTTCTTTCATCTCTGACATTTCTATTATAGAGAAAGGGCAAATAGCAATATTAAAATATTTCTTCTAATTAATTCCCTTTTAATGTGCACGAATTTTGTGCACCGGACCACTAGTTTTATATGATAGTTGATGTGTTTGATGCATAACAATTTATGAAGTCCATCCACATTGACCTTGCCAATTTAGTCTCACAATAACTGGCAGGCATTATTACCTTCATTACAGAAAAGGACACCAAAACCTAAAAGCTTGTCTAAACCCACTGGTTCCTGTTGACTCTTGTCTTTCAACTGCAGCCTCCTGACTTGTTGCAAGGGCCAGTTAAAGTGTGATTCTATTTTAAGTACCGTTTCTACCTTTCTTCAGTAACAATACAATAGTAATAAAAAGTTGTGCTAGGAACTGAACAATTTTTTAAAAACATCAACAAAAGGTTTGAAATTGTCTCTATTTCCTGACTTGGAAGCTTAAATGGAATTAATAACAGACTAAACACTAATATACCACCAAATGTCTTTTAAATCAACAACAATTTAAAAAAGTACTAGATGTTGTTGAGAGGTTTGTAAAATAAGCATCCAAGTTCACTATGGATGACAGTATCCATTGGTACAAGCTATCTAAAAAGTAATTTGACAAAATATATCAAGCACTTCTAATAGGTTTATTCATTTTGACCTAAGATTGCATTTTGGGGGACTTTATTTTAAGGGATTAATCTGAAACTCTGATAAAGATTTATGTAGAAATGTTTTGGTGAAGGATTATTTAAAAAAGCAAAACATGGTTAAATAACATGTGAATAATTAAGTAAAGTGTAACATGCATAGAAGATATTTACCCATTCAGAGTGTTTGTAGATAGGTGATACACTGGGCAGCTGCATGTAACAAAAAGCAGTATTTTGAGTCTAACACCTATATGGACCTAGAGAGTAGATAGGGTCCTTCAACAGTTGAGTGCAAGTGTTTGTTGTGGTATTAACAAAATGCTCTCACTTTTACACGTAAGCCAGCACTGGGCAAACGTGACACAAAACTGTACCCTACAAATCCTTAATTATATTGATTTAATGAACAGAAATTATGTGGTGGCACTGGGGCTTTAGAAATCCCTAGAACGTTGTTCCTTATTTCAAAGAGACAGTTCACTGAGGAGCCAGGCTTGTAAACAGATAATTATAAAATAACAAAGACCTAGCAGAGAGGTATACAAATGGCCTTCAGCACCCGTAGAAGACAAGTGACTAACTCTTTTTCCAGGTGACAGGTTGTTAATCCATGAACAAGGCTGCATGAGAAGATTGGGCTCAATCAGTTAATTTGCAGATTTAATCAGTGAATAACGATGCTTTTTTATGCTACTACATTTGTAGGCTCAGTGTGATGAGGGATAGAGAGACATAACTCCCTACTAAGTCACCAAATAGCTGCACTTTATTGAGTAACTAATCTATGCCAGTCCTCTATGCTAAAACTTTTACATACATTATTTTCATGTCCTAACACGATGAAAGCTGCATTTTTGAAAGGCAAACATTTTTTAAAGTATGTAGTTAGATTAATACAATTTATAACTTGTAATATATCTTGATTATTTATACGTATGCCCAATTTCAACCAAGCATTTAAATATGCCAAATTTATACCTTATTTTGGCTTGACATCCCCATAAAACTGATGTCATTTAGAAAATAGGCTAAAGTCCCCAAATAAGAAGTCAGGTAATTCCATAACAGGAAGAAGGGGACTTTTCCCTTAAAGTCTCCAGCACACTGATGGAAATACTCTGAAGAGACGTTTGATGTGTGGGGAGAACAGCCAGGGAAAATCAGAGTTTAAGAGTGGAAAGGCAAGGTGAGAACCTTTAAACCTTTCACATGTATCTGCGGTGAGCAAGAAGTTTGATCACACAGTGAAAGCCTCTGGGATGACGGCTCCTTGAAGTCAGGTTCAGAAGTGAAGAACATAAAACAGAAATGCATCGCAGGACCTGGGATTAAGACTTTGAAATTCACACTTGACAAGTTAAGTCCAGAGCTTTGGGCCCAACTCTGTGCTGAAGTTAAAAATGAACATGGCCTCTCTTGTTCTGACATAGGCAAATAAACATTCCTCACGCAGAAGGGGGTGTCAGTATCAAAGACACTGCATTAGTTAGGCCACAGTTAGCAAAATCACATGGCCTCTCTCTTCCAGAGCAGCGAGCCGCGCTTCCACATGGTATTTATTTTACTTACCATAGTGATTGACGCTGTTTATAAGCCGCACTCCCACTTGGGCATGGTTATTAGTCATCAGTACAATATCAAATAATTCGTGTTCTTCAGGATACAGATCACGGAGTCTAGCATTGACATGCTGCAGGGCCTGCAGGTTACAAACATGAGCGTGTGTGTATAAGAGGGCCAGGCAAGGCGGGCACTGGAGAGAAGGGATCTTATCCATGTCAAATTCAAGCTTTGAAGACACTTCACTGAGAGTTAGGGCTCCTTGTAGGTGAGGTTATGTCATTCATTCCTGCACTTTATGCCTCTCACACATAGGACTTCAGTTAATGATTAGTGAATCTATAGATATTTGTTGAAATTGTTAATTTGGTCTACTAGCATTATCTCTGTTGGGTAGGCAAAGAGAAGGATTAGGCTAGCCCTTTTATAACTCTATTTTTGTTTTGTAAAGGCTACCTTTCTTGATCATCTGATCATTATTTTATTACTTTTCAATTATAATTCACATTCAGTATCATTTTATACCAGCACAGTGGTCAGACAATTATATAATTTCAGAAGTGATCCCCCCATAATTCTAGTACCTTCCTTGGCACCATACATATGTATTACAATATTAATGACTACATTCCCTATGCTGTACTTTCCATCTCCGTGAATATTTTGTAATTACCAATTCATACTTCTTTTAATCCCTTTTTTACCCAGCCCCCCCCCATACCCATCCCCTCTAGCAACCCTTAATTTGTTCTCTGTATCTATTTATTTTTTGTTTTATTCATTTATTTTGTTCTTTAGATTGCTCATGTAAGTGAAATCATAGCATTTGTCTTTTTCTGTCTGACTTATTTCACTTAGCATGATACTTTATAGTCCATCCATGTTTTTGCAAATGGTAAGATTTCAGTTTTTTTATAGCCAAGTAACATTCCATGGTATATATGTACCACATCTACTTTATCTAATTGACTATTTATGGGCACTTGGGTTGATGATTACTTTTTTATTGTGAAAAATATAGAATACTTCATGAATTTGCATAGTTAACCTTGCACAGGGGCCATGTTAATGGTCTGTACTGTTCCAATTGTAGTGTATGTGTTGCCAAAGACCACTTTCTCTCTTTTTAAGCAGGAGACTTAAGAATAGGTATGTGGTTTCCTCCCATGCCCCATGCATACTTTCTACTTACAGCTGTGGAGATGTAGCTTGTTTCTGCCTGGTTATGATGCTACTGTGCAATATTTGTTGAAGTTATATAGGGATCACAGTTAAAGCGCTATATGTTTCTGTATAAATGTAGATAACTTGACTTCATTAAAATCATGCCCCTAAGTGCCAAGAACATCTTGATTTTTTAAAAATATGCTAGGTTTGGGGCAAAAGCAGCAAGAGTGAATTTCATCTCATTTTAAGGAGGCGTTTTATTCTACTAGTGCTTGGAATTGTAAATTCGTCATTTTTTCTGGCTACCGCTCCTTCCGAGGAGGGAACAGGTCTCCTGATTAGGACTCTACTTAGGAAAGCGCAGCATCTCAGATCTGGGGCCGACCCTCCCTCAATGGTCTGGGAGCCTCTGTGAATGCAGAAACCGGACTAGGGTCAACTCCAAGGGCAAGAACAACAAAGGTGGGTTAGGGATTGTGAGGGAACCTGGAGGAGATCCCCAGGGCCGGCCTGGGTCCTCCCCATACCTTGACGAAGCGGAAGGCGGGCCCAGGGGTCAGGATGACGTTCTCGTTGCAGAGCTGGTACTCCATGTACTTTTCCAGACCCTCCTCCTCGTAGATTTTCCTGCCGTCCACCATGTTGAACAGAGCCCGGGACGACACAGCGATGGTGAGGGCGTGCTTGGGTTTGGCCTGCAGACAGAGGTGCCAGTGGGGGGCAGTCACACAGATGGGAAGGGGTCAGGAATAGGACTCATCCCAGGGCAGGGGAGGGGGGGTGGGGAGGAAAACAGATGGGCCTTTGCTTGGGGCACTGGGATGCTAGAAACAGCTAAGGCCTGGACCCTCCTCCCCCTGCTCCCCCTCCCACCCCCTACTCCCTACACCATCACCAACACCACCACCACCACTGAGGCTGCAGGAGGGGGGCTTGGGATGCATTTGGACTTCCCTCCAGCTTGGAGAGGAGAGAGGAGAGATGCTGGGAGGGGCGTGGGCTCTGGGGCTGCGCAGAGGGGCGCCCAGGGTACCAGGGTCTGCAGGCTCTGCTCACCGGCCGGGGGCGTGAGCAGCCCGGGTTCTTCTCATACAGTGTCCTCACTGATGACCAGTAGGCCTCCTCGTCCTCATTATCCTCCTCCCGCGGCCGGCCCAGGTCAACTATATAGTCGTGGTCCTGAGAGTTGTAGCTCCTGCGCTGAGAATAGGGCTTCCACTCCAAGGGGGGCGTGCGTGGACAATCCCGATGCAGCGAGTCCCGGGAATCCCGATCCCGATCCCGATCCCGATCTCGATCCCGATCCCGATCTCGATCCCGATCCCGATCTCGATCCCGATCCCGATCCCGATCCCGAATCATGCTGTGCCCCCAGTGGTCATGGTGCTCATGAATCTTGATGCTCCGCATGGATGAGGGCAGAGACTGAGGCATGGACTGGGCTGGGACGGGGGCTGGGGCTGGGGCTGAGGCTCGGGCTCCGGTGGGGTAGGGGGACAGGAGTCCACAGGCGGGGGTGGCGTGCGCAGCACGGGCGTCGTGGGCGGGGAGGGGAGCCCGGACAGCTCGTGCTGGGACAGTTCGTGCTGGGACTCTTGCTGGCTGTGGGAGGCGGTGGAGGAAGTCCGGGAGGCAGTGGAGCTTGTGGGGCCCTGGAGCAAGAGAATGGGCGTCTGAGTTCCACATGCGTCTGGGATCCCGGCCCCCCGATCCAGCAGGAGGCAAGGAGCTGTCCCCTGGCCTCTGGTCCTTCCCTAGCCTTTCACTGGCTCCTGGTTCACCCCAGCTCTTCTAAGTGGGGCTTCAAGGGGCTTAGCCATTTCAAGGCTCCAGATATTAGCCGTTTCTGTTAAATGGATATGGACACAGTCAGCTTTCATTGACCCCATTCCCCCATCACTCCTTTTATTTATTTTTTAGTAGCTGGGGCACAGGCTCTCTTTCTTACCCTCAGCAGATGGCACACCCTTTGTAAAGTTCTGTCATTGGACTTCTGTATGTATACCTGCCCAGTCAGAGACTTCCGGGCAAGCCCGAGTAAGGGGTCTTACTTGCCACCGCCTCCATCTGTGAGCTCCAGTTAACCCCATGAGCACCTAGACCAGATATCCCCCCCCCCCCCCGCAAAGACTCTACAGAGCACCTTGGAGACATCTCTTTGTACATTTGCCCCGTGACTAAGGCAGTGATCGCTGGAGGGCTGCCAGGCTGGGTAGCCCAGTGTCTCCCTTTTGCCTGCAGGGCTGTGTGTATCTGCGGAGCTCCGGAGAGAGTACCCTTCCCAAGTAGGAAGGAACCATTCTAGAGACAGCACTCCTTTACTAGGGTGTGCAATAAATCATTGAGCATCCATACAGTATTTCTGTTTTTATGAAGGTTTCACATATTTTGAAAGGCGTTTTCTTGGTTAGATTATTGAGCCGGTCCGCACAGAGCTAGATGGATTGATGGGAAGACAAGTTTTCCCAGTGGCTGGATCTATGCCACCCTCTCTCTACAACCAAGGACTTAATCTCAAAATTAACTTTTTCTTCTTATGTGGCCAGGCTTACGTAAGGGCCCAGAGCACTACACAATCTAAGACTCTTCAACATTTTATCTTCATTGTTGACCTTTCCAACCTTTGTTCTTACTCGTGACTACTCAACAGTTTCGTGGAAGGAAGAAAAGTAGGAAGGGAGAAACCTAGAGCGGAATCATTTCAGTGTAAATGATTAAAGATATAGTGACCTTGGATTTTAATCTAGCTCTGTTAGCATTATTAATGTGAAATCTTAGGCAAGTTATTCTGTGCGTGTGTGTGTGTGTTTTCAGCTGTAAAATAGGGCTTACGGGGGGCAGGGGAGTGTGAAGTACATAGAACAGGGGCTGGCACATAGAAAACATCAACAATTTTTAGCCATCATCATCAGTATTATCATTACTGTTGTTACTATTATGCTATCATGCACTCCATCCTTCATCCCTATCTCTACCTTAAGACTGGTGGTCTTGCTTCTGGCTTCCTCTGCTGATGGGACTCTGGAGGATAGATTCCGTGAACTTCCAGACCACTGGCTTCGCACGACGTACCCTCGAGACTCTGTCTTTGGCAATACTTCTTGTGATCCCTTTTGAGGAGAGAAGAGATCCAGGGCTGTAATATGCCACCACCCAATCCTCCCATGCTTGTGCCTACAGAATAGCCATGTCCAGCTAAACATAGCAAACCCCATTGAGAAGATCGCTGGCCACTATGACCCTTAATTCAATCTGGCCCAGTCCTCACTTCACTGAGGATCAATGAAGTGGAGATATATCTGGAAGAGCATCCAAAAGCAAGACACAAATCTGACATCTCATCTTTTTTCACCTGTCACTCTTCAATGGTCATTCGTAGAGTTGACCATTTTTTCTCCCTTTCCCCACACATCTTCCCTTAAGAATAAGCCCATGAACAGATGCTAAAAAGACATATTCCCATTTCTGACCAGACTACAAAGATGAGGGCAGCTGGTTCCTAAACAAGGCTGTGATGGGGCTCCACAGTGTAAGAGGGAATAGAGCACTCTAGCATTCCCTCTGAGCAGAACAACACTGAAGGAGCCCATGGAGAGGCAAGGGGAAGAGTTCCTATGTCCCATTTCCTTCCCCTCACCCAGCCTGACTGTGGCTCCCCTACAAAATCAGTAGTTTGATCTCTGCTCACCCTGCTCATGGTGACCTGCTGGCCCTGTTTCCAAAACAGGCACATGTGAATATAAATACGTATTGTGCGGCAGGGGCCAAGAAGGACTGTTCCCTCAGCTGCCCTAAGGCAGTGTCTACACGACAGATGAGGACGCATGGGGCAACATCTCAGCCAGTGATGCGGATTGATTGCATGCCTCATCTGAAAGATTGTGCAGAAAATAGTCAATGCGATGGCCAGACTCCCCTGCCCTCCCTGATTTGAACAAAGACCAGTCTCCTCCCAAAGGCTGAGCAGAGGAGACGGCTGTGGTTTCTACACCATATTTTTCTGTGGGAACATGGGGATGTGTACTGTAGGGAAGGCAGGGACCAGCTTCTCCTAGCTTTTCCTTAACCTCTCCATGAGGGACATTAGATAATCCCTTAAACAAACCTCAATAGCTCAGTCTCTCAGAACTCCCTTACCCCGAATATTTCTATTATGCTTTCTGCTTTTTTATTCTCTTATCAACTATAAAAAAAGTCAGCTCACCGGAGTGCTGAGACGAATTGATTTTTCAGATTCCCGTCTTTTCTCTGTTTCTAGACTCTCTTTTGAGTATTTCGTTGCAGAATCATTCTTAATATAGAAACAAAGAATGTTTATTAATTTTAATCTCAAGGGCATTAGAAACCTGGGGCTTGGGGACAAAGGATAAATTAAAATTAGCATTCATCTCTTTGCTAATCAAATTTTTATATATATATAAAGTTTGACATTTTTTGCCCTGTTCGGCTAAGCATGAGTAAAAACAATTCAAAGAACTATATCATTTTTAAGGTAGAAATTCGGTGGTTTATCGGTTCAAGGCATAAGGCATTTATTATTTAAAAATTGTAATATGGGCCCGAGCTGGTTTGGCTCAGTGGATAGAGTGTCAGCCTGCCGACCAAAGGGTGCCAGGTTCAATTCCAGTCAAGCACAAGTGCCTGGGTTTCGGGCTCCATCCACAGTAGGGGGCATGCAGGAGGCAGCCAATCAATGATTCTCAGCATTGACGTTTCTAGCTCTCTCTCTCCCTCTCCCTTCCTCTCTGAAGTCAATAAAAATATTTTTTTAAAAACTGTAGTGTGGGATATTCTGTGGGAGAATCATACAGGGGTCAGCAACTGTGTTTTCACCTCTTACAACTAACATGAGCATATACTCCCTAAGTGCTGATTTATCGGATTGACTTACACTTTATACTTTAATCTCCTTTTTCTCCCCTTTTATCATTTACTTTTCCCTCCATTTTCCCTCCACGTAGTAGGGAAATAATTTGATAATTTCATCTGAAATAATTCCATAATTTCAGAGAAGCCCCAGAGGTCAATGATGGCTGGATATCTAACTTTCCTTGACTCTTTGGCAGGACTCTAGGATGTTTAATTCGCTCACCTTCTTTTTCTGTTTCAGAGATGTTTGACTCATTTCTTTAACTATTGAAATTATTTTGCTGTTATGCAGGTGTTCATCTCCCCATCGCCATTTTCTGTTTCTTCTGTTGCTCAGTCTAGGCGTGCATAGAATGTCAAATTTATGACATCACATGTGACTCCATAGTAACAAACTGACTGTGAATACATGACTATAAAATGTTATTTATTCATATTTGAGTATATCCACTCATAATCATTGTCTGGGTCTTTAGAAATTGATCTTTAAACATCCAGATATTTAATATGTAGCAATATTAATATTACTACTTCCTTTTTAAATATCTTTTAGCATTACTATATCACTCAGCACATCAATCCCATATATGGCTGTATATTTTCTGGTACTGTCAAAATCAGTGACAAACTCATTTGTGGACCCAATCATTTATTATTGTTCATCCTGACAGAGTTTGGAGAACTTTCTGCAAATATAGAGACGATTTTTGCCAGCTGAGAATTAGTTCTAGATTTGGTGGTTAGACTTCAGTTTAGCTTTAGTGTTTGGTATTTCTTTCACAGCAAGACCATTTTTGTTTCACAAGGTCAAAGCATGTTCCCTCTGGCCAGACAGTGTGGTAGAATGATACTTACACTGTCTGTCCTGCTTAAACATTTAAGCACACATATGTCCCTCTTGTGTACACGCAGAGAAGCATATGTAAAGTCCAGCCCCCAGCTTGGGTGTATAGGCTCCAATAATATTCTTCTAGTTCTGATTTTATCTTCACCCAAGTTCCATGCCAACCTGAGTTGGTCAAATTATCATGGATTGAGATAGATTTCTGGCCTGTCTTCATTGGAGTTGAAGCTTAGTTTGGATATCAGGAGAGGTTTTAGGCAGCCTCAATCAAAGTCCTCTAAGGGGTCTTCTAGAGAGTAAAACATGCAGGTTCCAGGTTACACCGCCTGGGTTTCAATCCTTTCACGTCCCATATCTCACCTCGATCCTCAGCAGGTTGTTTAATTCTCATAAGTCTCAATTTCCTCATAGGATGGAGATAATAATGGTATCAACATCAAATGATAGCTGTGACAATTGAAATAGTATGAAGTACTTAAGACAGTGGTTGGCAGGCATAAGTCTTTAATCAATGTTAGCTATTACTTTTATTCATATTTTTGCCACAGCTATACTATAGAGTTCAAAGAGAAAAATCTTTAATTTAATCCCCATTGCAATCTAGGAACAGAATTTTAAAATTACTTATTATTTGTGTACTTCTATAACCAATCAAGTGTCAGTTTAATGATTCTTTCCATAGTGTTATGACAGAGCAAGAGGGCAGGCACTAGAGCAGCATTTGGGAACAAAAGCTGGAGAGCTCTGAGACTCAAGTTCTACAAATTAGAACAGGAAGGTTTTACAGAGATGAGGGCTTGAAAGAGCATTTGATTTCTGACTGGTCCTTCCAGCCTATACCCACAATCAGCTTTTGCTTTTGGTCTCTTCCATGTAATTCAGCATTTATATGCTCAGTAAGTTCCTTGATTATTGGTCTTCTCCCATCACACACGACCTAGAATAGAATATGAGACTAATGACTATTTTGAATTATTTTATGTATTGAGATATAAATATATAACTAATTATTTCATTCAAAATGATATGAGTGACATTAAAGAATGATTTGTATGTTTTTTTTCAGATTTCCTTATTTGTTTTTTAAAATTATTTTCTAATTCTTAACTATTGAGCATGGAAAACTTCATATACATGCAGGCAACTTTATTAGTCAAGGTTCTCCAGAGAAACAGAACCAATAAAATATCTATCTATCATCTATCTATCTATCTATCTGTCTATCTACCTACCTACCTACCTATCTATCTGGATTTATATATAGGTATGTAGATATATAGGCATATAAAAAAAGATTTATTATGGGAATTGGTTAATGTGATTATGAAGGGTGAGAAGTCTCACAGTATGTCATCTACAAGCTGGAGAACCAGGAAAGTTAATGGTGTAATTCAGTCTGAATCTGAAGTCCAGAAAACCAACCGGGATAATGGTATAAGTCCCAGTCTGAAGGTCAAAGGCCTGAGAACCTGAGGGGATGTTGGTTTAAGTCCTGGAGTCTGAAGGACCATGTGCCAGGAGCTCTGATGTTCCAGGGCAGGAGGAGAAGAAGGATGTCTCTTCAAGAAGAGAGAGAGTTTTCCCTCCCTCCAACTTGTTTGTTCTACTTGGATCCTCAAGAGATTGGATGATGCCTGCCCACACTGGTGAGAGCAACCTTCTTTATTTAGTTTACTGATTCAAATGCTAATCTCTTCCAGAAGCACCCTCGTAGACACACACAGGAATAAACTGTTACCAGCCATCTGGGTGTCCCTTAGCATAGTCCAGTTGACACATAAAATTAACCATCACAGCAGTGTATTTTTTGTTTGGCTTAGACTCTTCTCTACATGAGTTCAACCTCGGTAATAAAGACAAGATGCAACACAATTGTGACCTTTTCGTGCAGCCTTTCCAAGTCACCAAAAATTGGTTTTGATAATGAAATTATCTTTGTCAGTTCTGGTTGTGGATAATTTTTTTTAAAGGAGTTCCATAAAAGGAACTTAAAAGGCATTTTGGAATACCACAAACATGGGTACATCTAAGTGAGCACTCTCCATCCATTTTGAAAACTATTTTTGATTCTTGCCATGGTTACTAAGAGGAATATACCCATTCCCTTGGCAGTGTTAAGAGGAATATTGTAATTTGTGGGACATGGTGTACATGCAGATACTCTTGCCAAAAGCTGATAAGTGGCAATTCCTTGTCCAAAATGTTGTCTGGAGGCTGATGTGCATGTACCTAGGCTCTGCCCAGTGGCGTTTATGTCAGCATTCTGCTTATGTAGGTCAAGGTGGCAAAGTACAAAATCTGGGAAGGCTATCCAGAGGGGAGAGTATGCCATTCAGAATTCACCAGTAAAGACCAGTTGTGTGGAAGTTCATATTTCTCGACTTGGTCCATTTTGATTACCCACATGACTCAGCCGTTACTGCGGATTCAGAGGGCCAGAGAGCTGTGTGTGTGGGACCCTGGAGTGAATGTGTTTGATGGATTAGAAAATAAAATAAAAGTAGACGCTTGTGATTTAGAAAATAATTTTTGAAAAAAATTCTGAGGTGAGTCTTAAAGGTAATAAAGGTCTATAAAAATATAAGGCCTTGAAAATAGCAGTGCCAATTAATTTCTGTGTAGACGAAGGCTCTGAGCTTTAATCCTCCCATCTGTAAACTAGGAATTAAATATACTACACATTGAACAATTTTGTTATAAAACTTGAATAAAATCATGCAACTAAAAGGACATAGCACAATTTACAGTAAGTTTTTAATACCACATACCTCCAAGGCAATTTTCATTCAAAAAAGTCTGCATCTTGTACGGGGGGAAAGGTTTGTTGGAAGATGGCCAAAGGGCTTAAAAATCAGGCAGGCAAAATACAAGGGGGCGACCACTTTCTCATAAAGGCCAGTGTCAAATTGGGTCTCGCTCTTTTTAAATAATCATGAGGCGTTTTTTCCACCTTTCATTCAGCTTAGCCAAAATGGTCCATGTTCACCTCTTTTTTCCTCCATTCTGCCTTCAACACTCACTTTTCTAAGTAAAGTTAACAAATGATCCCATTTCTCCCATTAGTAACGGCCATTAGCAAGAATGTTCGACACTCACCAGCATTAACCGAACCCTAATTAGCCAAATACTGCCCACCACCCCCTTACAATGCACACCTTTCTTTCCCCCGCGCCTGCTACGGCTCTCCTAAAAGAAACATTTGTAGAACTCCCCTTCTTAGCCCACTCTCCCTCACGTCATTAATCAGCTGGCTAGGCCTCATCCAAAGGGGAAAAAAAAATTATCCAGTTTCCTGTTGTATGCAGGCCAGATGCACAAGTGCTAAGTAGGACTTACATGTGTGTCCTCCTTGTGTTCGTGTCACATGCATTGCTGCACCTGGAACTATGGTGTGCTAGGGATGCCCGTCCCGGATGTCACAGCGGCTGTGTGTAAGCTGTCTCGTCTCTATGATGTCCTGTCCTGATGACTCTGCTTTCCAGATGCACACCTTGCATAGAGCAAAGCAGGCGATGCCTCCTGGCCTGGGACCTTCAGCTTGCTGTCCATCAGTTTGCTCAGAGAACCCATGATCTGAGAGGGGTGAAGGGGACAGAGAGACTTTCTCTATTAGGTGGCTTTAAAAGAGAAAAAAATGTACAAAAAGAAAGACAGGGTTGAGATGCCTACGTGTACACACATCACACATCCCCTGAACTGTCACCAACTTATTTCCTGCGCATGGGTGGCAGGCGCCAGGAGCTCCTGGGCGGCCAGCGTGCTCATGTTCTTGCAATGGGCAGCTTGTTGCTGAGCAACAGCTCGGTGGTCTGCAGGCTCGGCTTTGAACGCAAGTGCTGCTGCTGCCCAGGGGTCTCTGCGAGTTGCTTAACCTCACAGATTTGTGAAATAGGAATGATAATAATCCCGACCTCACAGAGAGAAAGGAAACAGGGAACCGGGAGGCCGCAACACAATGCCTGGCACAGAAGAGCCACTCAGGGCCCACCCTCTTCCCAGGTCCCCTGCCTCCTGATTCACCTGCATAAACACAGCGCAGGGCCTCTGGGGAGGATTTTATCTGGACCATGTGACCACCTAGGGAGGACCTTGCCCTGAACTTCAGTGCCCCGTGAACAGGAGACTCGGAGTCTTGTCTCTTTGTTTTCTTTTGGCCTGTTTTTTTATTTGGGGTCTGTGTGATTTCCTGGCAACAGCCCCGTTGGTGGTGAGAAAATATGTGTGTTTGCTATTTGAGGAGCAAGCAGCTTGTTTCTAGGGGTGCCCCGCCCCCAAGGCCCTTGTAGAATGTGGGTCAGCGATGCATGTCCCTCAGTTCAGCACCGTTCAGAGAGTCCCCAGGCGAGTCCAGCTTGGATTCTGTATTTTTCATGATGCCTGTGGACAAAATTGTTTTTTGTGACATTTTTCAGTTCTTGAAGTTTTGGCTTTGAGATTAACTTTCCTTTTTTTTTTTTTTTTCTGGTTAGTCCCCTTGGCTGCGCACTTCTTCCCCAGTAAAATAACAGCTTGCTTCTACTCCTGTCTTCCTGTTCCTGTGAGCGGCATCACCATCTTCCTGGAAGCGTGGGTTAAATCTACGATGTTTCATAGATGGCTGCATCGTCTTCCCTGTCACCTCATGTCACTCCTCAGCATCTTTTACTTGAGTTTCTTAATATTTTTCAAATCCAGTGACTTCCTCCCATGGCATCTGCTTTAAAAAGTAGCCTCAAGGGGGAGATCTGGGTATTTCCCCAGCCCCAATTTTTCTATTACAAATGCAGACAAGGAAGTTTTGAAACAGCCATGCTCGTGGCAGCTCTTACCAGAATTGGGTGCTCAGGGGACATTATGTACATCCTATCAAACACATTCCGTGACACTTGGTCGTTGACGTGTCTGTCTCTCCTGAGACACCTTGGTTTTACTAGTATTCTGCCTAGTATGCTATACTCTGATGCACAATACTGTCCTTCCTCACAGGCCTCAATAAATGTTGCTGAAGGAATGAAGGATGGGTAGCTAACTTCTGAAATGAGTGGCTTCCCCTTTCTCTAGGCCAGTGATGGTGAACCTTTTGAGCTCGGCGTGTCAGCATTTTGAAAAACCCTAACTTAACTCTGGTGCCGTGTCACATATAGAAATTTTTTGATATTTGCAACCATAGTAAAACAAAGACTTATATTTTTTATATTTACTTTATATATTTAAATGCCATTTAACAAAGAAAAATCCACCAAAAAAATGAGTTCGCGTGTCACCTCTGACACGCGTGTCATAGGTTCGCCATCACTGCTCTAGGACATGTTCAGCCAATTCACTTTCAGATCTGACCTCACGATGTGAAGCTGCTGTATAGAAAGGAAGGGGTGGGCATTCATCTGAACTAGGATCTGCAAGGCAACCGATGGATTCTATGCAAAAACATATATGAAGAAACTTCTAGGTGCCAGATGAGTGCTGCATGTCTTTATCTTATTTCAGCTTAACAACAACTCAATGATGAAGGAAATAAGAATCTCACTTTGAAGAGGCAAGTTTCATGGGAGCTAAGTAACTTCCTGAAAAAAAAAAGAAGAAACCAAAATCCAAACTCTGATTGGTCTGACTTCAAACTTGAACCCTTTTTGCTATGTGACTGCCCAACAGAGTTTGAACGATATCAGAGCTCAGCCAGGTAGAGAAATCAAGAACAGAGAAGTTAACTAATACTAGTAGGGGAAATGCTGCTGTGGTGCATCACCAAAATAAGTGAAGTTATCAAGTAAGTCCAGTGGTGAATACAAAAGGTTATTGTATTGGGGAGGAAGTGTGACAATTCTGCTGGGACAATAGGCTTTTTAAAAGTATGGATTAATAGAGTAGATGAGATTTCAGAGACCATCAAGAGAAATGAACCCATTTTACAGGTGAGGAAACCAAGGCCCAGAAAGAAGAAAGAACTTCAAGCCACCCAGCAGGTTGATGGTGCATTCAGGATTCACTACCAGGTCTTTCTCTCTCTTCCTACTAAATCTAGCTACTCTCTTCCACTTCATTTTCTCTTAGGTTCGTCTGTCTTTCTCATTTGCTTCAATACAACAACCAAATGCTTATTGGGGAATCAGCTTTGTAATAAAGCATTATACCGGCTCTGGAGGGCCAGTGGCAAGAGACGTGCCTGGGGTTAGCAAAACACTTCTGTCTTTCTCTGTCTCTCTGTGTCTCTGTCTTCCTTTCTCTGCTATGGATGGCCTCCTCCCCGGGTGCAGACAGAGGTCAGAACACGCCTGCACGTGAATGTGACCTTCGTGTTTTGCACTCCTTGTTACTGCGCATATGTTCCAAGGCTCAGTGTCATATTATGCAGTGCCCACTGATAAATGGTAAGCAGAGAGTGGACGAGCATGACTATGGAGAGCGAGAAAATGTCCAGATGTTAGTAGCTCATAATGTTTCAATTTGGAGGAGTGCTCTTGCCCAGCGCCATCACCAAAGGTTTGTCTTTGGTTTATTTGTGTTATCACAACAGTGACGATGGAGTTAAATGCAGCCTTTGAAGAGAGGATTTTGGGTTGTTTCATTTATATTCTACTGTTCTTTCATTAAACATTTCTAAATATTCACAGGGCCCGACTCTTACAAAAATAAATCAGATAAACCTAGGGTTCTTGCCAAGTCAAATATCTACAGTTTCTGGCAATTATGTAATTTCCAACTCCGCTGCAGTAACTATTGCTGATAAGTCAATCGTCATAAAGAGAAATGTTCCAGACCAATCTTTATTAGTGTGTCCTTCACTGATATATGCAGCCTTTTTTTTTCCTTTTTCTTTTTTTTTGAAACAGAGTTGTAACTTTTTTTTTTTGTCCCTAGTGAATAGCTTCTCATCATAACAGTTTATATCTGGATAATGTCATAGTAAAATGTGAAAATGGTAAATTAAAACCCGTGAAATTAGGCTCCGCTGTTATTAATAAAAAGCTGCTCTGGTTTTCACCATTCTGTTATGATGGCACTGTCCTATAATGCAACTACGCAGTAATGCACTTCTGGCACCGCACGTTGATTTGGCCCAGACAAAAGCAATATTTAGAAAGTTAGTCTGTGGAACTTCTCTGGGAAAAAGGAATTTGAGAATCGTGTGCTAATTTAAATACCTCCTCCACACTGAGGTTAAACACAGTATTGATCAGAACAGGCCTTTATGGAGACAGGAACTGTACTCTTAGGTAGGAAGGGGATGGAATAAATGCACTGAAAATAGCAGTGTGCTCTCTAGAGCAGCGGTTCTCAACCTGTGGGTCGAGACCCCTTTGGCGGTCAAACGACCCTTTTACAGGGGTCGCCTAAGACCATCTTGCATATCAGATATTTACATTACGATTCATAACAGTAGCAACATTACAGTTAAGAAGTAGCAACGAAAATAATTTTATGGTTGGGTCACAACATGAGGAACTGTATTTAAAGGGCCAGAAGGTTGAGAACCACTGCTCTAGAGGAACTTCTCTGTGGGGTGCGGATAGACATTGTTGGAAACACTATTAAAGGACTCCCTAGAGTCTGCCTTTCCTCTGTAGTGAGAGCTCACGTGCCATGAACTTATTTTATTGGGGTCCTTAGAGTTTTGTGGAATATTTTCACTCACATTATCTCATCCATTTCCTATAATAGGCCTAGTGCGTTGTAGACCAGGAAGGCAACACTCACATGAGGCCCTGAGCAGTGTGCCTCCCAGTGCCTCTAGCAAGGAGAAACCCTGGGATTCACCCACACTTTCTGCGTCTTGACCACTCTCCACCCTGCCCTGAGCGAAAGGAGGGAGGCAGTAGGTCCTTTTGTGATGCACAGCAATAGTTTTACTCTCCTGGGGAGATACTCAGTAGATGAACCCAGCTTTCATCTCTGGGAAGGGAAAATAGCTTGACACAGTCATCTTAGTTTACTTTAAAAATATATTTTTTTATTGATTTCAGAGAGGAAGGGAAGAGGGAGCTAGAAACATCAATGATGAGAGAGAATCATTGATGGGCTGCCTGCCTCCTGTATGCCCGCTACTGGAGATCGAGCCTGCAATCCGGGCATGTGCCCTGACCAGGAATAGAACCATGGCCTCCTGGTTCTTAGGTCGATGCTCAACCACTGAGCCACGCTGGCTGGGAGAGTAGATACCTTTTGAGATTTAGGGTCAGGACTTTATGAAGGATCCAGCGAGCCACCTGTCTGTCAAAGTCTTCTTGGACATTGAGTCCTTGTCTATATGTGAGGCAGAGGGTTGGAATAACTGCATCCCTTTCTCCATATCTTTATTCACACAACAACTGGATGAAAGCCACAGGTTCATAATTATACATCAGCTGTCCAAGTGCCCTCTTTGGCCTTGCCCAGCCGCTATTTTACTGTGAGCACAATGTGAGATGACCATCCTTGGAAGGAGAGGAAGGAAGCCAGGACCCTCTGCCTTGTTTCTTCCAGTGGCAGCAAGGGTCACTATAGCCAGGCTCTCTTGCTTTCTGTGCTTTAGGGAGGAACCAGTGCAGGTGCGGTGAGGGCTGCTCTCCATGTGGGGGACGGAGTGCTGGGCTCCCACATGTTTCAGTTAGGGTTAGTTTGGAAATGAGGGCGATTGGAGTCCCTGCTGCTCTTGTTTTATCTGGGACTATCCAACAGGAATGGGGACAGGGAGAGGTCTGCAAAGGCAATTATAGTGTGAAGCACACAGCACGTTTGACCAGCTTCGGCTTTCTTCAAGTGTCTTCCCTGGGAGTTATTTTCTCTAGTTTTAGCTTGATTGATGAACTGGTTTTGGCTAATTCAATTGTTCTAGCCTCTGCTGGAACTAGAATAATGCATAGTCACAGCAGAGAATGTGGCTTTCTGAGATGGCATTATGAATAGGGTGGCCAGGTTGAGCAAGTAATTCAGGGTGGCTAATTACATTGGCATTTCAGTTAAACAATGAATAATTTCTTAGTGTAAATATGTTCCAAATACTGCATGGATCCTCTCAAGTATTGCAAAGGAAACACCCATAATAACAATAATTGTTGCCCAGCAGTGTGACTCAGTGGTTGAGCGTGGACCTATGAATCAGTAGGTCACAGTTCTATTCCTGGTCAGGCCACATGCCCAGGTTGTTGATTATTTTCTTTGGAAGCATTTCTGGAAGTGCAGTGATTTGATCTGAAGTGACATGAACTATTTGTTGCCAGTGCTGTTAGATGGCAGCCTACACAGCCCATGTATGTTTCAGTGTTTTAGCCAGAGGGATCCTCCTGGGCACCTTTGTCCTCCCATCTCTCCTCACTCCTTCCCACAGGGCCAGGCACGACTTACTGAATGGATGAGTTTAGAAGCAAGCAGTTTGATTCAGTTCTTTCTAGGTTCTGTTTCTTTGACATATGGCTGCCCACATAGAGGGGAGCTCTGGGTCTTATTCTCTGTGCCAGGTGGTCAGATTACCTGGACGGTCTCTGGCTGGCTGAGCAAGCCTAGAGTGATCTACTCTGCTTATGGTAGATTGAAGTTGTGAGGTCATATTGGGAAATCCACTGTGACTATTCATCTAATTCACATCCTCCTTTCTAGTGATTTTAAGAAATACATGCGATGTTTGGTCTTTATCTCTCTGATAGCCATGTCTAATACTCAACTAGTCCCAAACTCAAATTGGGGAGAGAGCTTAGATTGTCACAAGTAATAACTCCAAATGTAAGAGCATTGGCCAGGAGTAACTGAGCCAGAGTTAGAGGGCCTGGCATTTAGACCTCATAATAATATGAGTAGAGTAAGAATTCGAGTACCACCAGCATTCACCTAAGGCGATATAGCTTTCTTTGCATAGGCCTTGCAGTTTGGGCCTGTAAGCTTGGCAGTTGGCACAGTACATATTATAGTTGTGCAGTTGGGATTATTAATTGATTTGGGGCAGACAAGCTCTGGTAAACCTGACTTGTGTGGTCCTCTGTGTGTCACCTTGATCTGATTTACAAAGGTATGGTTTGGGTGAGATGGGAATTCGGTTCCTGGGAAAAGGAGTCTCTTAGGTCCTGTTAAAGATAATTTTGGAATCAGTTTGTAGGCTTTTAACTATTTGCCGATGAAAGCTTTTTTTCTCTTTCTCTTCAGGGGAATTTTTTAGCATGGATGATAACAGGCCGGGACTGAATACTTCTAAGATAAACAAGGTCCATGCAGCATAGACAGCACGAGGCAGGTTCTGTGGGCTCTGTCTCAATCTTCTGAAATTCCAGAGACAGAACACATTTCCCAACTCTCTCCTGCCTCTGCTTATTTAACATCCCAACTCCGCAGTTCCATCCTAGATTTCTAGACATTTCTGTGTCACAGCTGTGAGGAAGAATTTCAGCTTTTTCATCTTTCATGGCGTAGATCTAGTTTTCGGGGAAGTCTGAAGCTTAAGAGAAAGAACACAAAATTAAGTATGGCTAAATATTTATTAAGAACATGAGACAAATTCCAAGAAATTACTGGAGGCTTAGAGAGCCTGATGTCTTTTTTTGAAATCACTTTGCCAATTTATCGGAAATGCTTAATTAGAAGTACTCCCTGATTGTTGCCTTGCATTTTCTCTCCTGCCAGAACATTCTATGGCTCCCAAAACTCACAATGACAGGCCTGATGCTTAACCTTTATTGAGCTCCATCATGTCTACCTCTGCCTGTCTCTTCAGGGCCTGCAGAGCCCTGCTGGAGCATTCTCCTTGTCCAGAGGGATGATTACACACCTCAGGGAGAAGACTCTCCACATTTGCAATTCCAAGATTCCTCATCAACAGAAAAACAGTCTAACATAGAACAAAAGTACTCATTTTACTTGGTGCTATAGGCTGAATTGGGTCCTCCATTCCACTAATATGTTGAAATCCTAACTTCCCAGAACCTCAGAATGTGAGATAGGGCCTGTATTTGAGGATGGAGCCTTTAAAGAGGTAACTAATGTAAAATGAGGTCATATGGGTGGGCTCTAACCCAGTATGACTGGTGCTCTTATTAGAAGAGGAGAAAAGTACACACAACAGAGGAACGATGAATGAAGACACAAGGAGAAGGTGGCCATCTACAAGCCAAGGAGAGAGGCTCTGAAGGAACCAATGCTGCAGTCGCTGTGATCTCACATTGTCAGCCTCCAGAACCCTGAGACAGTAAATCTGGTGTTTAAGCCACCTATTTGGTGGTGCTTTGTGACAGCAGCCCCAGAGAACTACTCTAGCGGGATAGAGGCTGAAGGAGGGGCCATTGCTTTATCGTGGGATTGCACACTAAATTAGAACTCTTCCAAGACTGCAAGCATGAGGGAAGACTGGGTCATCCTGGATGTCAGCAGCTTGCAGAACACTGTGTCCTGAGGAGCCCTTTCTGAAGAAATGGGTCAGTTCTGGGTGAGCAGTTCCCACTGGCAGCTCCTTGTCCTCTGTCTTGCACTTTCTTGACTTGCATTCCGATCCGTTACAGCTCATCATAGCCATCCCTCCTGCCGCCTTTTCAGAACTCATTCCTGGTAGGGGTAACCACTAACTACAGGCGGTGGCTGTTTTCTAACTGTGCCACCTACTGATCCTTCCTCTGTAAATTCATGCCTAATCACCTGCTACTCAGCGAAATGCTGAATTGTTCAAATAAACATTGCTGGGAGAGCTAAGATCAAAACCAGCCTATGTGTTCGCAATCACCCCCAAAAGAGATGGGGAGGCCCAGTCTTTTGGTCCCAGCTGTTGTACTATTACAATCCTGCTCATCCACTGCTTTTCCTCATCCCTCTCCCACCCCTACCCACATCCCTGGGTGGGTTAGGTACTTCCTCTTTGGAATTCCTGTATAGTTAACCGTGAGCTTCATTCTAACCCAATACTTATATTGTGAATGATTATTCACAATATCTCCTTTACTAAACCTTAAGTTTCTTTAACTCCTGGGCTATGTTTAATTCATCTTTGCATCACTAGGGGCTATCAAAATATCTGTCAGAAAGTAGTTCTTTCTAGTAGGTGCTAAAATTTGAGCCTCAAGAAAGGTCTTTATTTGAAAGAAAAAAAATTTACTTGGCATTGACCAAGAACATATTCCTGTAGGCTTTGTTCCCTGTAAGTTTTTTCTTTAGGTCACTTCTAATCAACAAACATGTGTTGAGTACCTACCATGTGCCAGGTGTGTTAAGCTTCAGGAATAAAATATGAATCCAACTCAATCAGATGTGTTAGAGCTTCCAGTCTATCAGAGAAAAGACAAGCTCGGGCATGTCTCTCACACAAGTGCTTGCCATTCTAAGGGGAGTGCCAACAAAGCATCTGAGGGTGGAAAGGTGGGAAGGTAACAATGAGGTTTGGAAGGGACCATAAGAGGAAGGCTTCTGGGAGAAGGTAACATTGAGGTGGATGACCAGGTAGTACACTATTCTGCTAGGACTACCATAACAAAGTACCACAAACTGAGTGGCTTAAACAACAGAAAATTATCTCATACTTCTAGAGCCTAGAAGCTTGAGAGCAAGGTGTCTGCAGGGTTGGTTCCTTTTGATATCTCTGAGAGAGAATCTGTTCTACATCTCTCGTCCAGCTCCTGGTGTTTGCTGGCAGTCTATGGCATTCTTGGGCTTGTAGACCCATGTCTCTAATCTCTGCTTTTATGTTTGCATGGTCTTCTCTTGGTGCATGTTTCTGTGTCCAAATTACCCTTTTTATAAAGATAACAGTCATATTGGATTAGGAGCTCACCTTATCCAGTGTGACATCATCTTAACAAATTATATTTGCAATGACCCTTATTCCAAATATGGTCACCATCTGAGGTACTAAGGGTTAGAACTTCAACATATGAATTTGCAGGGGATGGAGGTGGGCGCAATTCAACCGGTAACAGGTAGGTTTCAGGAGGCAGAGATTATAGGAGGAAAATAAGAGGGAAGACCCTCCCAGAAGTAAAAACAAAGCAGAAACAGGTAAATCTGCTTCTATAAACTTTTGAGCTACTCATTTCCTAACCATTCTTTTGCTACCCTTCTAACATTTTGGTTCTTTAGTTCCCTCTGCTAAGAATGCCCTCCTTTCTCCCTGTCTTCTCCTTCCTACTCCAGCACTCTCTGTTGAATCCTGTCTGGTTATGAATTGAAGAGGCACTACCTTCTGGACAACATGGGGTTCTGCTTTGGGCTCCAATCTTTAGGGCCCCAAGAAGCTTTAGAACTCCTGTGACATTAGATTATCTACACCACTCCTATGGCATTCACACTTATTGCTGTGTGTTACCATCTTTTCATTTGTACATGGTTTTAAGCTTGACTACAGCAGAAACTCCATGTCAAAGCTCAGTGCTGAAGAATAATCAAAGACTAATATCTATGGTAGGTAACAATCTAAGATGTCCCACCAAGATTCTCACCCCCTGTCTACACACCAAGTGCAATCGCTTCCCCTTGAATTTGGGTAGGAGCTTTGCACATAATGGATTCCAAAGGTGACAAAGAGTTTTACATATGCCGTTAAGTACCTTAACCAGTCCCCTTTGAATCAGTTAAAAGAAATATCATACTGGGTAGGCCTGAGCTAATCAGATTAACACTTTAAAAGAAACTGGAAACTTTGAGAGTCTCTGCTGAGTTTGAAGGAAACTGTAGTTACTACAGCTTCAAGGAAACAAATTCTGCCTGCACTATTGACCCATGGAAACTGTGAGATAATAAATGGGTGTTGTAAACCACTAGATGTGTGGTAAATTGTTACAGAGCGATAGAACACAAATATAATATCTGTGTTGATTGTACATACTTGTGCAATATGGTCTGGAAAGAAGGCAGCTGATTCCTCTGAGCACACAGAGACAAATAATGTATGAGTCAGCTTATGCTGCCATAACAAAATACCACAGATGGGGTGACTTAAACAAGAGAAACAGTCCAAGATCAAGGCCCCAGCAGACTTGGTTTCTGGTGAGGCCTCTCTCCTCAGCTTGTAGTCACCTTTTCTCTGTGTCCTCACATGGCCTTTACTCTGTACCCATGAAAGTGGGGGGAGGGGGTTGGGGGGGAGTGGAAAGGGAGAGAGAGAAGAAGAGAGTGAGAGACTTGCTCTGGTGTCTCATCCTCTTCTTGTAAGGACACCAGCTTTATCAGATTAGGACTCCATCTTTATGACTTCTCATCTTAATTACCTCTTTAAAGATCCTCATCTCCAAATAGAGTCACATGCGCTTTAGGACTTCAACATATTAATTTCTAGGGGACACAGTTTAGTCCATAAGAAATAGCTAATGAAATGGGTGGCAGAGGTGGGGGTGAGTGAAAAGTAGGAGAGCGATGCAGCCTGAAAATTATTAGGGCATAGGTAGGAAGATAGAGAGAAAAGTGTATATACTGAGCCAACTACCCTTTAGCCTTTAGTCCATGGTGCAAGCTGGTCACTTCTTTTAAGCTCCAATGCCTCCATCTGTGAGTTGAGGGTTTACATGGAATAATTTATAGTCTCCTTTCCCTGACTTCATCCCTCACCCAGATTTCTTTAGCATCCCAGAATAAGCTAGGCCTCCTTTTTCAGTTCTAAAGTATTTGCATCTCTCCCTTATCTCACAATTACTTGTCAAATGTTTATTCCCATTAGATTTTAAAGTGTCCATGGTCATGGAATATATGTTGTTTACCACTCTCAGTGCCTGGCACAGTGCCTGATACATAATAGGTGCTTAATAATTATTTATTGACCAAGTGAACAGTCCTTTATGATCTTGCCAAATGAATATGCTCTTGTTTCTATACGTTCAGTCAGTATTTAACATAATCAGGCAGTGCTGAGGCATTTTCAACATTATGTGGTTTTAACCAGTTAATGAACCCTACCTATTAGAATATTATTAAAAGGTAGGTCTTGTTTTGCTAATGGGCTGGACAGAGCTAATGGTAACCCCATCTGTAGAGCCGGAGGTCTAGGGGCCAAGTGGACTCATCAAGGATGCTCATGCAAAGTGGCCATTGGAATCACTGAAAGACCAGTGTTATTGAGAGAAACCAAGGCTGAAGCTAGAAAAGTGGTAGCAAGCGACAAATAGAGCAGGTAAGAGAAGGAAGAAAATGGGCAGCAAGTTTAGTAGACAGATGTTAGAAGGCATTATGGGATTAGCTGCAACAAAGCAATCTCAGAGTGGTGTAGAAATAAAACAGCGAGTGAAAAGAATGCGCAGGCTCTCTGGTGTTGCATTGTACCTGGTGTGCTTGGAGGCAGGTGGGAAGGCTGGGTTTGCAGACCTAAGGAATTACACAAGATAGGGGAAATTTTATGCTCTAGGTAGACCCCGTCTGTGGATTTGCTGGATAACATTATCTGATATTTATAGTGCTCCACTGAAAAATGGGCCATAATCACATAATTAACTTTAAAGTCTGTTTTTATTTACAAAACTTACAAAGGAAAACATTTCCCATGGATTCCATGTTATGTGAAGGTTGATAAGATTCCAAGACAATTCACCAGCATTTTAAAATGTGTATTTTACTAAGAATATCCTAGAAATGTTTATATGGTTTGTTGTTTTGGGAAACCAAGCACCCATTATCTTTTCAGAGTGCTTTATACTGGTAGGAAATAGTTCTAATATAGGTATTATGCTTACCAGTTTGTCAGTCACAAATTACTAAAATACTTCTGTAATACTACTATTTTGCTTAAAATTATATTTTTTGATGTCTTTATCTTGTGGGAGTAAGTGCATTCATTTCCATTTTAAGCCTCTATTTGATATTAAAATTAGAACAACTTGTTCAAATCCTGAAGTTTTTATCTTGAATAAATATTGCTAAATTTTTATTGAGCAACTGCCTTAGGTTTAGCTTTGGAAAGTCACCAAAATCTTTTCCTTACTCATTTATTTCTTTTGATCTGAATTCATTTTCATTTCCTTCCTTAGTAAAGTTACTTCATTGGGCATCTCTTTACCCAGCTATAAACATTACATCTTTTTTTGTAGTGACTTATTTATATAGTACACATTTTATGCTTTTATATTTAGGAACATTTTATATGTGTATGACCCCATATTGAATTATTACCAGACTCAGTTTTAGGGCTGTGAAGAACCCTTTGAGGTTATCCTACATACTCTGACTTTCAGCCTACAGATGCAGAAAATAAGTCCAGAAAAGTTGAATAGTGTGTCCCATATCACATGACAAGATAAAGCTGGGACGTGACTAAACTCTGATGCCTTAATTGCCTGCTCATTGACTTTTTTGATATGCCATGCCACCTTGCCTGTAGCACTTTTTTTCTGCAAAAAGCTCTATTTGGTCCAGTGCATGGGAGGGGGCTTCAGGGTGGTTAAAAGAATGGCCAGTAGTTTAGGGGAGAAGCTCAGGTAAGAGCCAGACCCCAGGGGAGGCAGAGGGCCCCACAGGCCTCGGGCTCCACAGGCTCCTGGTGGCGCTGGAGGGGGAGCCTTTCGAAGAGACACTGGCCCCGCCCAGCCTGGGCCCAGCCGGCAGAGGTGAGGCAGGTGTCGCCCATCTTCTTGATGAGCTTCACCTCCTCGCCCCGGAAGTGGTTCCCCAGGAAGCTGCAGAGCTGAGGGTCTGCGGTGTAGAACCCAGGCCTGCAGCTCCCCAAGGGCTGGGTCAGGCTCCTCTCCGAGGCCAGGGCGGCCTCCATGGCGTCCTGAGCTTTGCCCACTCACCCTGGGCGGCTCCTGCACGTCCTGGAGAGAAGGCGGCTGCCACGCTGGTTTTGCAATTTTAAGAGACGCTCAGTGCCCTCGCTCTTCTTCTCCACCAGCTCACGGAAGAAGTGGCCCCCGCCTGCCCTGAGAGCCACCCTCACCTTTGAAATAGAAGCCCAGGGAGAGGTAGGTGTGCGAGGCCAGAAGAGGCAGGCTGGCCAGACGGTTGACCGCAGCCTCTACCTGGGGGAATAATTCTGACGAATTTGGGAGCTCACGGTTGTTCGGCAATAAGGAGTTAAGGTAGAAAAAAAAGGTGCGGAGGTGGTTCTGCAGGTGGGGACTGGATAAGATGCAGGACAGTGGCCCGAGGCTGGAAGAAGGGGCGTCCTGGGTCTGTTCCATCCAAACACTGTTGAAGCAGGAGACAGAGCCGGGACCACCCAGGGCACTGCTGTAGCATTTGTTTTTATTTTAGATTCTAGGCTAGACTACCTAGGATCCAAAATGTATCAAAAAAAGTATCTTAGGTATAGTTATGTGAAAATTTCGTCATTAAAATAAATAGCCAACCAAATACTCCAAACGGCTTAACAGAATCTTTCAACTGAAAGAGGCATATGATCATATACTCGAACCCTCTCAAACTTGAATCAGGTTCATTTGTAGTGGTGTTAAAAAGGACGAAATATTGAGGCCAAGGTCATGGAGACCATTGGGCCACAGAATAGTGGTCTGCAGCCTCCCACCCTGCACAAGTGGAGAAGAGCCATGACCATAACTGTTTGGTTGTTGACACTCATAGGGGGAAGATAAAGATGAGACTTAGCCACGTTAACTTGTAGAACATGATCATTGAGGAGTTTAAGGAGCAAGCAAAGCACAGTTGTAAGTCTAGGTATTTCTACGCTGCAGAGGTTTGTCAGATTTCAATCATTCATTCATTCAAGAAGTGTTTACTGAGTTCAACATTCAGTCAGACAGGGATGAAAGATGTGATCCCAGCACTTCAGGCACTCAAACTGTGAAGTATAAAAGGAAAGGTGACAGAGAGAAGGCTGGAGGGGAGAATCTGGAATACCGGGGCCCTTTTTGGAATGAGAGAAAAGCCAGCACTAGTAGAATGACGTCTTTCCCTCTTTGTACCTCCATCCATCCAAGGTTATTGTTCCTGTGTCTTTTCTCCCTTTGCTGCCCACTGTCCTTGTTGTCCCCTGATTACTCCCGTCCTTGTCAGCCTTGTTGTACCCCTAAAACTATGATAATTGTACCTTAGAAGAACTTGAGGTGCTGTGTTGAGACCCTTCCTGTTTTCCAAAGAAAGTACTGCAAAAATTGCACATAAACAAGAATTATTGTTTTAGACAGGCTCAGCCCAGACACATCATCCACGCTACCAGGTTCTGGCGCAGCCCTATCACTCACCATCCATCTTATTCATATTTGAGGCTCAAGCGCTTTTCTTACCTCATGCTCCTTCCTCCTCATTTTCTGACATTTCCAGTTCTTGCCAAATACCTTTTTCTTGGAGGTGCAAAGGTTATTACCTGGTCTGTGATGATGCCCTCAATCTGGCTGAGATTTATATTCAGTCCTGGGGTTCTATAGTGGAGGCTTGCTACCAGTGTATTTGCTGGTCTTTTCTTAAAGACTTTGCTGTTAATGCAGGTGCTACTAAGGCCTGGAATGACTGGTTAAAGCATGTAGGTCAATTATTGAACCACAAATGCAATTTGTGTTTAGTGAAATGTAATTTCCTTACAGTGGCAGTGGGGGATGAGGGAGAATGGGAGCCTCAAGATCAGAGCTGAATAATGGCTGAGGTTTCATGTTCTTCCCTTTTAGTTCATAGAGAAGTAAGAATAATACCCTATTTATGTGTGTGCCCAGTACTCTCCTAAGCAGTTTAACATGGATTATTCCATTTAATCTTCATAGTAACACATAAATGGGTTCTATATTGCCATGTGGAGACTGAGGCTTGTTGAATTCAAAATAAATGCCTTTCCTTGTCACATATCTATGACGTGTCCAAGTCAGATTGAACCCAGGTCATTCCGTTTCCAAGGCTTGAGCTGCTCATCAATCACTGCATCAAACTTGGACTTTCCGTCATTTTATTGGATGTTCTTTTTCTCTTTCAATGAGTTTTATACCTGTCTCCCCTCTCTTTATCCAAATTGTGGGAGACTTGTTGTATATTTCAAAACTGTATCCAGTAAAAAGGATCCTAAATTATAAGCAGGAATGAACAGCCCAATAGTAAGTTATTTTAGTTGAAACATTAGGCTAGGGGACCGCCAACCCCCCTTCCTCCTCTGACAGTCTGTGATTCCGAGAGGGATCTGGGTCTGGCCACTGCTGTACCACTCTTTTTTTGTGTGGGGTTTTTTTTGTTTGTTTTTTATCCTCAACCAAGGATATTTCTCCATTGATTTTTAGAGAGAGTGGAAGGAAGAGGGAGGGAGGGAGGGAGGGAGGGAGGGAGGGAGGGAGGGAGGGAGAGAGAGAGAAACATTGATGTTTGAGAGACACATTGATTGGTTGCCTCCCACATGTACCCCGACCAGGGGTCAAGCTTGTAATTGAGGCATGTGCCCTTGACCAGAATTGAACCTGGGACCCTTAAGTCCGCAGGTGGACGCTCTAATTCATTGAGCCACGCAAGCCAGGCTATACCATTTACTAGCTGCATAACCTCAGTAGAGAAACCTTACCTCGCAGAGACCTAATTTTCTTTTCTGTGAAATAGCAATAAAGGATGCGTCTCAGAACTGATATGGCATTAGTGAAACACAGCACATGGCCTTTTCCATCGTTATAGCTAGACCCTTCAGATGGCCAATTTCCTCAGCCAGGCCTTCAGTTTTAAGATGGAGTTTATTTCTTAAGATCCCATTAATTAGAAAAACCATGATCATTGCAGTTGAGATAAAGGATATCTTTTCACAAAGACAAGGCGTTCTCAGCCAATGGACAGCTCATAGAAATGGTATAAGCCCATCCCACTATTGTGCAGATCTTAACACTAAAGCACAAAGAAGTTACACATATTCCCCCAAAGCACACAGTAAGGCTGTGGAAATTATAGCCAGGATTTATTTCTCCTGATTCCAGGCCCAGTGTTTTTGCTGCAGAGTTCTAATAAACTCAAGATAAAGGTTGGAGGTTAGAGCTAAGGCTAATTTAACTACATCATAAAAAGAGACATTTTATATGCATTTATTTCTATGTTAATAATTGTTTATGCCCTAAATATTATTGGCAGTAAAGATTTGGGAGGGAGGAACTTAGCCTATGTATTCCAGCATACCTGAGTATAAGACACAGATCTGCTACTTATTAGCTATGTGATCTTGGAGGTTAAACTCT
>NW_005871142.1:4203398-4254704 GCF_000147115.1 Myotis lucifugus | reverse complement strand
TGCTAATTAGACCAGACATCCTTCCCAGATGTTCTTCAGGATGACCTCCTGGATGAAGCCGGGGCTTCGAGGAAAGCCCGGGTCCTGGGTGCCAGAGGGAAGCTGGTGCCAGCAGCCAGGGGAAGGAAGGCCTACTCTTGCATGAATTTCATGCATTGGGCCTCCAGTATTAACATAATGCCCATGGGAACAACTTTGCCACAGCCACAACCACCTCATTCATGAGTGAATTCATCCCATTGAAACGGAAAACTCCTCATTTCTACTGAAAGTCAACAAATTACAGAGCCAAATAGACACATTGCATTTTGAACTAGTGACGGTGTCCCTTGACGACAGCCTGCTGACACCACTGACTGATTCAGGGACCTCTCCTGAAGCACGCAGGTAGTGCTGAGGCTTACCAGTCCTTAAAGTCATAGTGCAGTCTTTCACTGAGTACAACCAGAGAAGAGGTGCTTATTGTTACCAGAAAGCCATTGCTATTCCCCTTGCCTTTTGGTTAAAAAAAAAAGTGTGGACATACATTGTATAGTTAGTCTATGGGTGATGGAGACTTCAAGGAAGAGAATAATATCAGTAATATAAATACTCGAAATGTTCAAATAAACCTAAAACTAGAGACAATTCATGTTTTTTTCAGTTCTCCTATTTAAAGGCTTCTAATGATATCACAGAGAGGAGAATATAGATATATGCAAGAGTATCCATGTTTTTGTTGTTGTTTGTTTGTTTGTTTTTTAGGAAAGACAATGACTAAATGAGCTGGTTTTATAGAATGATAACTACAATTAAAAAAACAGCCTGGCCAGCATTGCTCAGTGGTTGAGCATCAACCTATGAACCAGGAGGTCACAGTTTGATTCCCTGTCAGGGCACATGCCTGGGTTGTGGGCTCAATCCCCAGTAGGGGGCGTGCGAAGGCAGCCAATCAGCTTCTCCCTAATTGATGCTTCTATCTCTCTATCCCTCTCCCCCTTCCTCTCTCTAAAATCAATAAAAATATATTTCTTTTAAAAAAGAAAAAACACTCTTATTTTTTTCTTTTATGTGAATAATTAAATATGGTAGTGGATTTTTCTCTTATTAAGAATTTCTTGAATCATAAAGTAGTGGGACAAATATTAAATAATCCACTATTATTGAATTCAGGGCAAATGATACCTGTCATCCTAGAAATGTAGGCTATGCTATTTCAAGTTGGAATTTTTTTGAAGTAGTGAATTCCACAGCTCATCTTTTTTTTTCTTTATTGATTAAGGTATTACATATGTGTCCTTATCCCCCCCATTGTCCCCCCACCCCCCTACTCCTGCCCTCACCCCCCTGTTGTCTGTGTCCATTGGTCAGGCTTATATGCATGCATACAAGTCCTTTTGGTTGATCTCTCCCTCTTTTGCCCCACCCTCCCCTACCTTCCCTCTGAGGTTTGATGGACGGATCGATGCTTCTCTGTCTCTGGATCTGTTTTTGTTTACCAGTTTATGTTGTTCATTATATCCCACAAATGAGTGAGATCATGTGATATTTATCTTTCTCTGACTGGCTTATTTCACTTAGCATAATGCTCTCCAGTTCCATCCATGCTGTTGCAAATGGTAAGAATTCCTTCTTTTATACCACAGCATAGTATTCCATTGTGTAGATGTGCCACAGTTTTTTAATCCATTCATCTGCTGATGGGCACTTAGGCTGTTTCCAAATCTCATCTTATACCAAAGAAAATCCAGTATCTCCTGGGATGTATTTCATACAAATAACAGCTTTCTGAAATGTTTATAAATTATGTTTCTGTTTACTTATATTAACTTGTGTTGGTGAGAAATTAGGATTATTATTACAAAATAGTGGTTTGATTATTTTAGCTCAGTGATAGCGGAATCTAGAAAGAAGGGAGGATGCACTGAAGGGGAAGTTGGGTCAGTGCACATTTTTAAAATTAGTTCTGTGTGGAACCTTGGAACCAGTTCCCAGAGTTTAAGTTGATTAGAGACTGTAACAATACATTGTTCAAATGTAAAGATGGAACTGTAGACACTGGCATGCATTTGACCATTGATTCCTTCTACGCTTGATAGTATTTTAAAAGATCCATAAATATTCTGTGGATATGATTTTTCACTCCTGAGTCATTAAAGTCACAAGTTCAGAAAAAAATCTAAAAAGAAAAAGACAGAGACAGAAGGTGAAAGAGAGATAGAGGTGGAGGTAATAGAGATAAACAATAGGGTGGTGAAGACCTGGGGTGGGTGGGTAGGGGCTGGACAGAAGGGATCAAGGGGGAAGGTGGTGGAAGACATCTATAGTACTCTCAACAATAAAAAATATATAAATTAAAAATAAACATAAAAAGAGAGAGAGGAAGAAAAAGAGGAAGAGGGGGAGCAAAAGAAAGAAAAGGAGGAGGTGACAGAGGAGGAGGAAGAGGAGGATGTGGAAGGGAGGTGAGGAGACAGAGTGGAAGTGGGGAGAGAGGATTACAGAGAGAGGGAGATAGAGAAAGATTGAGAGAAATGCATGAAATGACACTTGGCAGATGCCCAGAGCAGCTGTTGCTCACTTTAGCTCGTTTCCTATAATCCAAAACTAAGCAGCTATCATTTGGCTGCTGCATCTCAGAAGTAGGAAAGGGCTCTGAATCAGTCACGAGAAGACTCGCTTGTCTTGAGAGATGTCCTGGGGCTTTTATGAAGGGCCCAGTATCTGTTTGTCTGTCAGCACACATTTGTCGTGTCTGTTTTTCTGTCCGGAACAATGCTGTCTCTATTTGCCTTTTGTGTCTTAACTGTTTTCATTGCTGTGTAAATATTTCATGATTTGGAATGTTTCCCCTTGCAATCATGTCATCTTTAAGAAATTTGAACACGCTAAGAGTACACGTTATCTTCAGCTGTGATGAGTTGATTCATTGCCGGGCACTAGTTAGCCAAAGATAGAAGCAATTTTTATGCTGTTAATCATGTTTCCCACAAACTCTATGGCAGTTGTCGAAAATGGAAAATTATACAAACATTTCACCCCTTACCGCCATCCTAATGTTTGAAGAATGCGTCATGCTTCTTCCATGAGGGTGTGGCATAATTTAAGAACAATGTAGATTTATCAGTGTGTAGTTTTAAAAAAGGAAGTAGGTGCTGCATGTGCGACCTGAAAGAAAATCACTTTGACATTAGTAGGGAGATCTCTAAAAGATTTGAGTATTTGGGGGGATTTGAAAATCATGTCCTCATGTGCTTTGTCTTATAAAAATAACTAGAGGTCTGGTGCACTAAATTCATGCACGGATAGGGTCCCTAGGCCTGTCCGGTAATCAGGGCCTTCTGGCTGCCGGTTGGGGCCTCCCTTCATTCCAACACTGCCTCCTGGTGGTCAGTGCATGTCATAGTGAGTGATGGAACTCCCCGTCTCCCGGTTGAACTCCTGAGGGGACACTTTGCATAATAGCCTTTTATATACATAGATAAGCTTGGGGTTAAGGAGAAGAGCCTATGCAGGGTGGAATCTATGAACTAGAATCCAGCCAGGTTTTGAGCCTGGCCAATGAACCTCATACTAACTGCCTTTATGTCATTCTTGCACATGTTAATGTTTTCATGATTTAGTTATCTTCTGTGAAGTGGGAAAATGGATTATATTCATTCACCTACCATTTATGTGATATCCAGCATGAATCACAGACTATGTTAGGCATTGAAGATGGAAAGATAAATAAGATAAAGTCACACCCTTCAGGAGCACAGATGATAAATGAAGATAAACAGGCTTCCAACATGGAAAAGGCAAAAGGCAGTCCTGGGGCCCAGCCCAGGCTCCTTCCTCTGCTCGCTGGGTGATGCTGGAGGAAGTACTTTGCCTTTGTGAGCCCGCTTCCTCATTCAAAATATGGGGATGACAATGGCAAAAGTTCTCTGAGAAAGTCGTCCCTAAGGTTAAACAGGAGTAGAACAGAATAGCAGTGTCTTGTAAATGATAAAGTGCTAAACATATGGGGGGTATTTTTGGAAGGAAATATGGTACCATGGAATGGACACGGGTTTGGGTCATCAACTCAGTTCAGATGATAAAGTGCTAAACATATGGGAGGTATTTTTGGAAGGAAATATGGTACCATGGAATGGGCACGGGTTTGGGTCATCAACTCAGCTCAGATATCAGCTCTACCATTTAAAATTAATGTGAAGTGGAGTTGTCATGAAGACTAAAATAATTTATTCTTAATTCATCCATCCAACAGAGTTCTTATGTGTCTACTATATGCATCAGTTCTGGGACTCTGGGACCAAATAAGTTTGTCAGTGTTAGACTTTTAAGAGGTACCCTCAACGTTTCCTTATAGGTTCAGAAATTTTCTGCAGAAAGTCAGAGTATTGTCTTCCCAACATTTACTGAGGTTACTATATAAAGAAGAAATATCAAATGGATTACAATTAATTTTCAGACTATATTTTTATAGCAGAATCTGCTTTCAAGCTCTCTATGAGTACATGGGACATATGGATATGCAGGAGCAGCCTAAACTCTCCATCCACCCTTAACCCCCAATTGTATGGACTACAGGGGATAGAGATGCCTTGATTGATCAGTGAAATTATACAGTTGTTGACTTATGAGTACTTAGATTTCATTAATTCCCAAACTATTCATGCATGGGTAGAGAAACAGTCTCCTAGAGAAATTGATCATTATATTGATTTGGGGTTCCAAAATTGGAAAGTGGTTAAAATGGAATTTCAATTTGAAAATAAATGACTGGATCCTTTTTACAAATAAGAATATTTTTTAGAATTCAATATACAGTTATATATTACTAGAGACCTGATGCATGAAATTCATGCAAGGGGCTCAGCCCTCATAGCCGATGCGGCTGCCTTAGCCCTCAGAGCCCTGGCTTCATCCGGAAGGTAGTCCAGGTGGTTGTTCTGCTGTTTGGCTGTCCGGTCTAATTAGCATATTACACTTTTATTATTATAGATTATTATAAACAATAATACTAAACATGTGTGTCACCCATGGAAATGGGTGCTATTAGTAGTATGTCCATTCTACAGATGACACAACTAAAGAAGAAAGGTTTTGACATTTGAATACAAAGCAAGGAATTCGGGGAGTTGGGATTTGAACCCAGGTCTTCAGCTTTGCAGAGTGAGATGTGCTCTGTGATTTACAAAATGATTTCTTTCAGTTTTTGTGACAACACAGTGAAACAGAGATTGGACCCTCAGCAGGATTAACATGAATACAAAATTGCTTAAATATGAAGTGAGTAATATGAATGCTAGTCTGTTTCAGGCAATAACAATGTACTACAAGATTTTTCTAGAAGGCTTCCTCAATGCTGGTCACAGTTAGAATAGTCCCATTGATACCTACTCCGATTTCATGGAAATAGGTTTTGGAGGCTATGGTCTGCCCTCGTGCAGATGCACTATGGGTAATGAGCTGTATTATGGATGCTGTTGGAAGGTATTTGAAGAACTTTTCTGTGAATTCTTAGCTGAGAGGTTCTCCAGAGAAGTGTTGGTGAAAATTAGATATTTTCTTTTATTTAGCTCATATTGGTACATTCAGAGATTAAAAATTGTGAAGAGCTGACTGTCTGGACACAGGAGGTTCTCTAGATCTACACTTATTATTATTTTTAAAAGTAAAATAATAGAATTAAATAAATTAAGAGCAGAGACCTCATCATGGTCTTTGAGCCTGGACGGGATTCTGACCTCTTCCCGGTCATTCTCTGCATCCCTTCCTCCTGCTCTCCAGCCCCACTGACCACTTGCTGTTGTTCTCTACCTCAGGGCCCTGTCCTCCTGCCCTCTGCCAGGGGATCCTGCTGCCCCAGAGCCCTGCCCTCTGCCAGGGAGTCCTGCTGCCCCAGAGCCCTGCCCTCCTGCCCTCTGCCAGGGGATCCTGCTGCCCCAGAGCCCTGCCCTCCTGCCCTCTGCCAGGGGGTCCTGCTATTAACCCACTCCCACATTTTTTAGGTCTCTGTTCAGTTGTCACCTACTCAGAGCAGCCCTCCCTGGTCACCCTCAGTTGGACCGTCCCTCCAGGTCCCTCCCTGTGCTTTCTTTGTACTTCATGGCCCTTTTATCAGCTGACAGACATTGTGTGCTTATTTGCTTTTTGCTTATTGTCTATTTCCATGGCTGAAGAGCGAGCTTAAGGAGAAAGGATGTGTTTTTGTTCAAAGCCATATCCTCATGTTCGAATAGTGCTTGGGTCCTAATAAGTATTTGCTGAATGAATGAGTCAGTGATGAAAACAGAGGAATACGGAAGCTGAGCAGTTCCTCTGACTTGCTGAGGCTTTGCTGAGAACTGTAGCAGTGGCCACTGGGTGGCCACAGCCGCCTTCAGCATTCACACGGCCAAGTTCCTTGCAGAGCATACCTTGCCAGCAGCTTTGCATGCTGCCATTCCTCTGAGTGGAAGGCCTCGGGCTGTTAGTCTTGGTTGCTACTGCCCAAGGGAAATTAGCCTTTCAAAGACCTGGTGTACCAGGTGGCTTTGCAATCCACATGCATTCACTCATTGATTTGTCCCACATTTACTGAGCACCTATTGTGTGACAGATGCTTAAGAGACAGAGATGAGTCCCTCAGGGTTCCTGCTTCCAAGGAGCTAGCCCAGGTTTACTGGAGCAGGCAAGAGAAAACCAAGTCACAGTCCTTCCTCAGTAGCGCTCTGACCAGGGAGAGGATGACATAGGGACAGGAGGTTGTGGAGGTGCAGGAAGGGCACCCCATCCAGCCGGTAGGGAGCAGTGTGAGAGAATAGGCTTCCTGAACAGGATGACAAATAAGTAAAGCTGAGAAGGAAGCCAGGGCTTATCCAGGTGGAGGCGATGGGCGTCTCTGCAGGAGGAAGAAGCAACAGAAGCCCAGGAGCTAAGAACATGTGGATCATTTGAAACTGAAGTGGCTTATTCTGCAGGAGTGAGGCACCTGTGGGAGAAGGAAGAGATGAGGCTGGAGGAAGAGTGCGTAATGCTGCTGCAAGGAAAAATGACGCCTACTTAAGAAAGCAAATTCCAGGAATGCATAGCTCTAGACGCCCGGGTGGGTTTCCAAGGAATTACAGCATGAGATGACACTAGCCTATGATTCTTTCTATGTGATCTGGGAAACAAAATATATAACACTTTCAGCTGCAGTCACTTCCTTCTTCTAAGTTCACTCTACTAACATTGATTCAAACACCTGCTATGGGGCAGAACTGTTAGGTGCTAGCGGTACAGATATAAAATAAAACCTTGGTGCTAGAAGGACTCAATGAAGTCCATGCCGGTCAATTTGTAGCCAGTCCATTTGTATACTTAGTTTACTGTCCTGCTCCAGCTGTCTTGAAATTCCTAATAATTTTGGAACATGCACATTCTCATTTTGCAATGGGCCCTGCAAATTATGTACCGCATCCTCATGACTGAGGTGAAATTGTGAAGTTGATCAAGAGCCAGGGTAAGTAAACAAGGGCCCGCGGGCCCTATCCATTTGTTGTATGGTCTGTGAACTATACTAGTATTTACATTTTCGATAGCTGAAAAAAAATCAAAAGAAGTCTAGTCTTTCATGACATGTGAAAATTACAGGAACTTAACATTTCAGTGTTCCTAAAAATACTTTATTGGCGCACAGGCATCATCCCCGGGAAGTCACGATTACCTTCCTGGGAAGTGGTGAGAAGTGGAGCCTTTTTTCCTTACAGGTCTCTAAACCTGGGGGCCACCAGGGCAGCCCATTGGTGCACCATGTGCCAAGGGTGAATGCAGGTGATTGTGTGGCCTGAGAAAGATTTACCCATCACCCAAGGTGAGGAAACAGCAGGGCTGTTAGGGTCGCCAAAGGAGGAATGCACGAGGCCAAAGTGGTAAGGGATTATACATTTATTAGGTCATCTGGATACCAGATGGGTAGGCTCCAAAATGTCCCCAGCACCCAGGGACAAGGAGTCAGAGATTTTAAAGGACTTTAGGCAGGCTTTTTCTGGACGGAGAAATTCTCTGGGCTGGCCCGGATCCTGGGAAGGTCCGGAGGGGAAGGATAATGGTCTTAGCAACTGGAATGTCATCTAAGCAAAAGGGAATGTTGGTTGTGAAGTGGTCTAAAGGTCAGCTACCAGGGGAGGAGATATTGATTCAATTATTTGATTAGACCTAAGAGGCTACTCAATTTGCTTGTTATCTTTAGAGTGATTGAAACAAAACCATTAAAAAAAGAAAAAGAAATATATACTATGATGGTCTGGGGTAAGTGAAGAGAATGTATGAATTGAATAAAAGTGTTTCTCCTAAGGAACAGCAATTTAATAGGACCGATTCTTTTGAAATTTTCTTGCTGTTATGGTTGATGGCTGTCGGGTTCATCCAGTTGATTGGCAGCAGGCTGCTTGAAGTCAGAATCCCAAGTTCGGTTGAAGCAATGAGTGAACTTTGGTGGAGTGACAACAGGCGTGTTGGAAGATATGCTGATGAGGCATGGGTTCCTTACCAGCCCACCAGGTGGTAGATCCCAGGCAAGGGTTCCACACCACGCAAAGAGCAATCTGAATGGGACAGTAGGTGTTAGTAATGATAGAGATGAAACCTTACATTTAATCCTCACATCATTCTTCCATGATCAGCGATTCAGTTTCTAGGATTTAGAAAGAGAAACGAGGGCACTCAGCCTTTACACAGGTTGCTCACGGTCACGTGGGCACTCCATGGAAGAGCCAGATCTGAGCACAGCGGGGCCTGCCTCCAGGGCTGCTCTTCTTCACCCTGTGTGCTGCCTTTTGCTCTTTTGCATCTCACATCCTCCAGTTGAGCTCTGGGCTTCTTTGTATGTCCCGTAACCGCCTGAAAGCCCCTTGGCCTTCATTTCCTCCCAACATTAAGCTTTCTTTTTGATGGCTCATCTGAAGTGGAACTAATCTCTTTTTAGCACCATTCTATCCCTTGCTTGCTACGCATCCATAACTCCCATGATTTGGGAGGAGGAAATTCAAGTTTTAACCTTCATTACTCTATAAAACTGGCCTCTGCTTCCATCCTTAGTATTCTTTTCCAATGGACTTCTTATAATCTATGCTACATCAACATCCAAACACTTGAAAGTTCCCAGATACCCCATACATTCTCTGCTATGCTCATGCTGTCCCTACCTAATCCCCAGAGGGCCCTTTAAATCCTCTTATGGGAAGCCCATTGCCAGCCTCAGCTAGTTTGTGCTATTCCTTTATATGCTGTATGCCACATAATTTACTCTGTCGGAGGACTTTCTACTCACTATTGACGTTTTCCACTCATTCATCTGATTTTCCAATTTGACTGAAAGCATCTTGAAGGTAGGAATGGTGACCAGTTCAGTTTGTTGTTCTTAGTGTTTTGCATAGGATGTGGCTCATAATAGCCATATAGTAAATGCTAATGAGAAATAATTTGACTTCAATTTATTCCTTTAACAAAATTTATAGAGTACCTACATGTTCCCAGCCCTATGTGAGACTTTGAGAATATTGAGATTAAAAAAATTTAATAAAACATAGTCAGTGCTCTTCTGTAGCACATAGACTAGACATAGAAACAGATATTTATACAGATAAGTATAGTAATGTTCCATTGATTAATGTGGATGAATATGTATTACCGTGCAGGCTCGGAGGAAAATACTGCTGGAATCAGGGAATGTTTTCCTTATGTAGTACAGAGGACATTTTTAAAATATGTTTTTATTGATATTTTTAGAGAGAGAAGAAGAGAGATTGAGGGAGAGAAAGAGAGATACATCTATGTGATAGGCAATTTAGTTGCCTCTAGTACTCACCCCAACCGGGGACTGAACCTGTAACCTGGACATGTGCCCTGACCAGGAATTGAACTGGTGATCTTTTGGTGCATGGGATGATGCTCAGCCAACTGAGCCACACTGGCCAGGGCAATATACTACAGACCTGAGCACCATCTTTTGCACTTGAAGATCAACAGGTTATTCCATAGAGATTGATATCATTGGTTCTCACACTGATGCACTTGGGTACAAATGTTGGTGTGTGAACTTGGGAAAATTATTTACTGTCTCTGCTTCAGTTTCTTCTTTTGCAAAATATGGGTAATAATCTACCTACCTACCTCATAGATGGTTGTGAGGATGAAATGTGGGAATGTGTTAGAACAATGTCTTGCACTCAGTAAATGCTAGCATTATCAGTATTTTATTATATTTATAATTGTGGTCCTCAGAGAATCAGCCACCTCTATAACTCCAGGATGGACCTTTTTGAAAATGCTAACATCCAAACTAGCAGCTTGAGAAATTTGTGACTGGCCATATGAAATAGAAAAGAAATAGGGATCTTTCTTTGGGTCCTCTGGGAGATCATCCAGTTTAAAGAGTTAAAAAGTTCGAAAGTAAACAACAAAGATACCCTAGAATTTGTTGGACTGGAGAGGCATCCTGCTGCATAGGAGCTAGAGAAAGAGAAGAAATATATATTCCCCTCAAGCAAAAAGCAGAACTATCACACTACAATTCAGCATTCTCGTCTAGATGAGAAAAACAGACCCAAAAGCTTTCCCATGCTTTGAATGTTTAGTGAAAGATGTGAATCTGATGGAGTCCCCTGGTCCCAGTTTGTAGCCTCGTTATGCTTTCTCCTGGAATTTTCCAGATTCCTCTTGCACTTACAGAGATCGGTGCACACAGCCCTGGCCCATCACAGCCAATTCCAGCACATGTTCCCTTCTGGGAATTTTCACCAACTCCTGAATAAATGGTACAGCAACTTCTCAAGTCTTGAAAGTTGCATGTTTTGCTTTCAGTCAATTCCCAAATTCAGAATTATTCTCTTTTCTTTTTTTTGCTTTATACCATCAGAGTTTGCAAATGCATTTCATTCCAGGGATGAAACAACCTGACATAGCAAACCTATCTTGCAGTAAGAGAGAAGACTCCTGGTAGCAATCTCCCTCTGGGCTCTCCTAATACCTCTAGTTTCTTCTTGATTTAGAGTCTGTCATTGTACATGTGGACCCATTGTTCTCAGGAAGAAATCTGATATTCTCAGGCAACCCCAAACACCTCCACTGGCTACCTCCCCATTTCTCTTTCCCTGTTCTCACCCTGCAGCCTCCAAGGACCAACTCCACACATTTCCCCATACTTCTTGGCCTAGCATTTGCTCCACTCCTCCATCCTCGCCTCCCCCCACCTCCCTCCCGGTGACCCCAGGCTGTAAAATACTATATAGTATCTCTGGCTTGGGTTCCTTATCTGGCCCCAAATTCTTTCCTTCTCCCTCTATGACAGTGAAGAAGAAGGAATGTTCGTTTATAATATTTTATTCTCTATCTTTTTCTTCCAGGCTCCCTTTAGATGATATTTTTGCTCATGCTGCCTTTAAGTTGAAATGTCCTTTTCTCACTTGCCCTCGGAGATGTGGCATTTCCCCAGGAGTAGTTGGGATCTGATCCTTCGGTTGTTGCACAGGATGAGAAATCATTTCAACGAAGTTGGTGATGGGCTGTATATCAAAACGGAGAGAAGTGGGAGGCATGGGCCGCTTTGAAGGCAGCACCCTCCTTCCAAAATGGAATTTCTGGCACGATCCAGGAGTTCTTGAGTTTCCTTTTCTCTTTTATTCCCAGGACTGAGGGAAAGAGTGATTGCATATGACTCGGGCTTCTCACCATCACTTTCTTGTCCTGCCATGCTCTGTAATGTGCTGTAAGTGAAGCCTGATATCCCACGAGGCTTCAGAATCAGGAAAACGTGCTCAGTGATTCTTCTGATTCTTCTGAACCAGCTCTATGACCTCATGGTAATAACAGTTATCTCCCACCGGGTGTGCTTTTGTAGATTTCCCGAGCACTTTCACACACATTCTGATTGGACTTCAAATCCTGGTTTGCCACTTTCTGGGCAGGTGCTATCCTCTGACTGAGTGGCCGCAATGTAGTCCGGGGAAAATCCACCCGCCCCCCCCACCTATTAAAGTAAAAAGCTGAAACCAACAGAGGTAGGAGACTTAGGTATATACCTATTTCTGGAATACAGAGATGCTGGTACCTGCTGGGAAAATGTTATGTGGATTAGAAGTGAAATCATAGATGTTGCTTTGCACGCAGTTGGCACTCAATAAATGCTAGTATGATTGTTGCAAGGAGACTTGCACATGTTTCCTCATGTGGTTTTCGCAGCCACCCCTTGAGGATCACTGCTGTGTTATGATATGAGGTTGGGTTCAGAGAGTCCTAAGTGGTGCCCGACCCAAATTATGCAGCCAGGAGATGGTGACATTAGAACTCAAACTTGGATCATCTAAATTTGCTCTTCCCATTTATCACACTACCTCTTATGAAGTTCATTTTTACTTGTTTATCTAGCTTATAAATATTTATTGAGCACCAACTGAGTGCCAAGTACCGGACTAAGTGTTAGGGACACGGACCTAAGTAGACCTAGAACCTTCCATCTGTGGCTTTCTCTGAATACTCCAGGCCCACTTCTCTTGAGTTTGTGGAAATATGTGTGCTTGCAGTACTTTGAAACCTGGATTTTTGTAAGATGTGTAACTTCTATTTCTTTTTCTTTTTATAATAACTTAAGCCAAATACTTTATAAACCACTAAAACATTTTATGAACAGTTTATGAAACCAAATATAAATGTGATCATTCATCTTAAATAGAGTTCACATATAGGTTGTGAGGAATTAAGAAACTGCTGACAGATAGTCTGAATGTTAGAAAATGGATATTTTCAAAAATTATAAAAAAGTCTATGTATAAATATATGTAAGTGCACACACACATGTAAATATATATTAGATGGTAAGTAATTTTATCTGAATATTTTGCTTTATTTTTAGATAAATACATTTTGTTTATTTTTGTAAATGATACTCGTGATAAACAAAATTCTACTTAAGCAACCCTTGGTTTATTGCAGTGATTGGGAGCCTAGTGATTTTGACTTGGAGAATTGTGGTGTCTACCCTCATCACTTGTTACAAAAACCTTGGTGTAGGACATACGTCTGGGGGGAGGCTCATAGGGAGAGAGGGTTTTTTTTTTTTTTGTAATGAAGTGATCCAAATGTTTAAGTAGCTGTATTAGCAGAGTTGTTTGGACAATTTTACACAATAATATTTTGTGATAAAACTTTGGTACGTGAAATGGCCATTGCTTCTCAAAGTTCCTTTTCTCAGACACTGAACACGAACTCAAGGGGGCTCCAGATTTAATCGAGAAAATGAAACACATCCTTTTGAGATGTTACAGAAAGACATAAACGATTTTTGCTCCATCCAAGACATTCATTTGGAGCAAGTCATTCTGCTGAAGAAGAAACCCAGAAGGGCTTCTTTAAATAGGATATACTTTGATTGTGATCCAAGGAAGAACTGATAGTAAGAGATTAAAACATCTCCAGAGTAATTTACAGCTTCCTGCATTTTTAAAGGTTATTTTATGCCTTAATGGTCAGGGGTAATTTATATATGCTGTGGTAGAAAGAAGCATGGCCAGAGGTTTTCTCTGCTGCTCAGAGTCTTGGTTGATTTAAGAGAGGAGATGCTATCTCACGCTGTACCAAATGGAGCCAAGACCTGTAGTCTCCATATAACAGCCAAGTCTGCCCATAGATGTTGACAACTTGTACCAGGCAATATATTTCTGAGCTCTTGATCAAGATAATAACAATAATGATGACAACAACAATATTAACAACAAGGATAGAAGGAGAATAGGAGGAGGAGGAGGAAGTGGAATTGCTACTGTACCAGAAATGCTAAGATTAACATCAGCAATTAATACTACTAAGACTTCTGTAATTCCAGTGTGTACATTAACTAGATTCATGTCAGCAAATGTCTTTCAGGTTGACCATGTGCCAACCATTGTACTAGACACTGAAAGATTATACAGATGAATCAGATATAGTCCTGCACGGTCTAGTTGGGAGATTCTCCTATAGGAATTATTACTGCCCCAAGCGAAACAACGTGACATTAAATGTGACATAGAGGCACCACCAAGAAAAATACGGGAGAAACAAAACCTAGCTATTATGGTAGATTTGGAGATTGGGAAAACCACATGGAAGAAGAGGTGTAAATATAAAAAAAGCTCTTACAGGAAGTGTGAATTTTGGTAACTAGATATGGAAAAGTCATTCTAGCAAAATATGCCATGAGCAAAGGTTATAGGCTTGAGAGTATATATAGACTCTGCAGAATGAGGGGCCCTCCGAGCAGCCGGAAGGAAGGATGGTTGTGGGAGTGTGACTAGGGAAGGCTGGGTCATCATTGATAGCATGTTTGTTTGCAGAGAGCTAGATTTACTCTAGTGCCAGCTTAGAATTGCCACACATTGAAGCCTGGGGTACATAAAGATTGCTTTGGGCCCTACCTTCTGTAGGTTCCATCTCTCCAAGCTGCCTTCCCATGACCCATTTGCAAAGAGCTTATTATGAACCATAGAGTAGATTCTAGGGACATTAAAAAGACCTGTAGTCAAAAAGAAGGATCGATCAGACCGTCAAACTTCAGAGGGAAGGCAGGGGAGGGTGGGGGTAAAAGGGAGAGATCAACCAAAGGACTTGTATGCATGCATGTAAGCATAACCAATGGACACAGACACCAGGGTTGAGGACATGAGCGGGGGAGGCAGGGGCGAAGAGGGGATAAGGACACATATGTAATACCTTAATCAATAAAGAAAAGGAAAAAAAAAAGAAGGATTCTCTGTGAGTGAAAATGTTAGGCAACTTGCTGGACTGGAGAAAGCATCTGGCTTTCCTTCAGCCCTGCTCCAGAAGGGCCACTCTTGAGCTATACTAGACCTCTTCCTGCCTACATCCTCTAGAGCAGTGGTTCTCAACCTTCTGGCCCTTTAAATACAGTTCCTCATGTGACCCAACCATAAAATTATTTTCGTTGCTACTTCATAACTGTAATGTTGCTACTGTTATGAATTGTAATGTAAATATCTGTTATGCAGGATGGTCTTAGGCGACCCCTATAAAAGGGTCGTTCAACCGCCAAAGAGGTCGCGACCCACAGGTTGAGAACCACTGCCATAGAGAGTTTTCATTTAGTATCTAGATTTCTAGACATACTGACTCCATTGTACCAAGGAGAATGAACTTGTGGACATTGGGGTTTATACAAGACCCTGAGAGGTGTTACAAGAAGTTGTAGGTAGAGACCGTGACTTTATGTGTGTCCTGCTGACTGGTCACAGAGGAACCCTGGAAGAATATGTGTTATAATTATAAATCAGTCATGTGCTCCCAGACCCATTAAAATAATTGGACTGAGTATCATTAACCTGTTGTTTTTTTTGTCCTGGTTTAACTAAAAATATAGCTGTGTGACCTTGGGACAGTACTAGTAACCTATTAATCTCCAAGAATCCACCTATTTCTAATTTTTGTCATTGTTGTTCTACAAAACCATTTTGGTTGTAGTTTTATTATTTTTTTAAAAAAATGATGTTAGAGAGATGAAGGGAGGGAAGGTGGGGGGAGGGAGAGAGAGAAAGGGACATCAATGTGAAAGAGAAACATCAATTGGTTGCCTCCTGCACGTGCCCCAACCGGGGATGGAACCCACAACCTAGGTAAGTGCCCTGACAGGAAATCGAACCCACAACCTTTTGGTATATGGGATGATGTTCCAACAAACTGAGCCACACTGGCCAGGGCGTGGTTGTAGTTTTTAAAATGTGAAGAACATGCAAATCAGTGATGTTTCACATTTCATCTTGATTTTTGGATTAAATGTACTTCCAGTTGATATTATTTGAGTTTGATATGAAATGGCAAACATATCAAACTGTTCCTTCCTTGAAAGCGTAATTCTAATGTAAGTCTTTAATCCTGCCAAGGAGAAAAAACGTCAAATATCTTTGTAAACAAGCAGCTAATAGGAATGCTAGGTTTATTTAAGTTTTGGAAATCTGTGCAGAGGAAGTAGTATCCTGTTGTTATTAAATCAAACAGCTATATAAGGAAGGCCTTCCCCACATCAGGTATTTACAGTAAATTTTTCTGTGGAATGTTGGCTGCTTTCTGTGTAGTTGTAAGGCTATTTTGCTTCGTCTTGAAAAGAATAGAGCATTAAAAGGAGAGAATGCCATGAATATTTTACCCCAAAGCAGAGATGCCTTTTATTTTAGGGAGGAAAAGGTAAAAACACTGGAATCCAGTAGTATAATGTAGCGTAATGTAGTATAAAAAGGAATGCCTACATGTTTAATGCCCCACAAATGGAACTTCAGAAAACCACAGCAGCTCTTAAATGGTGCATTGCAGGAATAAAACCATGACCCAATCCTGAAAGCATTCCTGCTGGGTGGTTAGGCCTCACTTTCCTCAGGAGAACACGGATCTTATACAACCTTTTATAGAGTGAGGCCTAGATTATTCCATGATGCTTAGGAAAATATGGAGAAGGAGCTAAGTGTTTCGGCAAATTTTAAGCTAATTGAATCAATAAGGCAGAAGCCAAGAAGGGGGTGGGGGATAAAAGTTCTATTGGGCCTTTGCTTTGGGCAATGATATTGGAGGCTAATACATAAAACATGAATTACAGATGCTAGTTATTTGTCTTTTAGAAAAAAATATTCAATTTTTTAAAAAAAACTAAAAACAAAATAAAACATTATGGATCGCCCAGATCTCCCACCCCCAACCCCCTGCCTCTTGAAACTGCCAATCTGTTCTCTGTATCTATGAGTTGGACACAGACACCAGGCATGTTTTTTAAAGATTCCATACAGGATGGGGCAAAAGAAGGTTTACCATTGTGAGTACAGGAACTGCTTATTCTTGTATTATTATTAGTTAATTATTGCAATAGTTTTCATTCAAACAACTGTACAACTACTTTTGCCCAACCCTGTATATTGGAAAGATCATACGGTATTTGTCTTTCTCTTCTGACTTATTTCACTTAGCATACTGACCTCGAGGTCTGTCCATGCTGTCACGAATGTCAAGATTTCAATAAACCTCACCCAAGGAGATGTTTTTATTGATTTGTGTGAGAGAGAGAGAAATGGAGAGGGAGAGAGGAACATTGAAGCGAGAGAGAAACATGATTGGTTGCCTCCCGTATGCACCCCTACTGGGGATCGAACCTGCAACCTGGGCATGGAACCCGAGACCTTCCGTGTATGGGACAGCACTCTAACCAACTGAGCCTCACTGACCAGGGCTAGAGATTTCATTTTTTTTTTATGGCTGAATATATCACATTTTTAAAAATCTGTTCAGTGATCCATAGAAACTTAGGTTGTTTTTAGATCTTGGCTATCCTATATAATAAAAGGCTAATATGCAAATCGACTGAACGGCAGAATGACCAGTCGCCATGACGCACACTGACCACCAGGGGGCAGACGCTCAATGCAGGAGCTGCTCCTGGTGGTCAGTGCACTCCCAGAGGGGGAGCGGAGAGCGCCGCTCAGCCAGAAGTCAGGCTCACGGCTGGCGAGCACAGCTGCGGTTGTGGGAGCCTCTTCTGCCTCTGCCAGCAGCGCTAAGGACCCCTCGAGGGATGCCCGCCTGCTGGCTTAGGCCCACTCCCTGCATCCTGGACTGAGAGAGGGCGCAGGCCGGGCTGAGGGACTCCCTCCACCAACCCCCCCCCCCACCCCCAATGCACGAATGTCGTGCACTGGGCCTCTAGTTATAAATAATGCTGAAAAATTCTTCATTTCACGAGCTAATGTTTTCTATTATTTAACCTTGAACATTGCTGTATTTCTGTTCAAGGGGATGCTTCTACATGGGGGTGCATATATATTTTCAAATTAATGTTTTCAGGTGTGTGTTTTTTAATAAATACCCAGACATGGAATTGCTGGATCATATGATAATTCTACTTTTAACTTTTGAGGAACCTCCGTACTGTTCTCCATAGTAGCTGCACCAATTTAGAGGCCCACAAACAGTGCCCCAGGTTTCCATATTCTTTGCATTCTTGCCATCACTTGTTATTTCTTGTGTTTTTGATAATGGCTATTCTAACAGAGGTGAGGTGATACCTCATTGTGGTTTTGATTTGCCTTTGCCTTCTGTCCATTTTCTCATCAGATTGTTAGTGCAGGTTTTGGTGTTGAGTAATGTGAGCGCTGCTTGTCTGTCTTTTTTCTTTTAATATGTTATTTATTTATTTATCTTTAGAGAGAGAAGAGGAAAAGGGATAGAGAGATAGAAACATCAATAAGAGACAAGCACATCAATTGGCTGCCTCCTGCATGCCCCCTACTGGGGGTAGAGCCCACAACCTGGGCATGTATCAGACCAGGAATTGAACTACTAACCTCTTGGTTCATGTGTCAACACTCAACCACTGAGCCACACCGGCTGGCCTTGTCTGTTTTTCTGACTAAAGTGAGTTCCTTGAAGAAAGGGACCTTTGCTTCTCCGTGTTTCTCTGTGTGGTAACCAGTACACGCATTACACATAATGGGCCATTAGTCATTATTTATAGAATGGAATAGGAAAAAAACACACACCTCTTTATATTAGAAGAAAATAATTTGAAATCCTAGGAAAATTTCCCTTGTGAAATGATTCTTCAGTGACTGTTAACTTTCATAATGTTCCGTTTAAAATGAATCCCGTTTATTAAGCCCTTGTTTTTGTTCCAGAATGAAGTTTTGTGACATTGGGGTTTTGACATTTCAACAAAGATAAAAGTTGATTCTACAGATTCAATACAGATTATTACAAAGTGTGTCCTTTGGGGAACAGTGTACTACATTACACTTTCTCCTGGGACCTCTGGCTGCTGGAATGTGGCCCATTATGCAAATGTAATTTTTTACTACCCTTTTGCTGGCTGCTATTAAGTTGACATTTTCCTACTCGCTTTCTGGTAATCCATCCTGGGTTCAAACAGCACGATGTAGAATAGGAGAGAATGCTGGAGCCCTGGGAAGCATTACATCTGACGTTCTGGAGTGGTGGGTGGGGTCATAGATTAGTGTGCATTGTATTTGTGTGTGTGCTTGTACATGTGTATGCCTGCATGTTTGTTTTTATCCTGGCCTATTTGACTTACCAAGTCTGTAAATACCCAAAGTGAAAAAAAGTTAAGGAAAAGTGGTTGTATTCCCCTCTTCCTGATATTGGTTGGTAACATCAAAGCAAAGACAGAGACTGAGGACTTATTTAGCAATCAATTTTCTACCTCTGCTTTTAAGTATTCTGCTGGTTTATAACTAGTGCCTTGAATAAGTGTGTGTTGTTTAAACACAGACTTTTCCCCTTTAAATTGAGACCATCATCTTAGTTTTGGAGTGGGGAATTCCTAAGATAACTTTATTTTGTAAAAAAAAAACGAGGTCACTCAAATGGTAGACAATTCATCCCAAGTGCTTTCATTGTCATCTAAAAACATAAAGAATAACGTGTGCCATTTCTTTTTTATCTTTTTCCTTTGGCTTTGTTTTAGAGAAAATAATTTTCTTATCAATTTGGCAGATATAGTGCTAGCTTATATCTTAAGAGGGAATGCTATCAGTTTTAGAACATTCACTGAAGTTAAACTATCTACATTGAGTAAGAGTGGGGAGTTTTGTTGGCACCAAACCCAAACAGAATCTTAGTAATATTTGTAATAAATCTGCTTGATTATTGCATTATGTAAATGCTCTTAATCCTACAAATTGCTATTAATGTGGTGTCCTTTTTATATTTTGATACAAAAGGCACAGAATGTGACACAAAATTGGATGAAGACAATGGAATTCATTCGTTTGAATGTGCTCCCCCCCCCCAGCTGTGCTAGAGATTACAGCTAAAGAAATTTCTCTAAGTTTTATAATCTTTACGTACAATCTAAATATGTTTCTTTTTAGTAGAGATTATATCAAACAGATTGTATTAAATATTATTTATGATTTTAGTCAGGAAATTTTGAAATTATTAACTAAATGTGGAGGAAGTTACTTTGTGGATTTTAACACTGGAAATGTCCCTGATTTAGAACAAAAGAGTAATTTGAGGTCATTCAATATAGTCTGAAAATTTTATTTAACAACAGTTATATACTAAACATGCTACAGAGGCATTATCAGTTCCCTTCTTAAACCATCCCTTCATCCTCGGGCCAAGGTCTTTGGATGTCATTCTTCTGGACTCCCCTAACATCCTACTTGAACTCCATCCCTGTGTCAGTTCTGTGTTGAATTTGCCTATTTATGTATTCATATGCTCAACCAAACTCTGATATTTTCAAGTGTGAGAGCAGTGCTTTTTAAAATCTTGTGTTCCAAGCAAAAATATGCGGGTTCTGGTGCAGAATACTTCCAACTAACCACTACTGTGTGCCTTTCGATTGCTTCCTTTTTCTCTCATTTTGCCATTTACTACACTCCAATGACCTCTGTTTTTCATATAAAGCTTTGTGTGCTTTATTAAATGTTCTTAATATGATTATCATCATCACATTTATACTTAGTATTTTAGTTGCATGGCTAAGTACTTTATATGGGTTATCTTAATGAATTCTCATAATAATCCTGTGAACTGATTACTATTCCCTTTGTGCAGATGACAGAACAAATGTTTAGAGAGGCAAACCAGCTTGTCCAGGGCCACACAGCCAGTAAACAAACCCAAAACTATCTGAGACGAAAGCCTGTGTCCTTATACATTGGGCTGTACTTTCACTTATTTCCTGCAAGTGGAATTAATCAGAATTGAGAATGTTTTTAAAATTCTTGAGATACTTAATATGCTACAGGACAAAGGACAAGACATTTTGTTATAATTGTCAAATCATTGCATCACTGGTCTTCTTAGCATTTGGCATATGCGCCTTACTGTGCCTCCCAAGGAGAGTTCTGTATATGTGTGAGCGGGAAGAACACTATGGCTGCTCAGCGATGTAGACCATCCTGGGCTCCAAGTTTTTCGTAACACAACTCCTTGACATGAAGGAGCTTAAAGAAGAAGGTGCTCAATCCTGTTCAGTCACACCAAGAACACACGATGGGCCAAGAATTCCTCACTGTTGTGACATTGGAGCTGTGGTGTAGGTTTGGTTCATGCATTGACTATCCCTGGTATATTTGTGATTCCTCTAATCATCAGGGGGGCTGCTGTTTTATGCTAGCCACAGACACAACTTTGAAGTACAGATATAATGGCCGAAAATTAGGAAAGAACTGCGGGCCCAGGGGAGCGCATGGACTAGTGTAGACTTTTCAGAATTCATCACTCGATGTCCTGTATCTGGCTCTGTCTAAGAAGCATGGGTCTAAGGATTTCCATACTTGGTCATTCCTTACATTTGTCCTACTCTCCCAATAAATGTGCCATGCACAAAATAACATAAAAGTGCATTAAGGAGTGCTAATGGAGCAGGAAGAAAGAGTGTCTTTGACATTGTGTAGTGGAACAAAGGACCAAAGATCTGTGTTAGCATCACTGAGTAGTGTATGTGTTCCTAAATACAATTTGTCTTCTCTCCAGAGGTTTCAGCTTCTTCATATATTAAGTGAGGAGACTGGCATGACATAATCTGTTAAGTTTCCTTCTCATTTTTAAATTAGTATAATGGAGTGTCCTATAATAATGTTTAGTGATTGATGGTTCTAATTTATACAGAGTGTATGTTCAAATTCTGGCTCTAACTACAAGGGGTATATCCTTGGTCATATTGCTGAACTTTTCTAAGCCTCAGATTCAAATTATATGAAATGGAGCTGGTAATAATACCTTCTTATTTGGTTGCAATGAGAATTAGTTTGGAAATACTCAGAGTTCAGTGCCTCACACACAGTCATTTTACAGTAGATGAGGGCATGGTAATGACCTAATGACATCTGTGACTCTACTTATCTCATGAGTCTGCATGAAAAGTCACATCAGATGTTCATATACAGTATGCTTCTTGGTTTGTATATTAATTCCCTGAACAAAGCACCACAAACTGGATAGCTTAGAACAACCGCAATTTATTTTCAGAGTTTTAGAGGCTAAAAGTTTAAAATCCAGGTGTTGGCAGAGTTGGTTTCCGAAGATTCTGAGATAGGATCTGTTCCATATCAATCTTCAAGCTCCTGATGTTTGCAGGCAATCTTTATCGGGTTTTGGCTGCTACACCACTCAAATGCTGCTTCTCTCCTCACACGGCTATCTCCCCTCCATGGCTATCAGAGTTCCTTATAAGGACAACAGTCATCGTCATTGGATTTACATTTAACTCAGTTTACATCTTCAGTGACCCTATTTCCAAATAAGGTCACATTCTGAAATGCCCAGGGTTAGGTGTTCAGCATATTTTTTGGGGAATATGTTCCACTCACAGTAGTTTATGGGGAACCATTTATACATAAAGTAGTAAAATTATTATTTCTGATAATGATGATCTGGCGTTATGCAAAGTCAGACTCTAAATGAATGACTAGGTCAGGTTCACCCTGATTTCTTTATATGCCAGTTGCTTCTAGAAATCAGTAGTCAAAGAGGATTTTGAATACTTTCAAAGTCATTGGTTACCAAAATCATTTCAGTTTTCTAATTTTTGGATATAGCCTGTATTCATAAATGAGTGTTGATTTCCACATAAATTTTGATTTTTTTCTGTCTTTGGGGATGGTGACTGATGAGGGTAGCCAGTTAAACTATCCTACACTTCCAGGGAACTTGAAACTGACCCACTTCAAAATAGCTACTAATTGCGAAGCAGGCTATTGGATAAGAGTGATTTGTTATTATTATTCCAGTGGCCTGGCTCTGGTGTGGGCTCTCCAGACAGTCAGAACTGTTTCACCAGCCATCCAGCCCTACTGGCAAGAGCCAGGTCCAAAGGCTGCATGAAAAGTCTCAGCAACAGCATCATTCCTTTCTTAACTACTGAGCAAAATTCCTTTGCCTTTAAACCATCAGCATCATGTCTCAGATTGCTAGTTCCCCAGCAAGTGTGAATTCTGAGGGAGTAGCTCTCCATGTCTCCAAGATATACAATCTCCACAAGGATGCCAAGGAACTGTGACATTTAGTAAGGGCTCTGGGCTAAGAAAAACATCTTTCTTAAAAGCCTCGAAGTTTTCTCCCTCCCCAAACACATGAATTAATGATCCCATGTGTGAGTTTCAGAGCCAGCGTATGATGATGTCTGACAAGCTATCTTCAATTTATTTTCTTTTGCATCAAATATGCTTAGAAAATAATATTTTGGTGTTGGCTCACTTGTAATTTCAGTCCTACCAGTGAATGTCTAAGGTTGCCAAATACCTACTGTTTTCTTTTCTCATACACATATCCAGAATGTTGTATACAGATATAACAGGGTCAACACTCTCCCAAGATCAGGGCATAACATCGAAACTGCCTTATTTTCACTGAGGATTCGTGTAACTCTGGATGCTTTCTTCTATACATTCCTGAAATCTTGTTATTATAACAAAGCTTTGTCTAGGCTCTTAATTTATATTTATATTTTTCTCCAGTAGTATGCTATTTCTCTGAATATATACAAAAATTTTCATGAACAAGTTAGAAAGACTAGAAATGAGGATAATGTTAGACTTTCCAGAAAAACTAAGCCTTTTTCCCCCCAGGGCTTTAGTTTCCTCATTTTCCCCTTTTGTCCCCATTATTCTTAAACTTTTGCATTTAATTGACACTTGTAAACCCTGCTAGATTTTACTCTTCTTGATATTTATTTTTCCTATCATGGTATCTCTCTAAATTCCTCATCTTTTTACCTCCCTGTTTTCTTTTCTCCCCCTTCCTTTCTGTTTCTCCTACTTCTCTTTATTCCTTTGCTCCATTTTCACCCATCTCATAATTCAGAAAAGAATAAAGATGATCACAGGTTTTAAAAGAAGGAGAAGGAAAGATGGAGGAGGAGGAAATGTATGGGGAAGAGGAGGAAGGGGGGCAGGAAAGAAACAAAGAAACAGACTTTGTTTCTTTGGACAGAAAAGGAAGCAAGGAAGAAACTGTCCAAGAAATCTAAACCCTTATATTAGTGGGTAATATGTTTACCTTTTAACTTTTGTCCAGTGAGTTCTAAAAGGTAACTATGACTAGTTGCAGAACGTCCATGGTCCCTAACAAAATCATGCCATTTGCTTAATAAAATGAGAAAATGTTACACTTTGGAGATAAGGCAATATAAGTATTGCATCATTAAATAACTGCCCCTAAATTGGCTTTCAACTACCCAAGAAGTCAGAGGCATGAATTTCAAATCAAGGGAAAGAGTCAGGCTAGTTGTGCTCCTAGTGTTGACCACTCTTTGCAGAACTCCATCCCCAAATTCTACTGTGGGGAGACCCAGTGGTGAGAGCATAGGTTCTGGAGTCCCAAGACCAGGGTCCAAGTGCTTCTGTCACTTGCGTGATGTGTGACCTCAGACAAGTCTCCTCATCACTTTGCTCCTCAAGGGGATAGTGAAGAAGAAAGTTCTTATATGCATACAATTATTATTATTATTAGCTGTTATTTATTGTCACTCAAAATTATTGTTACAAGTACATTGTAAGTCTCAGATGACATCAGTCTGCAGTTCACGTCACATTGTGAAAACCTTTGCTTCTCTCTAGTTCATTTAGTATACTGAGTTTTTTCATGGAAAACCTTTCAAAGCTTTTATGGCCCAGCCTTTTATTTTCTGGCTTCCAGGTCCCATTTTCTGTTGAAACATGTAAAAATATAAATAATTGCATGTGGAGGGCGTCTACTGCAACAGCTCAATATTCCTTGAGATTACTTTTTAAGAAAAAAGGAGAACAAAACACTTATAACAACACCTGCTAGTCGGCAGAATTTGACCTGACCCCTTTCTCCTTTTCTTGTTATTATAAACACCAGGCTCTTTAAGTGAGAGCTGTTTAAAGGATGGAGGGCTGTGAGTGTTCCTTCCTAGATCCCAGATGCACTGAGAGACGGATGGGCTTTTTGATCTTTATTTTATGAGTGTCTGATAAATTGCCTCTGGCACCTGGCAACTGAAATTTCACTATCTGAAAACCAATCCTCCTGTCAAACAATGCGGCTGGCCTCGGCCTCTCGATGGAGGGCCTCTGTCGCCGGGCAGGGGAAGCCTTCCGCTTCCTGGACAGTCCGCCACCACGCGCGGGGATTTACACACTTTAATTTTAGAGGGAGGAAAGGATTATTAAGGGCTTTATATGCTATGCAAAAATGTGTTTTTTGAAGGATTTCATCACGGCTCTTATTTGGGGATTTTTGAACAAGTCAAATAAAGGCTTCAGCACACTGCCCAGCCTGGTGGCAGGAAGGGGGGGCGGTGTGGGGGGGGAGGTGGATGCTGGTAACAGGATAAAGATTTGCAGCTCTGGGTCATGAGCCTCCCCCCACTAGCCTTGGTGTGTGTGTTGATACAAGAGGAACTGCAGGTGGTCTTTTTCTAGGGACAGAAGAGTTATAAACAAGGTCATCAGCTGGGGCTATTATCACCTTTCTTTTAATGTCTTATCCAGGGGCAGGACTAACTCAATTCTAAGAAAGAGCTATATATTTTCTCTATTTTTTAGAAATTCAAATATATGCATATTTTCATTTTTAAGAAGTGATAAAAAGGAGAATGATACACATGCTTCCATACTGTGTTGCTTCTTAAAGGAAAAGGAAGCCTGTGAGTGAATGATAGATACAATATGAAACACCGTAGATGCTCTGATGAGTGTGTCCTCATAACAGGGTGGGGCCCAGGCCCCACCACCTGAGTCATCTGTGTGTACCACACTGCCATTTGTCACCCTTCTCCCCTCTTCCTCTGCTCTCTGAACTTGTTGGCTTAAAAGTTGTTGTTACCCAGGGAAGATGACACGCTCAGATTTGTTCTCTTCTCCGAAGCTCAGAGGAGATTGTGGTTAATCTTTTAAAGTTTCCTTCTGGGATGTTGTTTTATATGTTTTCCAGGACATCACACAGAGGTCGAATACTGTTGGCTGGGTGGACATGGGTGTCCACAGGCTGAAATTATGTTTGAAATGTTTCCTTTCTGCAGTCAATAAGATTTCTATGTTAGGCTTGGCCATCCCAAATACAGTAAATCTGCAGTAAAAACAGAAACGCCCTAGGTCAATCATTTATTTATCTAGCTGTATTTATTTTGTTATTGGCCAGCACAATTTATTATGCTTAGCTCTGTGACTAGGGAAGTAAATTGGGCATATCCTTTGCCCTCAAGGAGCTCATAGTCTCATGCGAGAGACAAACATATACACAAATAAGAAAAATACGGTTTGTGTCATTGCTTTGGGTGGGAAGCCTTGAGGTGATATTTGTGCTAAGTCTTGAAAATTGAGTAGATGTTCCTCAGGGAGGCCAGGCAAGTAAGACAATGTGGACACAGGGAACAGCCAGAGCTGTTCAAACCCATGTCGATCGAGGGTCAACTGTATGTCATTTGTACAAATACGCAGTATTCCGTTGACTTGACTTTCAGTCTGATGACTGTCCACAAGAATTTGAAATTCCTCTGAGTATTGTGACCTAAGACCTTTTTAAGGGTCTGCCACTTCCAGGCTAGAATGACTTACCCAACATCTTCTGGCCAGTTAATGATAAAGATCGGCTAAACTCCAAGCCACCTTTTCCCAAATAAGACCAACAGTAGAGGTATCCATTTTCCTGATTCCTGTAGGGCTAGGGCTGCTCTCACCCCCAAACACCTGTTTCCTTCTCTTGAATACATTATTTGAGCAAATAATGTTGGGCATTACCTCTTAGTCATTTCACGGGAATACAAAGAGGAATGGAAATTAGTCTTTCTCTTCAAGGAAATTTTAGGCTATTAGTGATTGGGGATTGAGGGTGAGTGACAGAAAAAAATCAGCTATCACACAGTTTAAACATGGAAAGGGAAAGTGAACATATTTTAAAAATTTTTTCTGCACTTTCTTTTTTTCTCCTCTGATTTGGGGAGTCTTGTCAGTGTAGGCATATGGATATTTGTTTCCAAGGCTTCAGGTTTCACTTGACTTAATGTCACAGGAATATTTACGTGTTTATTTTTTTGTTACTGCACTATCCTCCATGGATCATAGACTGAAACATACTGTTTTCTTGTCTGTGGACTCTGAGAGGGTGGAAGGAAGGCAGGTCCTCTCCACGGGCTCTGAAGCATTGGACATGTGGGTTCAGAGGGACATTTCTGAGGCTACTTGGGATGGTTCTGCAAAGCCCTTAACCATCTCCCTGCAGAGGAAAACAGTCATGCTGGCAACCCCCAGACCTTCTCTTGAGAGCTTGGAAGACAGGCTCTGGGCCACATTTTCTGTCCCCTCATGTGTGGCCAATACACATGCAGATGAGGACTCTCAGTGCAGCCTGGGCTCACCTCAGCACAGAAGCAACCAAACCCCCGATTCCTCTGAATATGATTTAATTTACTAAAATCAAGATGTGATGAGTATTTATTCAGTAATTATTGCTCCCTATGATCTACAGCCAGATGGGGTTTTAAAGCATTGAGTGAATTGACTGTTTGTCAACCTACACACAATACTTGAGTTAGTTTTTTTCAATGAGGATGAAACAAACGCATGCAAAGCTTATCAATGTGTCACTGCATATGCAGGCCTAATACACATGATGCTAACATGCGGCTTAAAATATTTGAATCCATAGCATGTGTACTGGACCCTTCTGAATATGATGGATTTCAGAAAGATATGAAATCCACAGTCAGTTGTTTACACTGGAATTTTGGGTGTTTACAAGGAAATGAAATTTAAGAGCTAGGTATCTCATGGTCATAGAAAAAATAATGCTTGTAAAAGTAAGTATGGGACTTATAAGGAATGAATAAGGTGAGGAATATAAAATTGTTGCATCCAGCCCTCCTCCTGGCCTTTTCTCTTCTCTGTAGGTCATAAAAATGGAAGCTATTGGGATTAGAGTCCAATTTGTTGAGTGGAAATAGCATGTTGTTTTTTTTTAATGTGTCCTCCTTTAGTTAGTGATAGTTAAACTGGGCCTTGAACCTGGAGTAGTTAAAAAACTATTTGCTGAATGAATGAACTGTCTGCTTTGTCTGCTAATATATGGATCTTTAGCTGGGTGACAGAAACTAGGCATTGTAGGATTACTTTGTACAATGTGTTATTAAAATAAAACTTAGTTCCCTGAGGAAGAAATCAGGCAGGGAACCTAATGTACTAGGACAGAGGCCTGTGACTATAACCACACTCATCTCTCCATCATTCAAGGGAAGAGTGGAATGGGATCACGCACGCACATACTCACACACGACATATGGTGTGTGTGGATGTGTGAGTATGGATGTGGTATGGGTGAGTAAGTGCACACACATGGGTAACATGCATAAATAGCTTACTATGGGTGGATGAGAATTGGTTATCCAACATTTTTTTGTATTGCCACTTTCCCTTAGAAACCAGAAGCATGGACATCTGCGATGCGTCAGGGAATGAAGACATTTGGATGTGTCTGGTTTTGATATCACTAAAAGACCAATGAATTAAAGTGAGGGAGCAGATCCGAATGTGGCTCTCTCTGCTTTATAGATAAGCTGAGATTGGAGTGTGAGATGGTCCAGTCTAGCAGGTTAGGAGTGAATGATCAGCTGCTGATGAGAAGTAGTTGAAAAATAGTTCCACGTTAATTGTTTTATTGTCTACTTTGTATTATCAAGGCTTGTGGGAGAGAAGAGTTATAGATAACAAAAGTGACATAACCCATGTGCCTAAGAAGCCTCTGTCAAAAAGCATGAGATGTTTCTCTGGGAATATCACATTTCATTTGGCAGGAGTCTCTCCCAGAGTGTCTGGAAAAATACACAGGAAGTCCCTGTATGTACTCTTAACAGGAAGCCTATAGAGAGCAGTTTAATCAATGGTATAGCAAACAGAAATATTTACAAGTGACAAAGCTCACCAAAGCCTAGTCTTTTCGATGTCCTTTGGATCATTCACAACCACTAAAGGGGCAGGTGTGGTCTTAGCACTGTACTTCTGTAGACAGATGGATGATGGGCTCTTCCAGTGACAGATTCATTCATGTAGTATGGCCAGACAGGATTGGACCCAGTCGTGAGAGAGGCCTGGGTTAACATTCTGCCTCAGTCATTTCACACACAGCTGGCTGGTGAAAATGGCTTTCATCTCTGTCATAATCTCAGTTTTCTTACCTATGAAATGGAAATAATATACCTCTTATAGAAGGTTGTTGTGAGATTTAAAGAAGATGATAAAAGCAAGAACAAGAAGCTTAATACAAAGCTTGATGAGTACCCAATAATTATTCACTTTTATAGGTTTTTTTAAAATATATTTTATTGATTTTTTACAGAGAAGAAGGGAGAGAGAGAGTTAGAAACATCGATGAGAGAGAAACATCGATCAGCTGCCTCCTGCACATCTCCCACTGGGGATGTGCCCGCAACCCAGGTACATGCCTTTGATCGGAATCGAACCTGGGACCTTTCAGTCCGCAGGCCAACGCTCTATCCACTGAGCCAAACCGGTTTCGGCACACTTTTATAGTTTTAATCACATGTCATTAAATCTATGATACCATCAATAATAAATTGATTACATTTAATGATAACATTTTTTTGGAGGAAAATAGCTTAAATGTGCTATATTTTAATTATTTTTTAACTAATCACCATTCACATACCTTAATCCCTATGACACATATTACTTTTCTTTTCAGGTTCAACATCAATATTTGAGGCTAATTTTTCACATAGGGTTTCTAAAGTGTTTTTGTTTTTCCTAAATCAAGTTTGGCCATTAGGGATCACAGAGAACATGATGGTGGCACACCACCTTTCTTCACTCATGCTTGTTATTTGACATAGCACCTTTAGGGCTGACACTATAATAAGACCAGAGTTTCCTTCCCCCTCTCCTTAATTTAATTACCTCTTGCTGGAAGTTCAATGACTTCTTTTGAGAGTAGCCAGAATCTTCCTGACAAACTTCTGATGCTTGAAAGAAGGAACATTGTGTCTGGGAGGATATAGAAAATATTGGCAGTCGGTTTGTTTCTCTCCATTATCATGGCTTGGGTCCTAGTTGCTACCCTGTCACTAAAAATTTTCTAGCTTGAAAAATCTTTGCTAGTTTTGAGTAATTCACAACTTTTATTGACATAAATCGACTTGCCTGGCATGTGACAAGCAACTTGCTTATATCAAACTTTTATTTTCAGTGTTACTTCATAGGGCAATCTCCTTGAGGCACTTCAAGTAACAATTAATGTTGTACTTCTGAATATAAAATTAACTGTGTGTGATGATATCAGTGAAATTTACTAACCAGAGGGGACTATTGGTGACAGATACCTATGTCTGAGCTGTGCTCACAGATGAGTGAGCAGTGACAGAGACCTCCCAATTACTTCTCTGCCTCGCTGCAGATAAGCTGCTTTGGACAATAGGTTGTAAGCTGTGTCCCCGTTGTGGAAAAGAACAAACAGAAACTTCAAGTGAATCTTCTAAATTGAAGAGCATCACAAAAATAGTTATCTATGGCATGCCCTAGCTTGTTATGATTATTATATACTAGAGGCCCGATGCATGAAAATTTGTACACTCAGGGGGTCCCTCAGCCCGGCCTGCACCCTCTCACAGTCCAGGAGTCCTTGTTGGGGGAGAGGGTGTGTGTGTACAACTGATGGCCTAAGCTGGCAGTCAAACATCCCTCTGGCAGTCTGGGAGCCCTCGGGGGATGTCCAACTAACGGCTTAGGCCCATGGGAAGTGTTAGTCGGACGTCCTTAGTGCTGCTGTGGAGGCAGGAGAGGCTCCCGCCATGTCTGCTGTGCTGGCCAGCCATTAGCTGGCTTCTGGCTTAGCGGCACTCCCCCTGTGGAAGCGCACCAACCACCAGGGGGCAGCTCCTACATTGAGTGTCTGCCCCTGGTGGTCAGTGTGCATTATAGCAACTGGTTGTTCCCTGGCGTTCCACCTTCAGGGTTAATTTGCATATTACCCTTTTATTATATAGGATGACATGCCCTCAATCACTCCTCCTCCATAAAGAAAAAGCATGGGTATTTTTTTTTCTCTCTGCGCCTCTGTAGTTCCTCACTCTCCTTGGTTTCTTCTCTGTTAGCATTCTCCCTGGAGGCAGCTCCATTCATGTATCTGAGAATTTGAGCTTTAGAAATAGTGCATTCCATGGTATCAACCAAGAAAGAGGGACTCTGGTGCAAGACACTGAAGCTTACTAGTAAATCTCTGCTCTTGCCCTGGCTGGTGCGGCTCAGTTGATTAAGCATCATCCCATACACCTAGAGGTGGCAGAGTCAATTCCTGGTCAAGCCATATGCCAGGGTTGTGGGCTCTATCCCCAGTAGGGGGTGTGCAAGAGACAGCTGGTTGATGTTTCTCTCTCTCCCTTTCCCTACCTCTCTCTCTAAAATCAATAAAATAATTTTAAAAGTATTTAAGCTCTTGTCCCCTCATTGTTGTGTGGCTTTGGGTGCTTTAGTTACCTCATCTGTAAAATTGCTATACTATGTACTTTTTGGTTTGTATTAGGCTTATATGCTCTACTATTTGTTTATTTCTCTGGTGCTACCATAGATCCAGGTATGGTGCCTACTAAATCATAACAGCATTAAAATAGATCATTACTATGAGGGCATATATGCTTCAGACTTTGTAGTGTACAAAATATTTTCTTAAACACTACTTTACTTAAGTTTTATAACAGTACTGTGAGACAGAGCAGTGATAATTTTCATAAATGAGAGCAAAAAAGAGACTAACCTACCTTGCCTTTGTAAGTGCAAAATTGGCTACTTGTTTGAGTGATAAAAGCCAGATTTGCTACGGTTTTATCTATGTCATATTGCTTCACTATTTGTCATTTCCAAGTAAACATAGTTTGCTATGAAGTGGGAAGCTGTCGACATGTGTTGGTGTTATTTAGGCCTAAGTCATGTTCAAGGGGCTTCATTTGCAGTGACACAGGTATATCAAGGGAAGGCTACCAGGCCAGAACAGTGCGGAGTAGAAAGGGGAAGGGCTGGAGTGGGGCTGTGGCTAAGAGGAGCGTAGGCAGGGATAGCTGTTAGCTTGGCACGGAAGACCATCAGAATGGTAACCCGTGGATTTAAAACTCCCTTTTACACCTCTGTGAGATAATGCTGTACCGAGAGTTCCTTTTTCCTGCTGTGCCCTAACCCTAATGTTTCAGTACCATGATCCAAGCGTGATCTCAGGCCTTGAGCCTGAATGAGTCTCGGCCCTAGACTCACACCAGCTGAATTTCTGTGTTCCAAGTTCAAGCAGAGTGCAGGGTGTTTGGAATCCAGCTTTGGTGCATCCCATCCTGTAACTATGATATATGATAAAGGGGAAAATTGCAGCCAAACTTGACTATGTTCAAAGCAAGGTGCTAGTGAAAGGATGGGTCTGAGGATGAGTCCTAATGGATTAATGATCCTGATAAATGTTCTATTATAAGGGCTTGTGAATGATTAGATAATTCTTACTTCCAAGAGCAGAATTTAAATATTTTTTGCCTGGCCTCTTACCAAAGTAAATAAATCACTTAAGTATCTACTTAATAGTCAAATCTTTATGTGTAAAAAGAAGAAATGGGGAATGTCATTTTTCTTATAAATAATATCCAACTTACTCGCTGCTTACTTTTTATAATATTTACTGCTTGTGGAACCAACTTACTATAAAAAATGAGAACACTTCCAGTAGACCATAAAAGATACTCTATTTGATACCTATCCATTCAGCAAAGTAAACATAAGTGGAGTGAGGATTTTGGGAGCAGCTATTATGATTGTTGGTAGAAACCAAACATTTAATAAAATATTTTACTCAAGTTTGTGAAAGTCTCCCTAATAATCCCAGGCCGATTCTTCCCCACTAACACCCACACAATTCCCACTGCATGTAGCCATCCTGGCCTAAGGGCAGAAACTGAATGTGCTCTATATTTGAGGTAATTTTCTTTCTCAATGTGCTGAGGTCAAATTATCTTGGACACCCGTATGATTCAATTCATATTCTCTTAAAGGCCTGGAAATATATATATATATATATATATATATATATATATCCCTATCGATTCAAGCTTGGGATGAAGTATAAATGTTAACATAATTTACAAGTGTGGTTCAAATGCCTCTTCTGTATGGAACAGTGATTTAGTTATACTGGTGTTTCCTTAACTCGTCCTTGCCATGTTCAGATCCAGCTGTTAAAAAGAATGATTGTTTTGTTCTGATCACATTTTCACATACATTTTGCTGTTTTGTTCCTAAGACATTTCAAAGCTTTAAATGACCATGGGAAAGCTGTGTGGAGGCCACATCTGGGAGCAAAGCATAATCCTTCATCTTTTGTATTTTGGGTCAACCAAATCAAGTTGTGTTTCATAATACTTGCAACGGAGACCTTCAAATGAACTGGGAGGCTGTGAAATTCCCTTTATAGACTTGAAAGTGTTTTAAAGATGACAAGTGATAGCATTCCTGTGTACTTTCCCATCATTGCAACAATGGACAGGATGGTCTTCCTCTGCACAGTGTATAGCACATAGTAGGTGCTCATGCATTTAAAAAAAAATAGATGTCTCCTTGTTTATAGCAACAAAAACCAAATGCTTCTGATTTGTGACCATTTTCCTGGGCTTACAAAAGCTAAAATTTTATGTTCTTGCTTTCTGTTGATATGATACGAGAGAGTGTAATTTGTCTGAGATCCACAACTTGAGGTGTTTCAGCCTCAAGACTAAAGCTTTTATGGGAAAGTTCTGTTTTATTCTTGAGCGCAAAGATGTGCATAGTTAATTTGAATGTCATTTATTTAAAGACCAAAATGTGTCTTGGAGACTACATATTTTAATCTAAATTATATAACTTTGTACAGGAAAAGGGAAACCAACAATAAAATAATGGATTTGTGTTTCCCTTTCTTTCTAGTTGGCCATTTTTTCTTATAAAATAAATTTTATGAAAATAATTTGAATTATATGCAGTTCTTAGTATTAGGCCACTACTGTATTTACAAAGTACACTGTCTAGTGCTGATTTTACTTTCGTAGAAGAATTGGGTAGCTGAAGTCTTAACTAGTCTTTGATGAGGCAGGTAGATGGAAATGGAAATGTGTACTTATTTAAATGTACAATTCTTGAAGCCAGAAATTGTATCCTATAGGAATCAGTTTCACCTTTTTGGAGTCTCCCCTGTGGGACATTGTGAGGAAGGAATTATTAAAACTATTTTCTATTTCTCTATGAGAGAAGAGGTGAGTTGGGTGGAGATCCCCATTGGATTAATGAGGGCAGAGATGGAGAAGGAAGGGGTGATATCTGGTGGGACTGAAGTTGGTGTGGAGAGTGAGGATTTGGAAGAGGAGTGTGCTTGGCAGGATGAGGTTGGTGACTAAAACTGGTAGGTAGGTATGTTGCCTTCACTGAAGACTTAATTCAATTTTTTTTCTATCCTCTCTGCAAATCACAATAGACATTCTTTGGATTGAAAAATTGATCAACTCTTCTATTTCCAAGGGACTGGCTGAAGTGACTGCTCTGTATGAATAAGAATCAGGTGAAAGGGAAGAAATTCATAGTGTTTTAAACCAAGATTGAAATCTAGATGAAATGCCGTAGAATTGTAGTCGAGTTTAGAGAAGTGAGTACTCAACAAATGCACAGTAAAATTTTTCATTTTTTTACCGGAGAGCAAGTAACACATGATACATTCCATTGTTAGTGGGACTCCCTTGATGAGACTATATTAAATTGCAATGCAGGTTTCATGTAGGAAATAGTATATACTGTATACTAACCACTGTGCTAGCCACTTTACCAATGTTATTATATTCCATTCTCATGATGACCTTGTGGTTTATGAGGGTGGCAGAGGGTTCTCAGTTTTATGAAGAAAGGAAACAAGGTTCTAAGAGGAAGAATGTTGCCCAAGGTCACACTGCTGGTGGTTTCCAGATCCATAATTTGAATCCAAAACTTGGAGTACTAAAAAAGTGGCTAAACATTTGAAAAAGCACTTCAGTTCTTCTAATTGGTCTCAAATCAGCTGTCCTTGCTTTTAAAATCTGATCTTGGGATGGTCACATTTTACCTCCTTTTACTAGAATATGGAAGCTTTATTAGTACCACTTTTGGAAGATATTAAGTGCAGTGTCTCATGTTGCAACATCAGAACTAGGAGTAGAATATTAATCTAGAAGAGAATTCTTATAGAAATGAGAAGAAGAGTGATGGGAATGAGATGTGTTTATGTGTGTATACATGTATAAATTTTTTCACCATAATGCATATTGTCCCACTTGGTTCTGTTTTCCTAAAGTTTACCCTGGTATGAAAGGAATCTTTCATAGGATTATGATTGGGGGTATTATCTCATATCACTAAGAGGAGAATCTGGACCACACACTTTGTTTAAAGAAAATGAATTTCTCTAAAATAAATGCTTACCACGGATTCATGACGCAGAAAAATGATTGTCCCCCATGCATGGTAACTTTTGTTCACTTTTCTGCAGACCTGCTTTCTTATCCAGTGGGTTAATCAACCATGCAGAGATAAACAGACTGCTGTTCCCTGTGCCCCATCCTTTCCCCTTATTGTTGTCATATGTGGTTGTAGCTTGCCAACTGAGACACCTTTAATTTCTTCTGAGACAATCACACATGTGTTTATGTATATATGTGTGAGTTTGAACACAAATCATCGTAATTAGTTAAGGTTTTCTTTAGTTTGCAGAATTTTCTCTCATCCTCCTTATGTACATGTCTTCCAAGTTTAGAAGATGGAAGTCTTTTTTTTTAACTTTGCAAAGTAAAGGATTCTGTGAATGACCAGTAAACATTATCACTTCTCTTGTGACCAGAGAATGTCTTTTTCCACTGGGTAGGAGATGTGTGATAAGCTCAGTTTCATTTGCTATCCCCATGGTCCTTCCTAGACCTAACATTCTTTGAAGTGTTGATCTAATGATTTCACATTTGCAGGGGTGGGCAAAAGCAGGTTTACAGTTGTGAGTATGCAAAACACAGTTTATTCTTGTATTATTATTCATTAACTGAAGGCCTGGTGCACAAAATTTGTGCATGGGTAGAGTCTCTAGGCTTGGCCGGTGATCAGGGCTGATCGAGACCTTCCGGCTGCTGGCTGGGGCCTTCCTTCATTCCACGCCACCCTCTGTTGGTCAGCACATGTCATAATGAGCAATCGAACTCCCAGTCTCCTGGTCAAACTTCCAAGGGGACACTTTGCATATTAGCCTTTTATATATATAGATTGATTGATAGATAGATAGATTATTTTCTATATGAACAAGTGTAAAACTGCTTTTGTCCACCCTGTAGTTGAGCACTACTACATGACTCATGTACTCTTTTGAACAATGGAGTGTAGTGATGAGCAACATTAAGTTTGCTGATTAGTAAGGGGAGGTGGATAAGCATACATACAAATACATACATAATGGAAATAGTAAGCCAGATAAGTGCAGTGAAAGAAAGAAAAATACAGTATAGAGCATAGAGATTGGGGGTTGGTTTTTAGATAGAATAGTCGGAGAAAACATTCCTGATAAGATACCACTTGAGTAGTCAACCTGGAGGAAGTGAAGTATAAGCTGTATGTATTCAGGAGGTAAGCATTACAGACAGAGAAGGGGAAAGCATGAGAGAGTGATTGTTGGGTTTAAGAAACAGCAGGGCATGCAGTGTGTGGGAGCAGAGCAGGGAGGGAGGAGAGAGGAAGATGAGGAGTGAAGTAGTAGGTGGTCATACTGCACAGGGTTTTGGGCGCTGCAGTGGAGACATCAGGAAGCCACTGAAGAACTTTAATCACAGGAGTATCAGAGTCATGATATATACACTGAAGAATCAAGTGGGATAATTTAAATACAGACTTTAGGATCTCTTTGGACACCTGTGGAGAATGTGCACTTGGGGTCAAGGGTGGAAGCAAGGAGTCCTGTTATGAGGCTTAAGCATTAAGCCGAGTACATAATGATAGTAGCTTGAACTAGAATGGTGAAAAGTAATTAGATTCTAGAAATAAAATAATTCACTGACGGATTGGACATTAGGCTTGGGAAAATGAAGATTTCAAGGATGGATTTAATTTTATAGGGGGAAATGGTGAATGGAATGGAATGGAATGGAAACACCTTAAAGAATGGAATTTCCAGTTACCATGACCAGAAGATTTCAGGAGGAATAAATAGGGAATGAACAAACACCCAGGTGGGAATGTTGAGGAAGCAGTTGTGGAGCCTCCAGAGTTCAGCCCAGAAATCTGGACTGGAGATATACTTTAAAAATCATCAACATGGAGATGGAATTGAAACCTTTGGGTCTGGATGGGATTGCCTAGCAAGACAGAGCAGATAGAAGAGTTGAGGCCTAAAGACTGAGCTTTCAGGAGCTCCAGCATTTAAAGTTAGGGATATGAGGAGGAATAAACAAAGGAGACTGAAAAAATAGTAGCCAATGAGCAAGTGTCAACAAGGAATTTTTTGGTGACATTGAAAATAGCTGATTTGGTTGATTGTGGGGACAACAAGCTGATTGGAGTGGTATAAGGGAAAGATGGAGAAAAGGAAATTGAGACAGGGATTACAATTATTTCTTCCTAAAGGCTTTACTAGAAAGAGAAGGACTAAAATATGGTGGTGGCATTGGGAGGAAATGGACCAAGGGAGTTGTGTTGGTTATTTTAAAATTTTTTATTTTAATATGAGAGCTGCTTTGACATTTTATGTGCTGATTAAAAGAGTCCACTAGTGAGTAGTAGCAGGTAGAGATTTAGAATTGTGCTTTTTGATAAAAGATTCAAAGGACTTGTATGCATGCATATAAGCCAAACCAATGGACATGGACAAGAGGGGGATGAGAGCATGAGTGTGTGAGTGGGGGGGGAAGGTTGGGGGTTAATGAGGGGATGAGGACACATTTGTAATACCTTAACCAATAAAGAAATTTATTAAAAAAAGATTCCTGTTGAATATCCATGGAACAGTTGGATTTTGGCGTTTGGGTGCCGCCTGGTCCGTGGGTGGGTGGGAATTCCCTTTGCACTTTGTAACAGAGTCAGCACCCTGACAAAAGCTCACCCACCACTCCATTTGCTAAGCTAATAAAGAGGCAATCAAAGGCTTGTGTGTTTGCAAGGTTGGTGTGATCAGAAAAGGAGATTTATGGACCAAAGTGAGCCACAATATTAAAAGGTCACAAACAACATTTCCCTGTTGTGTCTACTCTCTACATATCGTAAGGCCCTCGACTTCTGACTTCCTATAGGGAATTCATTTGGGCACAGTTATGAGCGGCCAGGTCAGCTCATGGGGTAGCAGACCCCCAGGTGTGTGAAATACATGCTGGTGGTCAGAAGTTCATGCTGAGAACTAGCATTGAGCCTCCTGACCAAGGCATGGCCTGAGTCCCTGCCGACAGGTCTAGGCAGGACAGTGTCCTTTTTCTACTGGAATGTTCTAAGTCTTCTTTCCAGAACTGGCAGCCTGTGTTTTTGTGACAATACTGAGAAATCACTCTCCTACTGCTAATAAACTGAGCTGTGCTTTCTTCTCCTTTGGGCGCAGTGTGGCTGTCAACTGGGTCCTTGGGAAATTAGCCATGGATCGACTTTCACCTTCTTTCAATGCCTACTCTGCTTCATGTCCAAGAGAATGTTCAAGTGCCTTCACTCATATGGTTTTCTGCTGATTAAAAGCCCAGCCAGTCTGGTTCAGTGGTTGAGCATTGACCTATGAACCAGGAGGTCACGGTTCAATTCCTGGTCAGAGCACATGCCAGGTTGCTGACTCAATCCCCAGTGTGGGGCGTGCAGGAGGTAGCTGATCAATGATTCTCTCATCATTGATGTTTCTATCTCTCTCTCCCTCTCCCTTCCTCTCTGAAATCAACAAAAATATATATTTTAAAAAATAAAAATAAATAAAAGCATTTGTAACATGTTATCCATAGAGGCTAAACCAAAGTTTACTTTTGCTCAATCTATAGCAGAAAATGGTTTTTTTAAATGTGTGTTTGTGTTGGGCTCAATGTTGAATGTATGTTTATATCGATAAGAATTGTCTCTGGAATATTAGAAGCACCTGTCTTTCTGGAGGCAGGTATTTTATCATTCAAATAGGTTGAGCAGCATCTTTATTGTGCAATATTCTGGTAGTTAAGGGATTGGTACGCATATAAATGGAAAAGCTGCATTTCCTTACGTCCCAGTTCATGTCTGCAGTGGATATAAGGAAGGATGGCTGTGAACGATGGAGTCCAGTGAATGACTGCTCAGTAGCACTAAAGGAATGTCTGGCCGCTCCAGGCTGCCAGGTCAACGAACCACCAGGGACACAGAGATAGTGTGCTTTCTGCCCGTCCCAATTTGTCAAAAACTTTATAAAAATAATAACTCACACTCTTATCTTAAAAACATAAAATAACAAGGGACTATTTTCATTATCAAGTAGGAAGCACTGAGATGTAACGCATAATCATGGCGATATTCAGGGAACTGGAAATCTCCATAAAAAGTGGGTTTTGCAGCATTCGGGCTAATCCCAGTGTTTTCCTTTGATTACTTTGGGTACCATTTAGTCCACTTACTGTATCATCTTGTAATTGCCCTGAACAGTTTTTCATCACGAAAGTACTTATGTTCTCTCATTGTTTGACACAGAGTGTAAAGAAAAAGTATTTAAAATGTCAGGCTCCTTTGGTATGTTTTACCACAAAGGTTGGAGCAGATGTTTTTAAATAAACATCAGCCTCGGTTGTGCGTTGTTCGGACACTGAGAGAGCCTTTTTCAGAAGCAGGGGAAGCTCGTGAGTTTGGAGGAGGCTTAAATACTATACTTTCACCTAAACCCATAAAATGTTGGCAGAAGTATCAGGGGCCAATGAATGGGCATAGAGCTGAGCATGTTATAACTCAGATGACCAATAAAAATGTCAGCCTCAAATCCGAAGTGAATCGTTTTGTAATTGTGAACTGAAAGCATTTTTTAATTGCTTTCAAATGGAAAAACTTCATATAATTTAATAAAATTTATCTACTTTATTATCAAGAAGGCCATTATTGCAGCAAAGGGAAATGGAGGATTTAAATGTCATTCCTAGCATCTAATTTCCCAGCTCTTTTATTGGGATGTTATTAAAACAAGGCCAAATGGACTTTGCTACATCCATAAAAGCCAGTCAAGCAAAAGAGTTAATCTGAGCGCTGTAGAATCATTAAACATGGCCCAGGCTGCAGCCCGGCTGGTGTGGGGTGAGATGTGCCCTGAGAAACAGGTGTGATATGTCAGGAGCAGTGTTTTGGCATTCTGTAGTTTGTAACATTCTAAAGAATAGCCTTATTCAAGGAGACTCGAGCCAGGGACAATGACTATCTTTGTACCCGAGTGATCCATTTCATTCATTGGGAATCAACTAAAGGCTTCTAAACATATGGTGGTAAGGATGGGATGGGATTCTACGCGGGGCTCTCTCTGATGGAAAGCAGTTCACTGGCTTGCTAAGTGGGTACATAGGTATGTTTTGCTTTCTGTGGACCTAATAAAAGCATTCCAGGGTTGGCAGGAAGGCAGAACAACTTGTGGATGGTGGAACTATTTAGAGCAAAGTGCCAAAGAGATAAGGAAGTATCAAGGTATCCACAATGAGGGAGCTGTTGTTAGTAGGAAGGCATGGAAAGGGAGGTAAACATTTGTGAGCATGTTGAGTGTACTGCATTGGGCACTTTCACAGTGGTTGTAGTCATAGTGATGAATAACATTTTCTGAGGACCCACCATCTGCCAGTCACCATGCTAAATACTTCCTGTACTTTATTTCATCCTATATAATAAAAGCCTAATATGCAAATCGACTGAGCGGCGGAACCACCAGCAGAATGACTGGTTGCTATGATGTGCACTGACCACCAGGGGAAAGACACAAAGGCGGGTGCCAGTGGGGGGGGCCCCGATCACCCTGCTGGTCGCCCCACAGATCGGCCCCGATCTCCGGCCAGTCCTAGGGACCCTACCCATGCACAAATTTTGTACACTGGTCCTCTAGTTTATAATAATAGTTTTCCTATTTTGCAGATGATTTTAAAACCCAAATTTGTTCTATTCTTTCCTTTTCAAATAAACCCCACACAAAACATACTCACAGGAAAAAACTCCACAGGCAGGTTCTCCAGTGAGCCTTCCTCATCCATGAAATCCTACAAAAGGCACCCAGCACTCCAGTTGGGCTGGAAATGCCCAGAAATCCCCAGACCCATTAGCTGGTACCCTTTAAATAAGCCCCCAGAGTGTGCTGGGAAATTTTAATCACATTGACATTTATCTCTGGGTCTAGGAGGGTTGTGGAATTTTCTAACAAAATTCTAGTTAACATATTATTAAGGATTTGCTTGTTTCTTCTAATGGATGTTCAAGAAAGCAAGTGGAAAAACCTTCTAACCAAAATATAGAAAGATATTTTTTTTCTTATGAGACATCTGGAATCTAGCTACAAATTTTGGGCACCTACAATCTTAGTTTCCCCCCCTTTGGGATGAAGGCCAAATTACAACAATTTGGGATTTCTGGAAATAATAAAATTATTTTACGGTAGGAATTGTGTGCCCATTTCAGACTGTAATTTCAAATTGTCCTTTCACACTCAAGGGTACAGTGATGAACGGTACCAGCTGTGTAATTGCACGTTTGGAGTTGCTCAGTAGACGGCCATGCAATAATATGAGGCCTCAGTGCTAATGGTGGTCAAGAGCCTTGGCAACGTTCAGCTCCTGCCAGCGCTTTTGTTCATCACAGCATCGCAGCACCTCAGCTCCATGCGTCCTCCTGCTTCAGGTTGGAAGGTAGGTGATGTGAGTTCCCCTTTTTATGGGCGCCAGAGATCTAGGCTGGAAGGTTCTGGCAGTTGGAGAAACTGCCCAAACTTCCACCACTGGGGGCAGAGATTGGCCTGAGTCTTTCTGTATGGAGAATCCTATCCTTCCTCTCCCAGTCAAACCTTTCCTGTCCCCTTGAGGGCAAGACATATTTACTGAGGATTTGATTTGGGGAGAAGTGCTTCCCTAGTGAGAAGGCCTTTCAGATAAGTTGTTGCAGAGCCTTTTTCAGGCAAATGTCCCTGAAACACGTCTGGCAGCTTGGGAATCAGCACACAAGCTGTGGGAGCAGCCGGAGTGGCAGAGCAGAAACATGTAAGTCCTCCTTCTAGATGCTTATCCAGAAGCAGCTAACTGGCAACCTGTTGGGTGCACCTGGCCTCAGAGTGTTTTGTTTGGCTCTCACAACACGGGCCCAGGCAGTATTTTACATCTGAAGTATTTAATAACAAAGAAGGGGGAGGAATTGCACATAAATGTTTAAATTTCCAGGCTCCATTGCAAAACACTTGGGCAGTGCTCGGCCTGACTCCCCCAAATCTGCAAAAAGGCAGTACAAGAGCAGTGTTCTTCCTCTTTTAGAAAAGCCCAGTGACTCACAGTTTTTCATAATACCTTACCCTTTCTATTTTCTCCAAACTGAGGCCTTACCAGCTGTTCCCAGATAGCGTTTTATACCAGTGTCACTCATTTGAATTCCATACAGTGGTCCTGTAAGCCTTGAGTTTGTTGAGCAGGATTATGCCTTCTGACCCTCTTTGGAGGGACAAGAGCTAAAACACCTTCCTAAGGGGATAGATAGGTGATTTTTCTCATCTAGATTGGGATGATTTGGGGAGAAAGGTCATCGGATGACTTTTGAAAAATGCCAGTCACCTCAGAAGTTTGCCAGTCACCTCAGAAGTCTTCCTTGGTGCTGTCCCGATGCTCTACCTGGTCAGGGTTTGATTTTCATTATTCTTAATTGATTTAACAAATTTGTTCAAAATAATAGCAACAATGTGTTCAATGATATATGCCTATGCATCTATCATATGTTATGTATATGTCATATATATGTACTAGCATATATCATATGGATGCTTACAGATAAGTGAAATGAATGATAGCAATGATACAAGGGCCAGGAAAAAGGAATTTCTATTATTTTGTTACTGTAATATAATAACAAAAGATATTCATACTACTCATGAACTGGTATAGTGTCATTTGAGAGTGGGTTTGGATTAGTTGTTGTAAATGTGTATTATAAACTCTAGGGAAGCCACTAAAAAGTTTTTCAAAAAACACAACTGTTATGATAATAAAGGAGAGAAAATGGAACCATCTAAAATGCTCAATTAAAACCACACACAAACAAAAGAACAACAGGAAAAGAGTGGAAGATGAAAATAGGAACAAAGAATAAAGACAACAAATATAAAAACTAACAAATATGGTAGCTATTAATCCAACTCGATCAATAATCACTTTGAATGTCAATACTCTAAATGTACCAATTAAAAGACAGAGATTGTGAGAGTGGATCAAAAAACTCAACCCAGCCCTAGCCCCTCAATTAGTTGGAGTGTTGTCCTGTGCATCAAAAGGTTGTGTGTTTAATTCCTGGTTGGGGCACATACTTAGGTTGCAGGCTCAATCCCCAGTGTGGGTACATATGGGGGGTGAGGGGGTAACCAATTGATGTTTCTCTTTCACATCAATGTTTTTCTCTCTCTTTCTCCCTTATTCCCTCTCTAAAAATCCATAAAAATTTATTCTCAGGTGAGGATTTAAAAAAACCCAATTATATATTTTCTAGAAAAAACCCATTTTCAATTTAAAGACCCACATATAATGAACAACATAAACCAATGAACAAAATCAGATCCAGAGACAGAGAAGCATCGATCAGACTGTCAAACCTCAGAGGGAAGGTAGGGGAGGGTGGGGGTAAGAGGGAGAGATCAACCAAAGGACTTGTATGCATGCATATAAGCCTAACCAATGGACACAGACACCAGGGGGCTGAGGGCATGAGGGGGGGGGGCAATGGGGGCATAAGGACACATATGTAATACCTTAATCAATAAAGAAGAAATAAATATGTATAAAAAAACAAAAAAAGAATAAAGGGATGGAGACAAACACGCTATATTAATACTAATCTGAAGAAGGCAGAAGTACCTATATTAACTTCAAGCAGAGGGGACTTTAAGGTAATGAAAGTTGTGAATAAAAGTGGGCATTACCTAATGATAAAGGGGTCATTTCTCCAAGATAAGATCGTAATTCTTAACATGCATGTGCCTAACAACAGAGCACCCAACTACGTGAGGCAAAAACTGACAAAACTGCCTGGAGAAATAGATGTGTCCACTATCCCAGTGAGAGACTTCAACAGCCCCCTCAGAATGGACGGCTCCAGCAAGAAGGAAATCTGGGAGCCCATAGTGAGCTCAGCAGCACCTTCACTCAACAGGGTATAATCAACATCTCTTGACTACTTCATCCAAAAGAGCAGAATAAAAGTTTTTATCGAGTTCACCTAGAACATTCACTAAGATAGACCACCCTATGGGTCATAAAACACAATTGAGCACATTTGAAAAATAGAAACCATACAGTGTCTGTTCTCAGATCACAATGGAATTAAGCTAGAAATCAAGAGCAGATAAATAACTAGAAAAAAACCAAATATGTGGAGATTAAACGCTACACTTCTAGCATGGAACCAAAGAAGATATATCAAGATACATTTTAAAGTATTTTTAACTAAATGAAAATGAAAATACAATCTATCAAAATGTGTGCTCTGCAGCAAAAAACACTGCTTGGAAGGAAATTTATAGCATTGAATGCATACATTAGAGAAAAAGAACTCAAATCAGTAATTTAAGCATCCACCTTGTGTGTACTGTAAATTGGATTATAATCTATAATAATAAAAGCATAATATGCTAATTAGACCGGATGACCTTCCTTCTGGACAAAGTCAGGGCTGCGAGGGAAGCCTGGGTCCTGGGTGCCAGAGGGAAGCCGGTGCCCACAGCCGGGTGGGGGGGGGGTAGGAAGGAAGGCCTACTCTTGCACGTATTTCATGCATCAGGCCTCTAGTGTATTTATAAGTTAACAATTTATTAAAAATAGTCTAATATTCTAGGTGCATCGATTAATGCGGATTTTGTAATCAAAGAAAACATGATAATTTCAAGAGAAACATCAAAAGTGCTTTATTTAAAGTAATGTCCATTGCTAGCTACACATTTCCCCCATCTTTCGGGTAATTTGTGGAGACCGTCCCATTAGAACTTTTCTTGTTTTGAGGCAAACCATTCAGAGACCCAATTTTCCACTTCTTTGTACGTTTTGAACTGCTGTTCAGAGTGTGCTTGTGCCATCGATTGGAACAAGTGGTAATCTGAAGGAGCAAGGTCTGGTGAATACAGCGGGTGGGTTAATACTTCCCAGGCAAGATCTTTTAATGTGTCTTTAACTGGTTTTGAAGTGTGTGATGGTGCGTCATCATGAAACAAAATCACTTTGCCGTGTCTTCTGGCACATTGTGGTCATTTCACGATCAAAGTGTGGTTCAAATTGGTTATTTGTTGTCAGTAGCAATCAGTATTAATGGTTTCACCTGTTTGTTTGTTTTTTTTAATTGTCTAAAGTTTGACATACGTCTCCATTTTCCCAGAAACATCAATCAGAAAGGATATATGCACCCCTATGTTCATAGCAGCACAATTTACAATAGCTAAGATTTGGAAACAGCCTAAGTGCCCATCAGCAGATGAGTGGATTAAAAAACAGTGGTACATCACCTGCTTTTAGAAGTTCATAATCCACCACACCTTCCTGATCCCACCAAACGCAGAGCATTGTCTTCTTTCTGAAGCAATTTGGCCTTGCAGTCGATGTTGATGGTTGACCTGGATCAACCCATGATTTTGTGCATTTGGGATTCTCAAAATAAATCCACTTTTCATCGCCAGTCACAATTCGATGCAGAAAAGACTTTCTTTTGTGCCGTTGAAGCAACATTTTACTGATGACTTTTCGGTTTTCCATTTGTCTTTCGTTCAGTTGATGTGGCACCCATTTTTCTTCCTTTAAAATCTTTCCCATTGCTTGTAAACGATCGGAAATTGTTTGCTGAGCAATGTTTAATTTTTCTGCAAGTTGTTTATGAATTTGACACGCATCTTCATCTAATCATGCTTGTAATTGTTGATCTTAAACTTTTTCGGTTGACTTGGACGTTCTTTGTCTTTCCCATCGAAATAGTCACTTTTAAAGTGTTTAAACCAGCGTTCACAAGTGTCTTGAGATGGAGCATGTTCACCATAAGCTTCCCGAAGTATTCAGCAGCACTTTTCTTCAAAATAAAGTAATGAATTAGAGCTTCCCGCTAATGCTCTTTTTTTTTGCACGAAATTCAACATTTTTAAGTGTAAAAATATCTATGATGTTAGCACCTTCAGAAAATTTGACATATGAAGTTTTGAAGCTTGTCATCAATACAACAAAATAGCATACATATCAAGTCACATATATATCAACATATGTGTAACTCCATCTATTGAAAAAAATCTGCATTATTAACTGGTACACCTAGTATTATCATATAGGTGTATTATTCTATTGTCGGACATTAAGACTGAGTCCAGTTGGCTGGCTATTTTATTTAAAATATATTTTCATTGATTTCAATAAACTCTATGTGTGTGTGTGTTTAGTTTAGAAAGTCAGTTTTAAGACTGACATTTTAAAACTCAAACTATTTATGTTTGTTCTAATGCATTACTGGTCCAGAATCATTAGGGTGTTTCCTTCTAGTTGCCATTAGCTTGATTATTATTTATTCAGACATTTCCAAAAATTGACTCATGTACAACCTTCCTTCTCTCTCCTTCCTCTTTAACCCCTCCCCTCCCCCTCTTCTCACCCCATCTTTCCTGAGGGATAAATCGCATCATTTGTTGGCAATTGTCTTCTAAAGGAGGAATTTAGGAAAACATTGAGATTTGCTCTGTGCAAATTCGTATTACTCAATTACACCAAATGGCTCTGTTAACTGACCTAGACAGTACGGGAATGCCTGTGCTGGATCTGTTGAAGAAGCTGGGGAAATGACCAGGGCCAGGAAAACCCAGTTTGGTTATGCTTGGTGCTTTATTATATAATCACGCAGACTATTGTACCATAATCATATGTAAATGGTTTTAGCTTCTCTTCTATTTGGGTAGACATGCCTAAGCAGGAGCAAAAGGCAGAGGGAAGACCTTGAGATGCTCATTTCCTGAAATAGAATGCTGTGTAGATTTGGCCCCTTAGGCCCTGGGGTGATTGGGATGTGTATTGTTCTTGGATGTGAAGGCCAAAAGGAAAGAATTTCGAGGCCTTGAAAGGAAAAGGTTGGGTGTTATTCAGCCTCTGATGACAGTCTTCAAAGTCAACAAATTCAAACAGCTGGACTTGAGAGAAATCATATTTGTGGTGGGGAAAAGATCAAGCCACACTTAATGGCCCCTTGCTTTTTACTTTAGCTGCTTTATTTTAAGTTGTGTGTTTTTTCATAGATTACCTATTTTAATGAGTCAGTCCTTTAAGCATTTGCAAATGCCCTCTTTGAGAATCTCCCTTTTGGTGGGAGTGGGTGGGGTGGTCTGAGAATCTTGTCTCTGCCTAGCCTCTTAGCAAACATTTGGATTCTATTTTATTTTTGGACCCTACATTCCCAATTTGAGAGACTATCTTCTTTTTGGTATGTGCTTTTGATTGCAAAAAAAGTAGCTTAGTCCAATATTTCCTACCCTAAATCAAGTTTTTGAGAACCATAAATAGGTCATTAAAAACTTTATATTTTTCCAGTGAGATTAGGTGGGGAATGTTCCAATAAATTCACACCATTGTTTTAGTGTCTCTGAGTGATCACAAGAATAAGCCAAAAATCACACAATCAACTTTTGAGATAAGACATAGAATAAGAAGAAAACAGCTTAAAATTGATACACAATTCTTCTATATAAAGAATTGATTATCACCCCCCAGGAGTGGCATGTACAGCACATGTATAGCATTGTGTCATGAATAGGGTAATATTTCTCATAAGTATGAGATTATTATTTGGCATACTTGATCTTCCTTCTCGCTACGCCAACTGTGAACCATGTGGGTTATTTCCTCGTGTAACCAGCAGTTCTTCTCCTGATCCATACATTTTGGCTACTCTAATAGCTACAAATAAGAAAATTTTGTGTTGAGGAATCATTTGCGAAGTATAGCAGCTACTTGGCTTAATGAGCATCGTTATGGTATGTATTGCTCAAAGATGATTATTTGATTAATATTACTTGCCTGGTATGATGAAATTAGAATTGTAGTAAGAGTGAATTAAATAATTTCTCCTAGATAAATCTATGAAGAAGAAAAAGGTAAGTTCTGAACCTTAAATGTCATTTACTCTTAGTAACAGGTATTTGTATTAAGAAGTGAAGAGCAAAGTAATTCATCTCAGCAATAAGGAAGGCCTGGTAAGGGGAAAATATTTAGGAATGCACATAGAGGGTATTCCTGAATTAGAAGATCAGAAATAGCATTACATAGTCCTTCTTTTCCTTATAAATTACAAAGCTTGTTCCCTTTTCCATCTTTAATATGGTAAAAAGATGTTGCTGAGATTGATAAAGTTCATGCCTGACAAAATATCTTGATATTCTGAAGCAGCAAATGTCACTGAGCTTCAAAGGGGCAGAAATCTAAGTGAGATACATATGGCATAGGGAGGTATGTGTGTGGTTCTATGTGTCTCTATATGTGTTTCTGGTTGGAGAACATTAGGCTAAATGGATGGCTCATGTTCCATGGTAAACTGTCAACCCAGGGGATTTTTAATCTTTAAGCCTGGAATAGAAACAGTCTTGGCTGACATATACTGGGAGAGGGATGATTAATAGAATCGGCAGGACATGTCTATTTAGCCATTTAAAAAAAAGTTAGCATGTGGTATTATTGGCAAGTTGCTTGCATGATGAGTCTTAACAGAGTTCTTTCCACATGGGTTGCCTGAATAAATTAAGCAGTAAGGAGAGAGCTAGCTTGTATTGAGCAACTATCGTATATGATAATATATTCTACAACAGCAAAAAACTAGACATTATGACACCAACATAAAATAGATCACTGGGTTAGAATATGAATCCCAGGAATAAAATTAGTTTGATATGTGTCATATAAACACTCAAAACAAGGAGAAAATAAGAATTATTTATTAAGTGGTATTCTGGTAGGAGAGCAATTTGGAAAATAAAAAGTTCTATTAAGGATTTCAGGGTTGAAGATCAAGAATTGAGCTCCTTAATCTCTACTCTTGCTTGAAAACCCAGGAAAATAGAACTAAAAGGCTTTCTAAGCATAACTATCCAAAGCACAGAGACATTGAGAAATGGCTCTAACAACAACATAGATGCTAAAACACTTAGTTGACCTGAACAAGAACAGACTCCTAAGTCAGCAGCGGAGAAAGCTGAGCAGCTACTCAGTCTGCACCACAGATCCCCCAGGAGGCTCAGAAATTGTCAGCACCATGTACCTGTGGAAGTGGGGAGGATGAAGTGTATGCAGAAGTTGTTGAAAACAGGAGGTTGGATTAAATTCTGCTTTAAAATGCAGTTAAACCACCAAATTCCCCCTTCCTCTGCTCAGCTGGAAGACTTCTCTCTAACCTGACAGGAGACTGGAGGCTTATTCTCAGGAGAGGTCAAGCTGTGTGTCTCAGGAACATTAGGTACACTTGGGGGAAGGGAATTCCTACTGCAAATTGAGGTATTTGATTAAAGCTTATGCACTGAATGTTGAATGTCTTGTACCACTCTTTTTCCCACTTTGCTCTCACAACACTCTGAGCCTGGCCTCTATACTTTCCTTAAGAGACTGGGTGATGCTCCTGTGCAAAATTTGAATTGTCAACAAGACAAGACCTGAAGACATACATCAGCTCTTCAGTGGAATAGCCCATTGCCATCACTCCTTAAAATGAAGACCAAGGTTGACAAACCCACACAGTCCTCAGCTGCTCCCATCAGCCAATAGAGATCCACTCTTAAACCTGGTCAGACAGCCAAAGATGTCCAGGTATTTGAGAAAAGCCTCTAATTGAAAATACAGAGACTAAAATAAATAAATAGAAAGAAACAGTATGGAGGTATCATTATATCCCAAGTAGCTGAGAAAGTGTTTCCTCAATGAAACAACAACAGTATGCCACAAAAGGGACATTACCCCAAGAAAAATATTAAAAGTTAAAACTATGAAATATGATATAATGCTTAGAAGCTTTAGAAACAAATGGTGAGGAATTCTCTCAGAAAGTACAACAAATAGAGATAGAAAATAAGAATGAAAAAAATAAAGTTAGAGAATGATCTCAGGAGGATCAATATCCAAAACTATAGATCTAAATAGACAAAAAAGAGAAAAGGGAAGAGAAAATCATCAAGAAATAATTCAAGTAGCTCCCAGAATTTGGGAAAGATGAGTTTCATAATTAAAAATGGCAAGTACCCAGCAAAATTGATCCAAATCTAGAACCACATCATGTCATTTCAGAATGTCAATGACCTAGAATGAATCTTGTGGCTCTGAGAAATGTAAAAAAAAAAAAATTCTATATACCCAAAGATTATGAATAAAATTTTTTTGGACTCTGCAAAAACAGAGTCCAAAATTTTTATGGAAAGGCCTTCAGGAAAATAAAATGTTTTTCAGTCTAGAATTCTATACTCAAATTGTCAATTGAATGTGAAAATAGAATTAAGATATATTTGGACAGTCAATACCATTAAAAATGTACTTCCTACTCACTCTTTCTCAAAAAACTATTTTAGGATGTGTTCCACCTTCCATAAAAGTAAGAGAGGAAGCCACAAAACCTGGGAAATGAGAACCCACCCAAGCAAATGACAAAAAGAAGACCTTTGATGACATTGTAGCAGAGATTTCTAGTAGTCAGTGAAAATCACATACACCCTTTTTCCCCTCTTAGGCACGTAGTTAGCCTGCATCCTCCCAGCTCCCTTGCATCTAAGTGTGGCCTTAGGACTGAGGCCTGTCCATAGAAATGAGCCCTGTCCATGGGCCTGAGTGTGCTACCTCCAGGCGACTGTTTTCAAGAAGGAGAGGTGCCTCTGCTGACTCCCCTTGAGGCGGCTGGATGCAGAGGAGGACAAGGCTGGGGAAAATTTACTCACAGATGGTAAATTTACAAGATGAGAAAAACTGGATCTTAAACTCATCACATGGAGGAAGGACACCCATTAGTGAAGGCCACCATGTTGGATTGTTACATGAACAAGAATTAAGTTTCTGTTCTGGGAGTCTGTGTATCATTGCACCTACTAGGGATGCTGAAAACAACTGCTGGCATAAAAGCTGTCAAACAGCCCGGCCAGCATAGCTCAATGGTTGAGAGTTGACCT
>NW_005871142.1:4179716-4188567 GCF_000147115.1 Myotis lucifugus | reverse complement strand
GGTAAATTTTATCTTTTCTTATATAGCTAATTTTCTATTTATAGTGCATACAAAGTGTGAAGCAGATGACAAAGATATAAAACGAAAATAAAGCCCCTCATTTATCTATCCTTCCCTCCTTCTCACACTCAAGAGGCACCAACTCTTAAATAGTTTCTGTTTTTACTTGCCCTGGTTGCTATCATTATAATTTTAAATGACATACTTTTATTTCTACTTCCAAAATTGTCTTTAAACAGTATCTGTTGATACTCTTCCATAAAAGATGAGGAATCTGGCATACTTACACCACCTCCAACCTCCTCTCTCCCCTTCACGTTCTAATTTTTATTAAGCTTTTTGTTGTTGTTGTTTTCACTTTTTTTTTATGGAGGAAGCCTAGTTTAAAATGAACTCCTAGAGTTCGAACTTCACTTCATCACGTATCTACTTATTAGCTATGTAATCTTGAAAAAGATATTTTGCCTCCCGAGACTTCAAATTCCTCATTTCTAATGGGTGATAATAATGGTACCTCCTTCATAAGTGACTGTATGGACAAAATTGGCCAATTCATATAAAGTTCTTAGCATGGTGCCTAATAGTCAGAAAACACTGAGAAAATGTTACATATGGTTCTGGGACAAGAGTAAGTTTTTATCGGGAGCTTGATTCTAAAATCTAACAAACAATATATAATATTATGATTATTTAAATACTTTTATGGTAGAATCCAATAGTGATGCCATTGTCGTTAGCTAGTCATTAGTAATAGGAAAGGAACAAAAGGGGGACCAGACATGTAAGCATGGTCAATTGGGCAGCTTCACCAGGAAGCTGCAGATTGTCTTTAAACAGTATCTGTTGATACTCTTCCATAAAAGATGAGGAATCTGGCATACTTACACCACCTCCAACCTCCTCTCTCCCCTTCACGTTCTAATTTTTATTAAGCTTTTTGTTGTTGTTGTTTTCACTTTTTTTTTATGGAGGAAGCCTAGTTTAAAATGAACTCCTAGAGTTCGAACTTCACTTCATCACGTATCTACTTATTAGCTATGTAATCTTGAAAAAGATATTTTGCCTCCCGAGACTTCAAATTCCTCATTTCTAATGGGTGATAATAATGGTACCTCCTTCATAAGTGACTGTATGGACAAAATTGGCCAATTCATATAAAGTTCTTAGCATGGTGCCTAATAGTCAGAAAACACTGAGAAAATGTTACATATGGTTCTGGGACAAGAGTAAGTTTTTATCGGGAGCTTGATTCTAAAATCTAACAAACAATATATAATATTATGATTATTTAAATACTTTTATGGTAGAATCCAATAGTGATGCCATTGTCGTTAGCTAGTCATTAGTAATAGGAAAGGAACAAAAGGGGGACCAGACATGGTAAGCATGGTCAATTGGGCAGCTTCACCAGGAAGCTGCAGTTTTACACTCCCCAGGGAACCTTAGGTTCCTTCCTGCAGATTACTGGGGGAAGGGACTGGACAAAGGGAAGATGGATGCATGTGCAGTAAATGGGGGTAACATCAGGAAGGTGCTTGCTGCCTGTCAAACCTGGGACTAAAGATCATTGGACAGAGGGGGTGGGGCCACTAAAAACCCATGAAACTTTGGGAATACCTAATCCCACAGACAAAGGAATTCTCTCTCTTGGCTCTTGGTGCTCCTTTGGCTCTCTGATTCCTTGGCCTTTGCTCCTGCCCATGTTCCTTCCATAGCTAGATAGCTCTGCAGACTCCACACACAAGGGACTGATGGACTGCAACTGAGAACACAGAGTAAGCTGGCTTGATGCGGGCCTGGCACTGCTCCGCTATGTAAGGAAAACGCTGGGCAATGGCTTTGATTGAAGCTCCGCGGAAGCCGCAGTTACACTTCTTCTGTGGCAGGACGAAGGGAAATGGGGCCTTGGAAACTAAGGGGTATAATCCCACAAAAAATAGAACTTTCTGCAATACCTCCCCCCTCCCGTGCAAGACTCAGAAAATACTTTTTCTCAGGATATTGCAAGAAACCCACTCCCACCAGCAACCTGTGGGGATGAGCAGTGCTCCCCACCTATAACAATAGCATGGGTGGACTCAGAAAAGGAGATGTGATTTTTTTGTCATTAAAACTTTGTCCTCTAAAAGAGATGCTTTCACGTGTCAATGTTTAATAGGTCTTAATTACTTCTAGGTTTCATTATTTCTTCTTGTCATACTAATTTCCATCTACTTCTTTGAGAAACAATATAGTACTGGTTTTCAGCTTATATATTTTACTGTGTATGCGACATTATACAAGTTAATTAGTTTTTCTATGCCTTATTTTTCTCATCCTCATCAGAGAGGGATAATAAAAGCATCTTCCTTAGAGTACTATTATGAATGATAAATGAAATAATGTATGCGCGGCGCATAGAAAAGCACACGCCACCCTATATTATTTTGCTGTTTCTTTTAAAAAATTTTGCTGGAGTACTTTATTAATTAATTTATACTTACAAAATGTTGGGGACACTAAACATTCTGGGTTTGCATATACAAAATACATTTTTATTTTTCTCTCCTCCCATATGTGAGTGCTTATAAGATTTCAAATTCACTGTGGCAATTTGGAGTTGCATTTCCAATAATGATGAAATCGTTTGTTGCGACCAATACTCCCATGAAGAACATCTAAAGAAGCTGGGAAAAATCCCCCGGTCGGCACTGGAAACCTAGCAAGGCAGCCAGGACTGCCCAGTTGGGAAAGAACCCAGAAAGAAATAGGTGCATTGAGGTGAATCCAACGTTTTGCAATTTTTTTTCACTTAAAATATTTGCTGCTCTTGGCATGTGGCCAAAGGCCTAAAAAGTTGAGCAGGAAGTGGCAGCTAATTGAGCAGAGCATTTGATAAGTATGTGGGCTGAGGAGATAAAAAATGGAGTCAGCCTACCAGGAAAATGGGTCCTCGGTAAAAGCCTCCTACTTCCAGGTCAGACCCCTGGAGGAGTATCCTCTAGGAGCAAAGGCAAGCTGGAAATAGATCATCCCTCACAAAAGACTGGATGGCGGTGATCTGCACCTACTTTAAAGGCCTCCTAGAGAGTAAGCTCTCCCCTTATAGGAGGAAGACAAAGCAGTCAAATCTCAAATTATGTTTACAGTTTTCATTCATAATGTCTGACATTTAATACAAATAACCAAGCGTTTCAGGAAATAGGACCAAAAGGACAAAAACCAAGAAGAAATACAAACAATAGGATCAGATCAGCAGGTGACCCACTTTTTATTTATTATTTACTGGTAAATGACTATGATTCCTATGTTAAAGAAAACATGTCAACAGTTGAGAATTTCACTAGGGAGCAATGGCTTATAAAATAATTTAATAGAAATTCTAGAACTGAAAACTACATAAAATAGAATTAAGATCTGAAAGTACAGTTTTAATAGCAGATTCCTCATAGCAGAAGAGAAGTTAAGTAAGCTCAAACATATATTACTATCAAATATCCAAACTCCAACCCACAGAGAAAAAACATGTAAGAGATAAAAATGCCTTAAAGACATACGGGCTTGGTGAAAAGATCTGACCCATGATGCATTTGAAGTCCTTGGAGGAGAGGGAAAAGAATTCTGGTAGATTCCAGATTTGAAGGGAAACTGGTCATGAACTATTCCAAATTGATGAAAACATCCGGTCACAAAATTCAAGAAAAATGGCAAACCCTAAATTGGATGAATATTTTAAATGCCCAAGCATAGCATAGTAAAACTACTTAAAACAAAAGACAAAACCTAAAAAGTAGACAAAAAAGACATTTTACCTTGAAATGAGCAAAAAATAAGACGAACAGCTAGACAACAAATTGACATCTTTAAAGAAAATAACTGAAAACCTAGAATACTGTATTCTACTAAATATACTTCAAGAATGAAAGCAAAATAAGAAAATTAGAAAGAGAATGTGTTGTCACAGAGCCACACTAAAAGAAATGATCAGAACATCAATAGTCAGGTAATTAATTTAAACACAAATATATAAGAAATTACTCCAATCTGGTTCCCTTTTAACTCACAAAGGATATGCAGCATGAATGAGAAATTATCCTTTGTTGTTTTAAGCCGATTATACATGAGGATTTTTGCTATAGAAAATAGACTCTAGTGACTGACAAGTTGATTCAAGTTTTTTCCTGATTCCTTCATTCTTCTTTCTACTATTTGTAATTTATACTCTATGCCTATCTATGCTTTCAGTAGTTACTCTAGTTATTATTTTTATTTTTAGAATGCATAATTAACAAATTCTAAGTACTTTGATTAGATGCTCAGATTTTAATGTATATTCACAGCCCTTGAGGATCTTGTTAAAATGCAGATTATGATTCAAGAGGCCAGAGGTGGGGCCTGAAATTCTGCATTTCTGACAAACCCTTGGGTCTTGCCAATGTTACTGGTCCCTGAGTATCAAGGCCTTAAAACTTCACTTGGCTTGCCCCATCTTCAAACTTCTACCTTACTGTTTGTTCTCTATTTTAGCTTTATTTCCCCACAAATTAAACTTCAAAAATTTTACATAGTCAATATTTATTTAGATTAATCGACTTGCCAATTTATTTGCTTATCATTCCTTCTTCTTTTTCTTTCTTTTTTTTTTTTTAATCTTCACCTGTGGATTTTTTTTCCCCATTGATTTTAGAGAGAGTGGGAGAGAGAGGGAAAGACAGAGAGAAATATCGATGTGAGAGAAACACATCAATTGGTTGCCTCCTGAATGAGCCCCCACCAGGGCCTGGGCCAGGGAAGAACCTGTAACTGAGGTATGTGCCTTTGACCGGAATCGAACTCAGGACCTTTCAGTCCTCAGGCCCACACTCTCTCCCCTGAGCAAAACTGACTAGTGCATCATTTCTTCTTTGTTAATTTTAATTTTTTAAAATTTATCTTCATTGTTGAAAGTATTATAGTTGTCCCTTTATTTTCTCATTGATGCCCTCCATCCCGTAGCCATCCCCCCTTTTACTTCTTTTAGAATTTCCTTCAGCAAATATATATTTGTGATAAATGCCATGGTTCATCCTTCAAAAAAGTCTTAATTTTATTCTCCTTCTTGAAAATAATTTTGTTGAGAAGAACATTCCAGGACATTGCATGGTTTCTGCCCTCCCTATGTTCTAATGTGAGAATAAGTCATCTGTCTTATTGACATGCGGGAGATCCATCCTTTCTCTCTAATTGCTTTTAGGACTAATTTTCTTTGATGTTCACTGTTTATGCTACATCTTTTTGTGAAGTTATTTTTTATTTATTCTTTTTGGAATAGACTGGGCTTTTTGGATCTGAGAATTGGTGTTCTTTTGTGGGTCTGGAAAATTCTCAAAAGTAGTGTCATTAAACATTGGCTTATTCTCCTGGGATCTTCTCCTATATTGTAATTAGCCATTTGTCAGGTCTCCTCACTCTATGCTCTGGCTCTCAATTTCTCTTTCGTATTTTTTAATCTCTCTGTCTTTGGGAGTTGCATTTTTTTATGCCATCTTTTTTACCTACATTCTAGGTCAACCTTCATCTTCTACTTAACCTATCCATTTAAATTTTAATGATTATAGTTTTATTTCTAATATTTTATTTGTATCTTTTGAAAACATTCTTACATTTGAAAATATCATTTTTACTTTGTTCATGTTTTCATGCTCCTCCTTTATTTCTTCAAATAAAGAAAGTATAGTTATATATTCTCTGGGAATTACAATATCTGATATTTTTTAGGAAACTGATTCTCCTGTACTTAATTCAAGGTTCCTTGTCTCTCTGTGTTTTTCTTTTGCCAAGCGAGTTGTTCATGTTCTTTGGGACTGCATCTGTGGGCATTCTTTGAGCCTGGTTTGAATTAGTATTCCTCCAGAATGGTTTGTGTTTGCTTCTGCCGGTCTCCTGGGGGCACACTGACCTAGGACCACTTTAAATTAAATTGTCCATTGAAATTTTTCAGACCTCACAAGTGGCATAAATTTGGATGGCAAACCTGTGAAGGGTCTGTTGTGGTTATGAAACCTCAGGGGAGATTTCTTCCCTTTACTAGTGCCAATGTAGAGATGAGGAGGATTCCTTGATCTTCTATTTTTGGCAGGGAGTTTATGTCTCATTCAACCTTCTACAAAGCTGATAGCCCATTGGGGTTTTCACTTTATGCAGGGATCTTCGAATAGACTACCCACCTGGGAGCAGTTCCTCCCCATTTTATCCAACCCTTTCACCCCTAGCAGCTTTGATGATGAGATCTCAAGCTCTTTAGGATAAAAGAACTCTGTATTCTGGAAGGTGAACTAGTTTGTCTTCTTTCTTCTCTTCCTTCAGGTTCCTTATGAAAGCTGAAGTGGGCAGGTGAGGGAAGTCAATTGTATGTTGAAAACCTTTGGACACTTTCTACCCGTTCTACATTCACATAATACTACATTATGCTTCTGGCCCAAGACCATGAATGGAATACTATAACATAGTGAAACTCATTTCAGTCTGTACTTAATTAGAGGGAAACTCCCAGTAAAATAGGAGTAGTATCTGTGTGTTTTGCCTCAACCTTTCTGCATAGTTCATACCTACTTCTTTGCACATAGCAACTTCTCACTGAACGTCCAATGAGATATTCAACTAAAAGCATTAATACTAACGTTATGACTAATGTGTTTGTTAAACTGTGAAAATAAATCAACAGAAATCTTGAATTTAGCTAATAACCAGGATGAGTTAGCTTGATCATTTCTGTATTTGGGCACCTCCAATTACTTCTGGAGAAATCAAATTCAGTTTCATAACTCTGTGTTTCATGGCTATGTGTTTTAGAATGTTTTACTCCCCAGAATCAAACCAGCCTCTGACTTTCTATTCTCAGCCATCTACATGGACAGTGGATGGAATCAAAACTACTTAATCAAGTGGAAGAGATTTAAGATGTATGTTTTGAGACTGTTCCCAGACCTGTCCCTGTGGTTGAGACCCCCAGATAGCGTTCATACCCAAATCATACTGGGAGAATGATGGAGGCTTTCCTTGGGGCCTGAGACGAAGCCCAGGGAAGGGGCCGTGGTCAGTTCCAGTGGGGTTCTTCATTCCTCCAAGGTCAGACCTGTCAGATTCTCCATAAGTCATGAGTTAGTTCTGCACTTGGGACCTAGGCAGCCCTCCAGCCTCCCCCTCTGAGAAGCCCTCTGGCTCAGGCCCTCAGTCATGTTTCTTCAGCGGACAATCAATGGGGCTCCCCTACCCCCACTCATGCTTCTCTAGCTTGATTTCAGGCCCCACTGGATGGCTTGAACCCACCATATTTCCTGAGCTTCCCCCTTCCTCCATCTTGACAATTTTGACCACTGCCAAGTTTCTCAGGGGGAGCCTCAAAAATTCTGGATTTAAAGAAACAACATTTTGGAGTCATTATAGATAATCTATGGTGTTACACACAATCCATGTTATTTCAAAGGATGGAAGGACATGGACACTCCAGGGCTACTTCTACACGTTTCTTTTTATTGGCTGCCATCTCTAAATGCTGGGGTTTATTCATAGTCACTCTGCTCATCTATCCTCAGGGATGATGCTCTTCTCTGCCCTCCGCCCTTCCTGGGAGATGTATCTTTTTTTTTTTTTTCTTTCTGATCTTCATTTCTTGTTGGATCTGGGAAACTTCTTTTTTACTGAGTCAAACCACTGCACCCCATTCCTTTCCTCTGCATGCAAGGGCAATGGAGGCCGTCTTCCTTCTGGCCAGGGAGGCCTCCCAGTTGCTTCTTAGAAGACAGACCCCTGCACGGAAACCAGGTCCTTGGCAGTTGATTTTCAAAGCTCTTACAGTGGTTCTCAACCTTCCGAATGCCGCGACCCTTTAATACAGTTCCTCATGTTGTGGTGAACCCCAACCATAAAATTATTTTCGTTGCTACTTCTTAACTGTAATGTTGCTACTGTTATGAATCGTAATGTAAATATCTGATATGAAGGATGGTCTTAGGCGACCCCTGTGAAAGGGTCATTCGACCGCCAAAGGGGTCGCGACCCACAGGTTGAGAACCGCTGTCTTAGACTCTCTATCGCTCTCCCAATACCTGCTTTGTGTTTAAACTCGGCATGATTACACAGAATTAGTCCGAGTTTGGAAGGCTGTGATCTAGATTTAGTTTCCTATTTCGCCACTATTCTGTGTGGCCTTGTACAGATTATTTATTTAATTTTCTTATCTATAAAGTGTGTAAATTAGTGCCTGCCTGGTGTAGGGGTGGTGAGCACTAGAGAGGAATTGCCTAATCTAGACCTGTGCCTTACAAATGGGAAGGAAACAATAAATGTTAACCCTTATTATTGTTGTTCTTCATTTATTCATCCAATAAACATTGATTCTGTGAGTGCAATTGTGGCGACAGTGCTAACTCATAGTAATTATAGTAATTTGGATTTGCCCCGGGCCCTGGCTGCCATGCTCATTGCCCTGAAGGGAGGGTGTATTTTTAATGTAGTCAAATGCCTGGATGTTCAGAGCTAAGTGGCCTTGAAGCTTGTCCTGCTGAAGACACCCTGCCCCGCACCCTCAGACCCCTCAGACCCCGTGCGGAATTCCTGTGCAGTCAGCCCTCGCATGTGGGGCTTCGGAGGCTCTCAGGCCAGTGTGTCTGGGAGGGTTTCAGTCTGGAGGCATCAAGGAGTATTAATGTGCAGCTGTGGGATCTGTCAGGAATACGAGCTGTGGTGCAACACAAACCACCTGCGAGGCTTGTGATGTTTTGAAACGGAGTGCTGGAAAGGAGGGGCCGGGCCAAGAAACTAAAACGGGGCGGGGTTCCTGTGCAGCTCAGAGCACAGGTCCCAGGGCAGGAGCGGGGAGCGGGGAGGGGGG
>NW_005871142.1:4091870-4179616 GCF_000147115.1 Myotis lucifugus | reverse complement strand
TCTATAGTTCCCACCATCACATCCATGTTCCAGGTGGGAGGAATACGAAAGGAAGCTGAAATGCAGAAGGGCATCTCTTAAAAGAGATTTCCATAAAGCCCCATTCAGTGATTTGTGAACTGTGATCTCACACCTATCTGCAAGAAAGGATTGGAAATGTACTATTAGCCATTCATATCCTGTCCCAAATAATACAGAACTTCTACTAGTAAGGAAGAGGGGGATTTTATATTAGCAGGTGCCTGACAGCCTCGGTCAGACTCATCAACCAACCCCGTTCCCGATGAGGAAACCAAACCGATCTCAAGTGTCGAGTCAAGTACCCCAGTGGGGGGGGGGGGGGGTGGAGGGGGGGCCTGCAGCTGAGCTGCCACTGCCCCGCCCTCACTGCTGCTCCGGTTGTCACTTTTTAATGACCCATGGACCCTGTCAGACTGAGGTGTGCTGGGCTTACTTCTGTGCACATAGAGAAGGGAATAGAAAAGGCCAGTGTCTTTAAGACACTGTGACTGTGTCACCCCAAGGAGTGACTCCCCCATCCCGTTACATCAGAACATAATGGCGAGTTACCCAACAGTAGCACCAAGTCGTCCTGGGAGTTGCCAGGACCTGGGCTGCGTGCCTCTCAGACCCTGGGTACAGTAAACTCTCCCAATGAGCCTGCTGGCTAGCACCAGCCTTCACGCACCAGCCAAACACAGCAAGGACACAGCCATGGTTTGGGAGCAGAGCCCTGCAAACAGGCGGCCTGGTGCCTACCCAGTGGCCCTGCTGCTGGGGTGGGAATCGCACAGCCCAGTGATTGGCCGGGCTGTCCTGTTTCCCGGCTGAGGGAGCCTTTGCCACAGCAGGTCTCATGGCTCTAAGGATCTTTCAGAGCCACGAGTTAAAACGGGTTTTTCTGTTCCTCATTTATGCCACGAGAACCTTGACGGCAACTTAGTTGGGAGCTCCGGGATGGCAGGGAGAGAGCTACTGGGGTACACCGTGCTGGCAGCAACCCCAGGCAGACACTGCAGTCCAAAGGTTCGCTGAATGAAGGCTGATCCTAAGGAAATCGTCCCCCACCAGGTGGCAGAGGAAGAAGTCCAGCCATGTGAGGGCGCGGAGACATTGCGGACGTTATTCAGGCTGCGGGGAACAATTCCCAGACCAGCTTTCCCACCGAGATGCTATCAACATGTATTCACCCAGCACTCCCCGGCTTCCGCCCCTCTCCCGGGCCTCCATGGCTCTCCAAGGCCTAAGGTGCTGCCCACAGCAAGGCAGTCCCTCCTGACTTCCCACATTGGCTGATGAAAACCCACATGGATGGGAAAGAAGGAACAGGGTCAGGAGTGAAGACAACACCTGGATGAGAAGAGAAAACTCCAAAACCCGTGCCTGGAGTGATGAGTTGAAGATAGCTCATACTCCTGAGCAGTGAGCCTAGAAGTGCACTGATGAAGAAATGCATTAAAAGGTGTTTTTCCCTTCTCAGATGGGAAATCAGCAAGTATAGAAATCTGAGAGTATATAAAATGCTGTTGTGAAAGAAAAACTATTTGTTGGCCTAAGTGGAATATTTGCATTTATTATAAGAGAGACAGGATTTTTTAATGGGATATACTAATTTTAAGTGATATTGAATATAACACATTTTTATTTTATCTCAAGGCTATCATGTAAAGTAAGCAGATAAGATGATATTGTGTCTATTTTTTAGAGTGGGGACAGGGGGATTGTGATGCTTAAGACCAAACATGTAGGATCAGCAGAGTTGGATTCTCACCCCCGTTTTCCAACTTCAACTCGAGTGTTCTTTCCATGGGATCTCCTTTTTGTTTTTACTTACCTAGCTTCCAAGCCTAAGGCCATCCTAAAATAAAATGTAATAAAGTGCTTATTTTAGCCACAAAATGTTCCGTGGTGTGTGTGTGTGTGTGTGTGTGTGTGTACGCACGTGTTCAGGGTACATTGAACATGCTAGGTTTTCGGTCAATTTATATATAATCAGGAGAATCTGTAGCAGGACTTTTGTGTTAAGAGGCACTAAATAGGTTTGTAAATATCTAATTTGCTTAAAAGCAAGTATAATTAAAGAAGAATGGCTGATTTCTAAACAATGTCCCTTTTAGGTATGTTCCTATTATTTTAAGAGATGGAGATTAAAACCTATGATCTTAAATTTTTGTTATCTGTTACTGCGTAGAGTCATATGCTCTAAAATAACTATTGTATTAAAATGTAGGCCCCTGCTTCACTGACTAGCTGTGTGGCCTGAGCAGATGTCAGCAACACAGGCATTTATTGAGAACTTGCTGGGTGTGTCCCAGGCAGCATGTTAAACCCTGCAGCTGTGGACATATTTGCTTCCATCTTTCTCTGTTTGATTTCCATGGGTTTGGGTTTTAACCTAGCAGATGTGTTTCTATGCCATGCACTTGTATTAGTCAGGATAGTCTTGGTTATAGTGCAGTGACAAACAGTTCCCAACTCTCAACAGTTTGTCACAGGAAGTTTGTTCTGTCTCCACACCAAGTTCACTGAAGGTCCAGCTGATTATACAAAAACTGTCATCTCCATATGAGACATCATCTCCATATGAGACATCCGCATTTGGAATCAAGAAAACAAATCCATTGATATGTCAGGCTTTCTCTTCTAAGCTCTGTCTTTAAGGAGCGCAAAGTAATTCTCGCAGTTAGTCTCTGGGCTGCTGTCACACAGCTCCACTTACCTGTGAAGGCATCTAAGAAGGAAAGCCTACCTTCTATCCAGGAGCAGGAAGACAAATTGATATTGTTAGCCACAAGTAAGGTCTACCACCCTGCTTCTGTATGGAGAGCCTGAGTAAGATGCTGTAGGCAATTACAAACAATAGCATAGGTATAATAAGAACCAAATGAAGAGCAAACTGAACTGAAACAATGTGCATACTCACCTGGGCTGAGGTGGCCAGGGGGACAGAGCTACAAGCTGGGCCAGAAACATGAAGAGGAGCTGGAGAAAGGGAGGGGAGCTCTTGATAGGAGAGAGGCCCCAATGGTTCTCCAATAAAAGAACCAAGTAGATTAGCCATCCTCAGGCCCACTCCAGGTGAGCCCCTCAGCAGGGGCTGCATTTTTGATAGTGCTACCTTATTCAAGCACAATAAACTGAGCAGTGAAAGTAAGCCAGGGGAGAGCAAAAAGCCTGCTTGGAGATGCATCTGTGTGAGGTTTGAGTGTTGCCACAACCTTTTGCAGCAAAGATTCAGAATCTAGAGAAGGGGCCATGTGCAAATGGATATACTAGATAAGAAATATAAATTTGGAAGGCATTAGGGGAAGCAGGCGGAGGCCCTTCTCTAGTGGAATGGATCCCTGAATCTCCAGACCCATAGCTTTTTATTTACTAGAATATACATTTGCCCTTTAGCAAAGCAAACACACATATCAAAGGTAAGGGTTGGTAAACAGTAAAAGATTATCAGGTTAGGGGATTGCCTTGAGACACCATTGTTTTGACAGAACAATCGGTGCATAGCTTTTAGCCCTTGCTAAAGCCCAAGGTCCATCTGCCTTCTGACAGGACCTCTCACATTTATTATGCTAACTACTTGTTGGTCTTTGCCTCCAACAGAGTGTATATGGTTTTCCTGGGAAAACCTTGATGGGCCATCTCTAGGATATGGGCGCCTTCCTGAAAGGTATTCCCAGTACACCAGAGGGATGCCAAGTGCTATATCCATCAAGCTGTTTGGCCAACTCTTAGAGAATCTCAGCTTCCTTTTTTAAAACAGATTAAGTTAGATTTATTGGAGGATAAGTTAAGTTACTTCCAAAAAAATCGATCCTCTTTCTGAGACTACAATAATTTCTAGCAAAATACATACAATCATGTAACCATGGGCACATTGAAGATAGAAAACACCTACATCACCTGAACAGGTTTCCTCATGCTCCGCTGTAATCAATGCACTTCCTCCATGCCCAACCTGTGGCTACCACTGCTCTGTTTTAGGTCCTTATCCTTTTGCCTTTTCTAGAGTATTATATAAATGGGGGCATACAGAATGTAGCTTTTTAAAAATATATATATATTTGTTGATTTTAGAGATGAAGGGGGAGAGAGAGATAGAGAGATAGAAACATCAATGATGAGAGAGAATCATTGATTGGCTGCCTTCTGCATGCCCCACACTGGGGATCGAGCCCACAACCCGGGCATGTGCCCTGACCGGGAATGGAACCGTGACCTTCTGGTTCATAGGTTAACACTCAACCACTGAGCCATGCCAGCAGGGCAGAATGTAGCTTCTTTATTACCATCATGCATTTGTGATTCATCCATGTTTGGTGCATACGACAGTAACTCATTTCACTTTATTGCTGAGTACTATTCAATTCCATGGATGTTCCAGTTTGTTTATTCATTCACCAGTCAAAGGATGTTTGGGTTGTTTCCAGTTTTAGGCAATTATGAATAAAGCTGCAATAAACTTTCCCATCTCAATTTTTATGTGAACATTTATTTTCATTTCTCTTGGGTAAATACCTATGGGTGGGATCATCAGGTTAAATGGTAAGTGTTTGTTTAACTTTATAAGAAATTGCCCAACTCATTTCCAATGTCTCAGCTCCCCCTGTAATTCCTGCTGCAGCTTGCTCTCATGATGCAGCAGGGAAGTTTTTAAAGGCAAGAATGATATTTAATCCTCACATATTTATAAATTTCACAATTTATGAAGTACTTTCTATCCATTGTTTTATGTGATCCTTGTAGCAACCAGAATAGGAAGGATGCCAAATTTGGAGTTGCATGCTATGCACAAGGCCATTCCAAACTTAGATAAATCCTTCAACTTTTCCAGATCTCAATTTCTTTCTTTTTTAAAATGGTCATGATATTCATAAGGGACATTATGGGGATAATAATGATTAAGAGCTTGTATTTTAATGTCATCTTGTCTTTGAATCCTAGCACTGCTACTTAACTCTCTGTGATATCAGCAAGTTACCTGACCTACCTGAGCTTCACCTAGTGATAATTGTTATTATTATGCAGGAATAATAATTACTTTTTGGAGCTCTCTTGATGATTAAGTGAGATATATGTAAAGCACTTAGAGTCTCATTCCAGAGTAAATGCTTTATAAATAATGGTTATTGCTACTATTGACAGTAATATTACTATAGAGAGAGTATTCCTGAATTGAAAGCCTTATATGAAAATGAGCCACTTAGCAATTAACAAAATTAGGGTTTAAGGTATTCCATTTAAGTGATACTCTCAGTCATAACACTTCTCATGTGCTTGAACTTTAAACCCAGAACTCTATCTTTCCACCATGTGGCCTCTTTAAAATCTTTCAAGGGATTTTTCAAATAATTTCTCCTGTGAATAGAGCCTGCAAAGCTATAGCACCGTGTCCTTTGTCTTTGCTCTTTAAGCTCTCAGATTTCATTCACTAAGGTAGAGGCCGATGACCATGGGGAAGAGAATTCATCCTCAAGGCCACAATGCATCTGGGCTGCTCTTGATGTCACCAAGGTCCTGCAGACAGTGTGACATCATACTCTTCAAGGCCACCTGGGGGATCCTTATAGAGTTGGGTTGAGGTAGTTTTATGAAGGTCACAGATTTCTGTAAGTGCTTTCCTGGAAGTGGCTGTATAAGGATGCACACATGTAGTACTCAGGTGGCACTCAGGTGTCTGCTGGTTGCTACATGGTGTATTTAACTGTGGGGCATGTTGAGCGTCATTACTTGGTCATACATCTTGAATGGTGTTTGTTTAACTTTTTATTTTGAAATAACTTTAAGCTAACAGAAAACCTGCTCCACTATTACGAAAAATTTCTGTAGATCATTTACCAAGATTCATATTTAGCAAAAGTTCTCTATATGTCTGTGTGGGTCTGTGCATATCTTGTAATTCTTTTCTGAATCATTTGAGAATAGTTTACATGCATCATGCTCTTTTACTCCTTAATACTTTTTTATGTATTTTCTACGAAAAAAAATGATATTGTTATATAACCCCTGTATAGTTATCAGATTTAGAAAATGTATTGATACAAAGTTTTTATTAAACCTGCACTGTGTATTCCAATTTTTTAAATTGCCCAATCATGCCCTTACTAGTATTTTTACTTTATTTGCAGGATTAAGCACAAGGTCACGGGTCACATATTACGTTTAGTGTCCTTTAATTTGGAACAGTTCCTTGACCTTGCTAAGCCATTTGTGTGATTGACAATTTTGAAGAATAGAGAATAGTTATTTTATAGAACATTCTTCTGTCAGGATTTATCTAATGTTCCCTCATGATTCCATTTTGGTTCTGTATCCCTGATGGGAATACCACAGAAGTGAGGTTGTGTCCTTCTCAAAATCCACATCCAGAATCTATAATGTTTATCTGCTCTCATTGGTGATGCTAATGTTGATCATTGGTCAAAAAAAAGGTAGTTCGGTTTCTCAGCTTATAGTTGTAATATTCCCCTTGCAGTTAATAAGCTTTCTCTCCTAGATTTAGCATTCATTAATGATTCTTGCCTAAACCAATGATGACTATACCACTTCATTCCCATTCATCAGTGGGCATCCTATTATAAGAAAAAGCCCCGTTTTCTTTCTCTATCTACTTACCTACCTATCTGTAAATATTCTATTATCTATCAGTTTTATTGTATGTTCATAAATGGGTCATAATTAGTGGATCTTAATCCATTATCTTCTTTATTTTGATGCCAGTGGTTGCCAGTTTAAGGTGGCTCCTGTGTCTTTTGGCATCCTTCCTGCATTCTTTTGAGAACTTTACTTTCTAGTATAATAAGATATTAGAACCAGGATCTTGGTGCTAGATATGCTCATTGCTACTGGGTGTCATTGCTTCTCAGCACTTTCCACAGATAGAGCTAGGGTTCAGCAAACATGTATATGTATATATTTCTTTAGAAATTACAAATTTGATTAAGACTGACATTCCAGTCCAACTCCACATGATTCTTCCTTGCTTTCCCCCTTTTCCAACTTGCTTCTTCCATAGTGAGATCTTCAGCTCCCAATTACATCAACATATTTACTCAAGTCTACAACACATAACAATTAGGTTTAGAATTGCTGGACCCAAAATAATATGATTAAAAAAAATGAAATCCTACTCATAAGAATCCATGGTTTATTTGCAGTTACATTTCCTCCAGTCTTAAGTTATATGTTAATAGTACTGTACTTGGCCCTAGCTGGTTTGGCTCAGTGGATAGAGCGTCAGCCTGTGGACTGAAGGGTCCCCGGTTTGATTACTGTCAAGGGCATGATCAAGGGCATGTGCCCAGGTTGCTGGCTTGGTCCCCAGTAGGGGGCATGCAAGAGGCAGCCAATCAATGATTCTCTCTCATCATCGATGTTTTATATCTCTCTCCCTCTCCCTTCCTCTCTAAAATCAATAAAAATATATTAAAAAAATAGTATTATACTCTACACTCACTGGCATTAGATCTATGTGATTTCCTTTAGTGTGATTATATATTTTTTTATTTTAAATATAGTGGATTTATTTGTTTCTTTTTTACATTGTTTAAGGTTTTCCCCAACATTTTTGTTGATTTTATTTTTGAATATATGGAACATTGCTGCAATTCTGAAAGTTCATACTCTGCAAAATTTCATACTTATAGGAGTGTCTTCCCTTTATCCCTGCTCCTGCCTTTGTGAGTCACTTAGGTTGTTTATGCTAATCCTTCCCGTTTTTCCTTATGCAAAAATAATCAGATTTATATGTTTTCTTATTTCCTTTTCTTTCCTTTTGACTATTTTTCTTTTACCAAAACTCAATATAATAATGGACCCAATTCTACTACCCTCTGCCTTGTCTGTGCTGTGGATTTATTACACTTTTATATTGTGGCTAGGTTGAGCAAAGTAAATGCCTCTGAAGTACCCCAAGGCTTAGCAAAGAATTGGCACCCTACAAAATTATGGGATAGACATTTCATTGAGCTGGTCATTGAAGGGAATGAGGTGACAACACTGAAATGACTGGGTGCATACTGGATGTTTAACCACCTCTCTGTCTAAACTCGTCAGCCGGCTGGTACAACCTTTAGACTATATCCCAACTCCTCTTTTTCTACTTGTCCACATAGATCTTATGCAGTTCCATCCTGTAGTACACAATCCTTATTATAACACACTGTTTCAAACTTTTAAGAATTTGAAATTCCATTTTAGTTGTCTAGAATTCTCTTTCTACCTTTTATGTGTGATCAACATTTAACCATCCTTCCTTAACTAAGTTACTTGCCACCTTCTCTAGGAAGCCCTGGTTAAGCTACTCTGGCAAAAATATTATGTCTACAAAAGCACTTGGTACACATCTCAAATAATACAACACTCATTGACCTGAATTGCAATGCTTGGTATACTTCTATGTCTCTCCCATGAGTTCCCTGAGAATTAGGATCTTTGTCTCCAGTGATGAACACAGTACCGACTGACAATATGCTTAAATAATTCACCAAACGGATAATACTATTCTCCTCTAATTATCTTAATCTATTTTATATTTCTGATGAAGGGTTTACATGAGATTATAGCTATAGACTTTTTATAACTCTAACAATTTGAGATGCTAAAAGGCAACATGATTTTTTTTTCCTTGACCAATGTCATCACTGACAGGAAGGGGGCGCCATTTAACAGTTTGTGGAGAGAAAGATTTTAGCTTTTGGAACGTCTTTTATAGAAAGAGTTGGTATTACTATTCTAGATGAAATTGAAGTATATTTCATGTTTCTCCCTGAGATGTCAATGTATTTAACCTTTGACATTTGAATTAATAATGAAGCTAAGGATACCTTATCTAACTAAACTCCACTGAAAATGTGTGTGTAGCATTAATTATTTTTATGAACTCTAGGGGGATTTATAAAAAGTTAAGAATGTTGATAAGGAAAATGAATCATGGTTGGTGACTCACATTTTTAAAATTTATTAACACATTCTGTATGAATGTTTATGTGTTTGTATTACAGTACAACATGTGGAATTGCTGGAGGGGTTTCTTGGAGTCAAAATGAATACCAAAGTGTATTTTATAACTCCCGTTTCTATCAGGATAAGCAGCAACAGCAGAAAAGAACTTTGTCAGTTTATGTCACTTTCAGTATGTGCTTTGTACTAAGGCTGTGCCCACATTTCAGGGGACTCTGTGCCTGAAACAATTCAGAGCCCAGAGTATGTAGAGGTCCCGGAGGACCACACGTAGCTCTGAGGTCCGAACAGTTGATCCGAATGCTCAAACGGTCCTATGTAAAGGAGGCACCGTCTTGGTGAAGCCTCTCCATGCTGCCCGCTCCACTTTGGAGGTGCCGGTCCTGATCTAAGTTGTGCTAACGCCTGGGCCCAGCCCCCCGAGGCATAAATAGAGCTTGTTATTGTAAGAGGCAACCTCAAGCCACTCTCCAGGGCAGTTACATAAATAAGACCAGGGCTGGCTTGGAAGGGATGTAAATCTCTGGCTAAAATGAGAGAAGAGGGAGCCATTCGCTGGAAACCACAGTTAACATGCTGACGGAGTTTCCAAATAAACTTTTATCTCTTAAGACCGATCGCTAGTGATGGGGATAAAAATGAGCATGAGAATGTAGCCACCGAAGTGACCACACCTTTCCAGATTCTTCAAGATGGTTGCTCAGCTCTGCTCTCACTGGGCATTTTCCTAGAAGCAAGGCCAGGCGGCTCTGGGTCCTGAATGGAACTCAACGCTCCCACAGACTGAAAGGGGGAGCATTGCCCACCCTCGGGCTTCTCTTGCAGCCCCTTTTCTGCCAGTTACAGAGCACAGAGGGGCACAGGCAAGAGGACCCACCTAGAGGACAGGTTTTTAGCCAGCCGTTCCCTGCTGCATGGAGGGTGCAAAGTTGCCCTGGCTGGTGCGGCTCAGTTGGTTGGAGCAACCTCCCATGCTCCTGAGGGTCGCAGGTGCAATTCCTGGTTAGGGCACTTGCCTGGGTTTTGGGTTTGGTCCCTTGTTGGGGAATGTGCGAGAGGCAACCAGTCCATCTCTCTCTCTCTCTCTCTCTCTCTCTCTCTCTCTCTCTCTCTCATCAGCAAAATATAACCTTGGGTGAGGATTTTTTTTTAAAAAAAGGTGCAAAGTCATTGTGCCTCAGCCTTTATTATCGCACAGAAAAGGAAAATGCCTCATAAAAATGCCTCATCTCTGAGCGAATGCCTGTGGGTTCTGTGGCCGGAGTGAGACCGCTGACGCAGGGCATTCTGCAAGCTGGACGATGTCGTGGGGAGATTGCAGTTGTCACGTCTCTTAAAAAAGTGACCAGGGCTGCATATCTTTGAGGTGTTATCTCCATCTTGTTTTTTTTCACTTGATTTATAATTTCATTTGTCCTTAAAGTGATTCTTATTTTGCTGCCCACATGCACAATGCAAAATAGCAACAATGTGTTTTGTGTTTGAACTTATTTGATTTTCCCCTCAAAATTAAACTGAACTTTCCTGCATTCGTTTAGACCTTTGCAGTAAAGATCAGTGATTATGAATTAATGTTTTCCCCCCTTTTTCGAGTCGGCACCATCGAGGAATTGCGTTCAATTTATCTGGGGATGAGTTGTGTGTTTATCCTTCTCCTGAAATGGATATTTTTTCCTTTTCTCCCTCATTGTTTTGTAAGCCGGATTACCAACTGAGGAAAGCTTTTTGAACAAACAAACAAAGATCCTCTGATAACTGAGATATAAGCAGCCCAATGTGATGTCCAGGGAAATATTTCTAACTTGAGATGCAGGTTCCTTCTGACACCCTCAATGCCGGTCATCGGAGGGCCCAGGAAAGAATTATGACTCGGTGAACTGCATGCTGACATAGCTAAATAAGTAAATAGCCGGAGTGAAGGCAAACTGCTGTTTAACAGCTTCCCCTGTTACGTATACACTTTCAAACAAGCATGAAATGTGAGTCCCTGGACATCACTTAAAAGAACCAGAAATAAACAGAGTGTGTGATCCCACACTCCCATTCCTCCCGGACAGTGAGAGAGGTAGGCTGGGACTTGGGGTGATTTTGTTGCCCTTCTGTCCCAGGCCTTATACACACAAACCCTGTCGCTCCGAAAGCTCGGGGTCACGCTGCTGCTGACAGACCCATCGAGCCCGCAGAAGTGAGGGAACTGAGGAGGCAGAGAGCCCGTGACCCGCGGGCCATCGCCTCAGCTCCTATTTTGCAAAGAATCACACTCCAGACTCGGGTGCTTCCATTCTAACATCTGGGCTAAGGCAGCCAGAGGACTGGGAGCCAGATTTGCCCATTCCCACGTGGAGCTCTTTTTTTTTTTTTTACCTGCAAGATATATGTTAAGCTCAAGCCCTGCAGCTTGGGGTCAAATGGGTGCCCAGGTAACATGCTTTTATGTGGAACACATTCCTTTCGCATGAAACACACATTACAGCTGGAGGGCTGATTAGACAATTACCTATTCTCGCTTCTTCTTTCTGCACCTGAGGAAACTGAGGCAGAGAACAGAGTTCAGAAGAAAGTTCGAGTTTCCTGATTCTTGGACCACTGTTTTATCTCAACCTTTAACTCTCTGTATAGTAGTTAGTTGCCTACTGCTGTGTAGCAAACCACCCCCAAAATGAGTGGCTTAAAACAATGGTGATTTAAAAAATAATTTTTATTTTTTAAAATTGAGTTTATTGGGGTGACATTTGTTAATAAAACTATATAGGCTTCAAGTGTCCAATTCTTGCATTGGGTGCCCATGACCCAGAGTCAAATTTCCCATCACCATATATTTGACTCCCTTTACCCTTTCCTGCCCCCTACACTCCTTCCCTCTGGTAGCCACTATACTGTTGTCTGTGTCTATGAGTTTTTGTTTCTTTTACTTGTTTGTTCATTTGTTGCTTTCAGTTTTATATGCCATAAATCTGGCATGGGTTAAATCGTATGGGTCTTGACTTTTTCTGCCTGATTTATTTTGCCCGGCATGATATTCTCAAGATTCGTCCATATTGTTGCAAATGGCAGTATTTCATCCTTTCTTCTGGCTGCGTAGTATTCCATTGTGTATATGTACCACATCTTCTTTATGAAATCATCTGTCCAAGGATACTTTGGTTGTTTCCATGTCTTGACCACCGTGAATAATGCATTATTTGTCACAGTTCTGTGTCTGACTGAATCAGTGGATTGGGTTCATTCATGCAACTACATTCATCTGGCCGGTTAGCTGGAGGCTGGGCCCACCTGCATAGCTGGCCTGGCTGGGCCTGTCTCTCTCTGTTGGGCTTTCACCCCAGCCTCTGCACAGCATGAGGACCCCAGAGCAGAGATCCAAGAGGGCAAGTCCCCAGTGTGTGGGACCTTATCAGAACTTTGCCTCCTGTCTTTGCTGATGGCCCACTGGCCAAGGCAAATCACAAGGCCAAGGTCAGAATGAAGGTGGGAGAGGAATGTAAAGAGGCCTGGATGTCGGAGCATGAGCAGTCAGGGGCCTCTGCTGTGAAACCGCCACACAGCGTATGGCAGCCTTGCTCTCAGTGCCCCGTCCAATAATGGTTTCCTGGAAAATGTTCGAAGGCCAGCCTTGAAAAACAGGTTTCTCTGGTCAAGACTATGTGCAATAAATCCCAGGACTCTCCTGTGATAACCTGCACTGTGTCCCAGTCCACCTGAGGAGAGAAGAGGCAGAGGAGAAAGTAGCATTTTGAAAATGCATTTGATGGAGATTTCCTTTTCCTAGGGAAGCAGCTGTTCACACCCTGGCCTGGGGCATTAAGAAGAATGGTTTCTCCTACCTTTCTGCTCTTCTTCCTCCAAATACATTTTTGGTGAACTTGAACTCAGTCAATGGAGTTTCAGGATCAAATGCTGATTTGTTGACACTGCGTATTTTCACAGTGACAGGGCAGGGGTGGCCCATCTCAGGGGGTAAACAAAGGCTGAAGGCCTAACGCTCCGTCGACTGGAGTGCCTGGGCACAGCCCTGGGATGGTGAGACCTGAGAGGGCTATTCTAAGTCAGAATGAGCTCTATTTCCCAGAGGTTTTAAATTCCCAGAGAGCTCTGCTCTGCATTAGAAAGATCTCCTCAGTGTCCCACACTACAGAAAAGTGCAGGTGATATTCTGCTCACTTTTCTGGGTTTATTTTTTAAAATATATTTTTTATTGATTTCAGAGAGGAAGGGAGAGAGAGAGAGAGAGAGAGAAAGAGAGAGAGAGAGAGAGAAACATCAGTGATGAGAGAGAATCATTGATGGGCTGCCTCCTTCCTGGCCCCTACTGGGGATCAAGCCCATAACCCGGGCATGTGCCCTGACTGCGAATCGAACCGTGACCTCCTGGTTCATAGGTTGACACTCAACCAGTGAGCCAAGCCTGCTGGGCACTGGATTTATTTTTTAAAATACTTTCTCTGAGTTAGCACAGAATGATCATTTTCTTCAAAATATCCTTTAATTCAGAATTAAATTCCCTTTTGCAAGTGTAATGCATGCAAAGTGCAAAAGTTAAAGCAATGCAAATGTATAATACAATGAAAATTAATACCTGCTTCCAATCCTCAGCTGTCCCCAGAGGCAGTTGCCAAATACCTGGTTCTTTTATCTTTTCAGGGATAGTCTTAATCTATGTTGATACAGGACTATATGTACAAATAGCACTGTAATACGTGCACTACGCTGCCTCTTTACTTCAGTTTTAATTTTAACAAACTTATTGAAGCTCATTCTATATAAACAGAGAGATATTTAACTGAAAAAAGAGCATCTACTTTTTCCACAGAATCCAGTTTTCAGATTTACATCTTTCCATTTTTACTGGATCATCTTATAGGTCATCAGTTTCGGTCAGCCACAGCTGGCCATTATGTTTACATTACGTTTATACTATCTGGTCGAGGCTGTCGAGGTTTCTGCCTTTGGTCCCGGAACAGGTAGCTGGTAACAATGTGGTGGTGGAAGGACAGGGGCCTGGATCCACACCCAGCCCCACACTCTACTCTATTTCTCTGACTCTTAGTCTCTTCTTTTTTTAAAAAAATATTTTTATTGATTTCAGAGAGGAAAGGAAAGAGAGAGAGATAGAAACATCAATGATGAGAGAGAGAATCATCAAGTGGCTGCCTCTTGCACGCCCCCTACTGCGGGCATGTGACCTTGACCAGAATCAAACCCTGTTCCCTTCAGTCCCCAGGCGGATGCTCTATCCACCGAGCCAAACTGGTTAGGGCCTTCTTTGGTAAAAATGAAGATAATCACAATGGCCTTGCAGATGGTTATGATGGTAAAATATGTTTGGAAGTGTTTAATAATACTTAGATGTTATACAATCATTCTCCAATCAGCCTCCTCCCCTGCTCTGGAATGAGGTGTGGTTCTGAGAGGGGCTGTAGGTCTTGGACAATCAAGACACGCATTACATCAGGGCCGTGTGTGAGTGTGCATGTGTGTGTGTGGGTGTGAGAATGCGGGATAAGTACAGGGAATCTGGAAGATCATGGGAAGACGATCTATGGGGTGAAAATATTCATGTTTGGTTTGCCAGAGGAGAGAGATGGAGAAATAACCAAGTCCAGTTAATCAAATTCCTCTGACTAATTTAGCATAAATCATCTAATTGGTACCTATGATAAAGCATTTTGATTAAAGAGCAACACAGCTCTTTGTTATTCTCCTTTAAAAATGTCTTGGTCTTTATCCTTCACTCCCTGCGTCTCTTCGTCTCTCTCTCTTTATCTGTGTTTGGACATGTGTGGGCATGCATGTTTGTGTGAGTGTGTGTTTTAAAGCATTTCTGGATGTAAATATTCATAAAAACAAAAAGTTTTTTAAAGGACGGGAAACCTCCAAATGCTATTGATTGCTAATGCAGGGTCCACTTTTCATATGAAATTTAAGTGTCCGTCAATCTTTTTAAGGTTTGTTTTGCTTTTTTTCTAAGTTTTGAATTGGAATATGCTACTTTGCATATTCCTAAAGAAGCTGATGAGAAAGCAGAGTCCACATTAGAGAACACATTAACTAACCAACAATGAACTCATTAAAATAAATGGTGATCTTGGTTAACAGTGAATATTGAACATGGAGTGAGGTTTATTTCTGGGTTTCCATTACATGTTAAATCAATGGAGTATTGCACCCCATAGAAGAGCAGCAACAGCCTCTGAATTCATAGGAAGCTTGCTTGAGTGGAGACCAAGGGCTGTGCAGCACTGTTTTCTTTCTTTTTTTTCAAAATGTTTTTATTGATTTTAGAGAGGAAGGGAGAGGGACAGAGAGCTAGAAACATCAACGATGAGAGAATCATTGATTGGTTGTCTCCTGCATGCCCCTCACTGGGGATCAAGCCCTAACCTGGGCATGTGCCCTTGACCAGAATCGAACCCAGGACCCTTCAGTCCGCAGGCCAACGCACTATCCACTGAGCCAAACCAGCTAGGGCTATAGCACCATCCTCTACAGGCTGGGGTGACAATGAGGTCCCGTCATGGGGAACTGTCAGCAGAAGGGTTGGGGAGGTAACAGAGTTGGTCCCTGGCTTATGATGTTTCAACTTACGATTTTTCAACTTTATGAGGGTGGAACAGTGATTAACATTCAGTAGAAACTATGCTTTAAATTTTGATTTTTTTTTCCCCTCAAGTTTCCTAAATCATTTAGTCTACTTGCTTACCAGAGTCCAAAGTTTTGTTGCTTTCTTTTTCTATTATTTTTATCATATGGTTCTATGCCTTAAAATATTTCAGGTCATTTTCTGAGGGTTTCAGGAAGGAGCAAAAGTACACACATGTTTATTTTGCTGCCTTCATCTGGAAATCTAGCATAGCTTCTCCCCTTCCGTCTCTTTGATCTTTCTGTCTCTCAGATAGTAATGTCTTTCTGTTGACCTTCTTTCTCTTCACTGAGGTCCAAACCTGGCCAAAGCTCCAATCTCAGGTCTTCTTTAATAGCTCCAGTCTATAGGTCAGTTGATTTTCTTTGCCCTTAAAGCACCTTGATTTCTCTCTACTTAGTACCCAGATTTTCACCTGCCACTGCTGCTGAATCTACTTCTACTAGTAATGATAATAATAAAAATGTAAATGAATATTAACATTTACTGAATTTAAGCACTATTACAATTGTTATACATATTTGCTCTTAACTCTTCCTTACAATATATTTTTTAAAATATACATTTTTATTGATTTCAGAGAGGAAAGGAGAGGGAGAGAGAGATAGAACCACAAATGATGTGAGAGAATCATTGATCAGCTGCCTCCTGCACACCCTCTACTGGGGATCATACCTGTAAGCTGGGCATATACCCTTGACTGAACCCAAGACTCATCAGTCCACAGGGCAATGCTCTATCCATTGAGCCAAACTGGCTAGGGCTACAATAATCCTTTTAATTAGATATCACTATTATCTCCATTTTACAGATCGAAAAATTGAATCACTCAGAAGCTGAATGAGTTGATCCCTAGTCACACAACTTATAACTGGTAGCACCAGATTTTCAAGTGCAATTATCTGATTTGAGTGCCTGTGTTCTTAACTACTCATAACAGTTATGAGAAGAAACACTCAAGTCTATTTCACAAATAAGGATAGAGTGGCCAGAGAGTTTAGATGATCTTCCCACAGTTGCTCGATGGCTGGCAGGGAACAGAACCAGAGTTTTGAGATAACAAGTCCAGGACGCTGCATTACCAAGCTACTTCATTACAATTGCCCTTTTCTAATTAGCAAAACATTGTGTCTCACTGTGTCCATTTTCCACTGAAGTATTTATGAACTGATTAAATAAATACTTATCATGTGCTGCCAGCGTTTCAGCATTGACCTACAGTTTGAGAACATTTCATCCAGTTGCCTTGTTTTTCAGATTACAGGTGATATTCAAAAAAGCTGAGTAAGTTATCCCAACTTCCATGGCTAATTTACCAAAGAGGCAGTGTTCAAACCCCGTCATCGAATGTGCTCTTGCTTGCACATGATAAAATACCTTTCAGCCCTAACCGGTTTGGCTCAGTGGATGGAGCGTCAGCCTGCGGACTCAAGGGTCCCAGGTTCGATTCCAGTCAAGGGCATGTGCCTTGGTTGTGGGCACATCCCCAGTAGGGGGAGTGCGGGAGGCAGCTGGTCGATGGTTCTCTCTCTTCAGTGTTTCTAACTCTCTATCCCTCTCCCTTCCTCTCTGTAAAAAATCAATAAAAATATCTTTTAAAAAAATACCTTTCAAATGACTCATATCATTAGCAACTTAAAAACAAACATTTTGTTCTAGATCGTTCATTTAGTTTCACTGAAAATCACTTTACAAAATATATTGCTTCTTTACAAAGAAAATTTCTGTATCTCAGATATTATTTTCCATAATCAAATAGGATTGTTTTCTAACTGATGTATTTTGGCTCCAAAGCATGATAAAAAATCACATAGCAAACTCCCAAATATCTATAGTGTCTAAAAGTGTTGGGTTTTTTAGTTTGTTTGTTTTGTTTTCCTGCTAAAGCATGTGTGACTCTAAAAATGAAGTCATAGTTGTCAATGAAGCCTTGCAACTTAAAATGCCGCAAATCAGAAACGGTTCCCTTCTTGAACCATGGAAGAGGGCCTGTGTTCTCTGCTCAGTCTGTCTCTTTAAACTCAATCTTGGGCTTTATCTCAGTTCCAAGGTAAATATTCTTTAAAAGTCTAAATCTCTTAGCTGTTCCTTTAAAAGGTTTATCTTGTGCACGTATTGCTTGTTTATTTAGTAACCCTGTGAAGCTGTGGACGTGTTTGTTTAGTGCTCTTTCTAAATTATTTACGGTGAGGGCCAACTAATCTTCCGTCACAGTGAATTTCAGGTTCTGGAAATTGCTACCCTTATTGATTCTATTTCCAATTGAGAATTTCTACAAAGTGATCAAGCTTACGTTACTGTTAGATCTTCAAGCAACTTTTTTGCAGAGAAAAGTGAGGGAGTTTTGCACACTTGATCTTATTCCCAAAGGAGAGTTTGGGAAACCAACGAACCTGTGGATATTGGGAAGGGGTTATGTCTTCCATACTCATTCATTTCTCACTCTCCCTTTTATTATTGAGGTAAAAGTAGAGAATTGAGGGGACTTTCATCAGGCACTCAGAGGAAACTGGAAAAGTAATGAAGACAGGAGCAAAATATAAAAACTCACAGCAAACACGTCCTGTAAGAAATGGCAGCAGCACAGGGGAAATGCAGTCTTCGGCTCCTCATCCTATCTTAAGTCTTGGCAGTTTTACAATTCAGGGCAAATGACCGTCAGACCCTGAGCTCTACTTTCCTGGTTCACAGAGGGGCCTCAGTACTTTGGAGAAAAGGGAGTGTTCAACTTCATCTTTCAGGGCAAAGATTAGAATCATAGAATGTTAGCACTCAAAGGGAATTCATAGATCATCTACTTTTTAGTTCAATCTCTTTGTTTCACAGTTGAGGTCGCTCTGAGGCCAAGAGAAAGGATCTAAGTTTTCCGGAGTCATACAGTAAGTTAATGGCAAGGCATTGATCAAAACCCACCCAAATCTTGATTCTCAGACGACAATGTCAGCAATAATGTATTAAAATGCAACTAAAATCCAAGCTACTTAACTTGGCTGACCTTGTCTTCTGTCACTCTCCCCATTATTCCCTCTGCTCCTGCCACATTGGCCTTCTTCTTGATCCTGGGACATACCAAGACATTTCCTGTCTCCAGATCTTGGCTGTTCTCTGGGCCTGGAATGCTGTCGTCTTCCCCAACCCCCTCCCTCCAGCTCATCTTGTTTTCTTGTCAATCATATCTGAGTCTCAGTCTGAATGCCATCTCTTCATTGAGTCCTTCCCTGACTAGGTAATACCAAGTATACACCTAGGATCTCATTATCATGTCATTATATTTTATTTCTCAGCCTAGCGCTTACCATAGTCTATTTTTGGTTGTGACTGTTCTCCTCTATGAGAGTATAGATTTTGTTTGTTTATTGTGTTCATCAATATCTAGGCTAGATGAAGTATACAATAAATTCATATTAAGTAACTAAGTAAATAGATAGATGGATGATAGATAGCCTGAATAACTCAACCCACCTCCTTACTTCTCCTGGTCTTAAGAAACTGTTAATCTACTTTGTCTATGTAAATTTCCTATTCTAGGCATTGCATATAAGTTGAAGCATTCAAATATGTTGCTTTATGACTGGTTTCATTCACTTAGCATAAAGTTTTCAAGGTTTATCTATGTTGCAGCAGGTATCAATATTTCATTTTATTTTATTGCCCCTTAATATTCCATCATATAGATATATTAAATTTTACTTATGCATTTATCATTTGATGGACATTAGTTTTATTTCCACTCTGGCATGATGAGTAATTATGCTATTAACTAGAGGCCCGGTGCACAAAATTCATGCAAGAGTAGGTGTTCCTTCCCCGGGCTGCTGGCACTGGCTTCCCTCCGGCACCCGGGACACAGGCTTCCCTCACAGCCCTGGCTTTGTGCGAAAGGTCGTCCAGAAGGATGTCCGGAAGGATGTCTGGTCTAATTAGCATATTATGCTTTTATTATTATAGATATTTGTGTACAAGTTTTCCTATGGATGTATATATTTTCTTTTGTCTAGGGTATGAACAGTGGAGTAGAATTGCTAGGTAACATGGTAACTGTGTTTAAATTTGGGGCAACTTCCAAACTGTTTGTTCAAAGTGGCTGCAACATTTACATTCCCACCTACAATGTATGAAAACTGCAATTTTTCTACAACTTCTCTAACATTTGCTGGTATCTGACTTCTCTTTTAGCCCTGCTAGTGGGTGGGAAGTGGCATCTCACTGTAGTTATTCTTTGCATTTTCCTAATAACTGATGATGTTGAGCATCATTTCAGGAGTTTTTGCCCACTTTTATTCATCTTTGGAGAAATGTAGACTCAAATCCTTTGCCAATTAAAAAAAATAGGTTACTTATATTTATGTTACTGAGTTTAAGAGTTTCTCATATATTCTCAAATCCATTACCATATGTAAGATGTGCAAATGTTTTCTCATTCTGTGGCTCATCTTTTCCTGTTCTTGATGGTATATTTTGCAGCATGCAAGTTTTATTCAGTTCAATTTATCTATTTTTTCTTTATGCCTTGTGCTTTGGTGTCACACTTAAGAAACCATTGCCTAACCCAAGGTCACATAGAATTAGTTGTATAATATATTGTAAGAGTTTTATAGTTGTATCTCTGAAATTTAGATCTCTATGCCACTTTGAGCTCTTTTTAAACATATATTATTATGAATAGAGTGAGATTTACATGTGCCATTTTGCTTTATTTTTTTCTCTATAAGTTTCATGTGTTTGGTTTTTTTTGTTGTTTTCCTCTTTGTCTTTCAATGCTTTTGTTTTCTATTAAGTGACTATATTATAGTATAATATTTTAATCTATAATAATAAAAGTGTAATATGTAACTAAACTGGACGTCCTTCCAGACAACCTTCTGCACGAAGCCGGGGCTGTGAGGGAAGCCCGGGTCCTGGGTGCTAGAAGGAAGCCAGTGCTGGCAGCTGGGGGAAGGAAAGCCTACTCTTGCACGAATTTCATGCATCGGGCCTCTAGTACCTTTAACAATTGTAATTATACTTTTTAGTTATTTTTCTTCGTGGTTGCTCTAGAACATACACCTCTTATCAGAAACTATTTTAGGTTTATACATGTAGGCCAAGTAAAATATAAAAACTTTACTCCTATATGACATCATTTCTTTGCCATCTTTTAAAACTATCACTGTTATAAATTATGTCAGTATACTAGTATATTACAAATCCAACAATACTTTTCATAATTATTACTTTATAAAACGTTATATTTTTAAATAACCTGAGAGAAGTATAGCAGGTATGTATTTGTAGAATATTATAGTGACTACCTTATTTATCCTTTCTGGTTCTCTTCAGTCCTTTCTGCGGGTTTGACTTACCATCTGGTATCATTTCCTAATGCCAATATAGCCTTCTCATTGTCAGATAGGTTACATTTTTATGTATTTATGGCCCAACAATGCAATGTGTGCAACACTGCACATATTGCTTTATGTGATTGCTTTTTAAATCAGTCAAGAGAAGAAAGGAAGAGAAATATGCAGTTATACTGTCTTTTTCAATTACCTGCATAATGATCATCACCAGTGTTCTTTTGCTTTTTCATGTGGATTTGAATTACAGGCCGGTGTCACTTGCTTTCGGCCTGAGGAACTTTTAATATTTCATGTATGAAAAGCCTGCTAGTAAAAACTTCTTTCAATTTTTGTTTACCTGGGAACATCTTTATTTCACCCTCCTTTTTTCAAAGATATTTTTGCTGGATATAAGATTCTAGGTTGACATTTTAACTTTTGGCACTTTTCATACATTGCCTCACTGCCTTCTGGGCACCTTGTTTGTGAGGAGATGTCAGATGTTAATCTTAATATGGTTCTCTTTTATATGATGAGTTATTTTCCTTTTTCTGCTTTTAAGATGTTTTTGTTTTGTTTTGGATTTCCACATTTTTATCATAACATATTTGGGTGGATCTTTGGTATAGCGGTGGCTCTATACAGATGGGAATCAGACCGTGAGGAAAAAGCTCTGCAGCTTGCCTGAGGATATTCATTGTACCAAATATGGGAGTGAAAAACTGTTGTTGTTTTTTTGAGTGCTCCAGCTGTATGAGTAAGCATATGGAGGGCGATAGGCAGTCCCTGGTCTTCTGAATCCCTTCTGATGTGAAACGTCTTCCTTATGAGTGAGCTGAGATAGGGCTACCAGAGTCTAGTATTCTTGGCTTCCTGGGCATGGGGTAGAGTCTCTGCTCTATGAATGGGTGCGGGCTGAGGAAAAGAAACACGGTCTTCTCTACAGTGGCTGCCTGGAATAGAGTGTCTGCTACACGGGTCTACGGGGAATAAAAAGTTCCAGCATCCTTCCCCTCCTGGGGGAAGCCTTAGCCCCAGACTGGGAGCCGGGAGGTTCCTGTAACACTGAATTGTGGAGGAGGAGGGGGCTAACAGTATAGATGTGGCTAAATGCCACAGACTCTCAATATTCTTACTCATACTTAGTAGATTTTCTCAAATAAATAAATTTTCTTTATTTCCTGAATGCCCTTAGGAAAATTTCTAGACACTTAAAATGAGTATTTAAAAATAATGTCACCGATTAAACTGTTGTTTTGTTGGAGGGAGAAGGTTCTCTGAGCTCTTTATTCTGTCATTCTGAAGTGGGGTATGTGGTAGTCAGTTTTGTTTTTAGATTAAAATGTAACTAGTGAAATAATAGCACACATTACTCACTAATCTCTAATTACTAAATTTATATCCATATATTTGTAAAGAATTGTATTCATTTAACTCATTTAGTGAGTATTTACTGATTATTTACAAAATTAACAAGTGCAGGTGACACAAAGATTTCTGCAACTCAGATGCTTGCTCCCAAGGATTCTTTCATTTCAGTGAGAACAGATATGAACACAAATAACCAATACAGTGTGATTCGTGCTAGAGAAGTATGAAGGGAGGAGAGCATTAAGATCCATGTGGCTACAGAGGAAGGAAACATTTTCTGGGGAACTGATGACCTCTGAAGCAGATGGTGAAGAATGAAGGGGAGAGTGGTGCAGAGACACCGTGTGGAAGACCTGGGGTCACTTATTTTTTTATATATTTTTTATTGATTTCAGAGAGGAAGGGAGAGGGAGAGATAGAAACATCAATGATGAGACAGAATCATTGATTGGCTGCCTCCTGCATGCCTCACACTGGGGACTGAGCCTGAAACCTGGGCATGTGCCCTTGACTGAAATCGAACCTGAGACCTTTAAGTCCGCAGGCTGATGCTCTATTCACTGAGCCAAACCAGCTAGGGCCTGGGGTCACTTATTATCCTGCAGTGGTCTGAGTAGGCAGCTTAGGCCAGATGCTGATCAGCCTCTTATGTCATTCTAATAAGTTTGGGTTTATTTTGGAGGAAACCCAAATGAAAGGGAATCATTCAAGGATTTCAAACTATTAGACGGTATAGTCGAGTTCTACTTTAGAAAGATACCCAGTAGCAGTGGGGCAGGGGGATGGTGGAGAGGTGATAGTAGAGAAGGTATCAGTTAGAGACATGCTGGTGTAAATCAGAGCTGAGAGGGACTAACAAGAAATTGATACCAAAGAAGTTTAGGTGTTAGCGACTACATTGGGGAGTCATTAAATGGTAGGCATATGCTAGAAAGAGCATCTGGGATGATACCAGACATTTGGCCTTGGAGCCTAGGCACAAGGAGGTAGCAGTCCTTGAAACAGAGGTGCTTGGAGGAGAAGAAGCAGGTGTGGGGTATGATGACAAATTTCGTTTTGGCAATGTTGAGGTTGCAGTTCCTGTGGATCATCCAGGGGAAGATGTGTGCTTGAAGATATGATTCACATATTACATCTTATCTGTCCCAGTTGGCCTAACTATTCACCCAGTGCATATTGGTCATTTTATGTCCATATTTTATTTCCATTCCATGGGTGATGGTGTGGCCTCAAGGTCAGATGCAGTTGATAGAAGATGAAATGCCATTTTATGAGCTGCCACAGAGTAAGAATGGATATGGGACTTTGTGACACCTTAGGTCAATGGTTCTTAACCTTCTGGCCCTTTAAATACAGTTCCTCATGTTGTGACCCAACCATAAAATTATTTTCGTTGCTACTTCATAACTGTAATTTTGCTAGTGTTATGAATCGTAATGTAAATATCTGATATGCAGAATGGTCTTAGGTGACCCCTGTGAAAGGGTCATTCGACCGCCAAAGGGGTCGCGACCCACAGGTTGAGAACTGCTGCCCTAGGTGATCACATGGACTTGAATCTCATGTATGTTCTGCTTTCTTAACCTGGAACATCCCTGAAAGATATTTCACTGGTGCTATTCCCCATAAAGTATTCTCTCTTTGATGTTTCTTTCTCTCTCACCCCCCTCCCTATATCCCTCCATGCTTCCTCCCTTCACCCCATCCTACTCATTTTTCTTTTGTTAGATCCCTTTCCTTCTGGATATTTTTACCTGCCTGAAAGGTACATTTCTTTCCTGGGCCTTCCCTAAGACCCCTTTTAATCCTGCACTTCCACCTACTGCATGACAGCCCTTAGAAACCCAGCATTTGGAGCTCCAGTGAAACATAGGGAATATCTCCTGCAGTTATGATTTTGCTGACTTTGTGTTTGCAGAGAAGAAAGAACTTGTTCAAAGTCACATCACTAGACAGTGCTTTGCATGCACTTTTGATTATCTAAATCCCTCTAAGTTCAATTCTTTGAACATGCTTTCTATTTATAGTATAAATATATACGTCATGGATTTTTAAAACATGAAACATGAGTTATTAGTTACAAACTCATTTACATCATACATTAAGAAACACATTCTGAGACTTGCTTGAAAATATTTCTTCTAGCCCCATTGAATTTTATCATGTTTGTTTATTAATTCAATGAAATTTCATTCAGATTTCCTGGTGAGTTTTTTTTACAGTTTGTTGCATAAGTAGAATGCCTTTCTAATTAGACCAGTCTATCTAATGTGGTTTATAAGTATTAATTTGTTGAATTATAAATGTATTTATTACTTTTAATATGTTTTTATTTACTTTAGAGAGAGGAGTGGCTTTGTTATATTTCATCATGCTTCTATACCAGATATACTAATCTATCAATGTCCTTATTTTTGGACATTTAGCTTATTTTGTATTTTTTAATCTTCACCCAAGAATATATTTTTATTTATTTTAGAGATAAAGGAAGGAAGAGAGAGTGAAAAAAATCAGTATAAGAGAGAAACATTGACCGGTTGCCTCCCATACGTGCTCTGACCAGGGATTGAACCCACAACCTAGGTATGTGCCCTGCCAGGAATTGAACCTGCAACCTTTTGGTGTGCAGGACAATACCAACCAACTAAGCCACCTGGCCAGGGTGCTTATTTTCTACTTTTAATGGTATATATTATGCTATCTATAAAGAATATTGCTGGATTTAAATTCATGCCAGATTTTGGAGATTGTTTCTTTATAATAAATGTCCCAAAATAGATGCACTGAGTGAAAGGGGATAAACATTTGTGTCCGACAGGAAAGCTATGGACCGAGGGTCAGCATGACATATATGCCACAGCGACTTCTGAATAGTCTTAATGAATATGGTCTGCGAACTCTCACTTTTGGGCTCCTCTGGGACCAATAGGATATATTCTGAGATTAATTGAGATAAAGGATACAATTCTTAACTGAAGAAGCAGAGATTTTGCCTTGATCATGCTAACTTGCCCATATGAGCCATCAACTGTGACTGTAATAGCATTGGACTTACAATAATTATGCTAATGTGGTCGATTGCCTATGCTGCCAGAGTGTGGATTTTATAAATATGTATTACAGTTACATGGTCTACCTGGCTATTTCATAGAATCAAAAAGTTTTGGAGCTGAAAAATATCCTTATAAATATTCTCTGTTCTATACATAAGACAGTGTTAATGAGGGAGGGAGGAACTTCCCCATCATTCATGCCACAGCTGAATCTAAACCTCTTGATTCCCGGATAAAAGGTCTTTATCTGAATACTAGATAAGAATGAATAGTTATTTTATGTGACCTGGGTTGAACCTTAGTGGACATTACTCCATTAAAAATAGTGTCTGCCTGGATTTTCATTGACTCCCAGATACCAACTAACATGGGTAAAGGCAGACTTTGCTTAGAAACATTTGGGAAATAAAGATACTAAAAAACAATTTATTCTAATGATATGTCTCTTCATTCAGTTCCAATAATTTTATCCATAGATGAACAGATAAGAGATATTATATTTTCCATTGTAGTACTACTATACATTTATTTATATGTAATGTTTTATATATATTATATATGTGTGTATATTGTGGTGCATGTTGCAAATATAGCTGGGGAAGGCTTTGCAGAGAATTGAATTTTAAGCTGGATCTCGAGGAAGAGGAGCAATCTAACTCAGACAAGACAGACAGGGCATCGGAATGAAGGACCAGCCTGTGTGGAAGTGCAGAGGCAGGCAACCCAGTTGCATTCATTGCACTGTAAGGGCTAAGAGGATGGCGGTGAGGGTGAGAGGAAGGCAGCTCCAAAGGATTCTCAGGAAACCACGTCACCGAGGATGGTAAGCCAGTAAATGCTTCTAACCCGGGAAGACAGTTCATTTTGTACATAGAATACTAAAATGTAGTTAGAATTGTTTAAGTTAACTTGCCACTGAACAAATTGCATGTTTTGCATCCCAATACGGCATCCAGTTGGCATGTGCTGTGGCTTCATCAATCGGGGGAGTTGCAGAGACTATACTCAGCGTGTAATTCACCCTTTCCTCCATCTCTACGAACGGTCACATTTTTAGAAATTATACACCCGATTGCTTCATGAGTGAAGTAGTCACAAGAGCTACTAAAAGTAGTGCTTCAGTGAAATCCTTCCCTGGATGATCTTAGGTCTGACCTTCTGTACTTTATCTTCCGAAGATCAGCTTGTGGTGTTAATTATGGGGTAAGTAAGCAGTTACTTCCTACAGCAAATCAGCCAAAGCCCAGGTTTGCTCTGGAGGTCCCAGGGATCAGAGCTCTGTGTTTCTTCAGGTTTCAATTTACCAGCCTCAAACCACTTAAAAGCAGGAGGAGGAAAGGCTGGGGAGTGATCAGTTTACAAGTGACCTGGGAGTTCACAGCTTTCATCCCTGGAAATCACAGCCCATATAATAGGCCTTGAGAAGATACAATTGGGACAAATTGACTCAGGCGTCCTGCTTTCAGAAATGCAAACCCTTTTTTCCCTTATCAGTATCCCCATGCCTGGCTGTTGGAATCAAGCATTTGATGGAGGATGGTAGTTGTTCTAAGGTCAAATAGAGGATGTAGGTCCCCAGTAAGAGTGTAGGCTGTTAAGTGGCACCCAACTGTGTTAATTGGTTCATAGGACTCTAGCTAGTTTGGGGACTTAAAAGTCCCTCCAGAGGAACCAGGCTTAGCAGGCCTTTTCCTTTCTAGGCAAGTGAGAGGTGTAATTGTGAAAACAAAGTATGACCAGCACTATATATATATATTATTGATTTCAGAGAGGAAGGGAGTGGGAGAGAGAGAGAGAGAGAAACATCAATGATGAGAATCACTGATCTGCTGCCTCCTGCACGCCTCCTACTGGGGATCAAGCCTGCAACCCGGGCATGTGTGCTAACCAGGAATCCCATGGGTGTTCTCCTGGTTCATGGGTCCATTGCTCAATCTCTGAGCCTTGCCAGCCAGGCTGGCCAGCACATCTTGAACCTACACCACTGTTGTACCAAATATTTGTGGATTGCTTTAGATATGCTTTTAAAATGTGTGAATGTTTTCAAGGAAGGCGTATTTCCAACTTGGCACCTGAAGTTGACTTGTAGAGGCAGTTTGAGTCACCAGGAACCCAGTGTAGTGGGAATGGTGACAATTGTTGCCAAACAGTCACACTTAGCAGAAAGACATGCCGCTTTGAAAAAGAACGAGAATACAGATTATCTTGAGTGATTTGCAGGCTAGCTCTCATGGCACTTGCCAAAGTAGAAGAGAATCTGAAGGGGATCGTTGTCCATATGCATTTGGATATAGAAAGTCTGGCCATTAGGAATCCCAGAGTCTTGCATTAAAGTCATGCATCAAGCACACAATTACAGCAAAGCATTCAGGTACTTCATAAAGTTAACAAGCATTGTGAGGCCACAGCATTGTCCAGTTATGGCATCTCACAGATGGATGGATGCTGTAGTGTCCATGCAGATACTGTTCAGTGCTTTAGTACTGAGCAAGGCCATGGTGGTTAGTTCTTATCACTGGTGGATGAATGGTAATGATTCTCCCATTCGCTGTTCATTCTATGCCTAGGATCACTTTTAATGTAATTCTAAACTTAACACCTGCATATTTAAAGCCTTTCCATGGCTGCCCCTTACCCCACAGAACAATCTTCAAATGTTTCAGTCTGTCATTTTCAAAGGCTACAGTGATCTGCCCTGAATTAGTCTACCCAATACCTTTCCAGGATGCTGTTTTTAAACCACGTCAGGTACCTCACTAGTTTCCCTACTAATTATGTACAACCTCTATTTTAACTATTACCTCTGCCAGAAAGTCCTACTATTTTTCCTCCAAGTAGAAACTCCCACCATTTAAAAAATATACATTTTTATTGATTTCAGAGAAGAAGGAGAGAGAGAGAGAGAGAGAGAAACATCAATGATAAGAGAAAAATAGTTGATTGGCTGCCTCCTGCATGTCCCACATTGGGGATCAAGCCTGCAACCTGGGCATGTTCCCTGACTGGGAACCAAACCCTGAACCGTAATCTCCTGGTTCATAGGTCTACGCTCAACAACTGAGCCACATCAGCCGGGTGGAACTCCCATCATTTCTCAATCACAACTTGGTTAGTGAAGTTTCCCCACCTTTGTAAAATGCCCTACTCAAACAAGTTCCCCAACTGAGGAAATGGCTAACTGAATGCATTTTGTTTTAAAATTATTACGGCAATATATATTCTCTTAGCATGCAATGCTCTCTATATGCAAAGTACACAGCACACTGCTTAGTACAGTGACTGGTGCTCAAAACATGAAAGCTATTATGATCATTTGTATACTTGAAAGTGAATTTTTTTGTTACCCACACAACCACACTCCAAAGAATATTTTTCTATTTGACGTCAAGTACTAATTTAGTGTTTCACTTTCCTGTAGAAGTTTATGATGACAGAGATCTTTATTAACATCAGAAGACAGACACTTCCTTAAGAGGCTTTTGTGATTTCACATCTGTGTACATATGAGGGAAAATGAATACTATGTGTGTGGAAACTACATTTGAGCAAATTATCTGAATTTGTCTATAGTGAGAGGGTTAGAAGAAAAGATAACTTTTTTTCCTAGTCCTTGGCATCTAAGAAATTTCCACTCCCCATTCACTCTTCATCAAATAGAGGGGTTAAGAACAAAATTCTTTTTTTTATGCTGCTTAGCCCTCTTTAGTTTTAACATCTACAAAGAAGCATATACATTTTCTTTAAATAGCAAATTTTTGGCTGAAACCAGATTTCAAACTAGGGCATTGATTGTTAATTTCACCTATAATTATTCATTTAGAAAAAAATTCTATGTTTGACACAATGATAGTGAATAGATATCAAACAGGAAAAGAAGTATATGGTTCAAAGTATATGTTTTAAAAAAAGAAAATAAGCTTTTGTATAAAAGATTTACTTTAGGAAAATGGATCTTGTAGCAATCTGAACCCACCAAAATGTATTGTGATTAATCTCAATAGTTGGTTATCCTTCATTATGCAAAATAATTTAGCATTATGGGGGTGAGTTAAATAATGTTGGTAATTTCATAAACGCTTTCTGAGAGTTTCTTAGACACCATGTTTTAGGAGTATACCTCTATATACATGACCATGTGATAAAACTCTAAAATCCTGAGTGAATAGTTAGTGGCAAAACCTCATCTCCAATGATATAAGATGTTACAAATAAGATTTTTGCCCATTACTTTTTCAAGATACGTACAAATATGTAATTTCAGGGAGCTAGTAATATATCGCTTTTATTATTTCTATGTAGATTTATCATAGGATGTGATTTAAGTGTACTGTTTGTCAGCTTTATTCTATATTTTACATTGCTGGCAATCGTTACATATTGCAAAATCCTCCGAGAAATCTCTATTGGAGGATGTGGAGACTCAAACCTGCTTGCAAGGGACTTGGCATCTTCTATCTTCTCTCCATCTCTTCTTTACTTTTTTTTTTCTTTTCTATTTTTAGTCTCTTGACCACAGCCCTTTTGTTAGATTCTAGTTTATTTCATTTTGTTTCACGTGTTAATTTTGTCTTCTAAAGTGTGGTACATGTTTCTTTTCTGTGTCAGGACCTAACACACCCAAAGAAACCTTCTGAAATTCTAGCCCCCTGGGCAGCCCTTGGTTGGGCAGTAATTAGATCATTATGTACTACACTAAGGGGTTAGTGTTTTCATTCCCACAGCAGCCTGCAGGCCCCACCTGTCAGCTGGGGAGGGACAATCTCATAAACCTGCCAATACCATGATTTAGCTGAATACATGTTTGTTAATAAATCTTTCATCATATTATAATCAAAGAGCTCTTTCAGTTTATGACCTACCTAATGAAGGATTTGGGGTGTCTGCTCATCAATTTGATGTTTGTAAAGACAAAGCTAACGGGTGTCATTAGTGTGTATTTACCCCCTTGGCTCAGGTGAAGAGTGGAGAGGTAGTAAAGGAAATGAGAGAAAACGTTAATTAAAAATAAACGCATGGTGTGAGCCATGTACCTGATCCCTGAAAAGTAATGTACTATGAGAAAAATAAGATGTTTTGACATCTTTTCCAGTCAATAAGCCACTAGGATCTACAGTAGTTCTTTATCAAATGCCTTGTCCACGATTTAATGGCCACCGTTACTAGCCAAATAAGTTGATGTGGTTCTCTCCATTATGGGAGTGTAATTATTTATACAGTGTGAATGGAGTTTAGAGCTTGCTAGGTCTTGCAATCCATGCCAGCATACAATAATGAGAATTTGTATTGTCTTTTTCACATGCATGTTATGAGTTCAAGATTCCATTTAATGTTTTACCTGTGCTTTAAATTATAATCAGTTAACATATTCTCTTGGTTATCTTTCTTAATACATTGAGGGTAGATATTTTGGCTGTAGTCCTGATACCTTTAAACCTAATGATGCGTAATTCCCATTGACATATACCAGAGATATTAATGAATGAAAAGCAAATATAAAGGGATATGTAAATTGCTAAAATTATAAAGTAGGTTGTACCTTATGTTGAAATTCTTTTAAAATTGCACCGACCAACAGCTTGGTTAATTTCTCTTGCTATTCTGTTCCCAGTCAAAGCTTTTGTCTGTGGTCCAGTTCTCAGCTGCCATTGACTGAGATCCAGACAAATAAATCCAGGGAAAGAGACAGGACACTGACCTTGGTTTCCTATGTGTTTCCTTCCAACTCTGGACCAAGTTATATTTCAGCTCCACAATCAACAAATAGTTTCAAAAAACAAGTAGGTCACACTGCTGGAAGTCGGCAAGAGTGAGGTCAACTAGGAGCCTCAGATGGCCGTCTATAAAGCCTCCTCATCTCGGTGGAAATTTCCAGTCTTCACACTCATGCATCAGGATATCCTCTTTGTGCGCTGGTACCATTGAAATCTTTGGGCTGCCCCAGACCCCGACTGAAGATGACACAGCTGTACCAGGCGGGATGATCTTTCATGCCATACCTGCACCCATTGCTTTCCCCATTTCCTTTCCTTTGTGATATTTTCAGCATCAGGAAGTTTCACTCACCTTGACCATTGTTTTCACACATTTGGGCTACACACGTGGGGTTGTTGTTTGATTTGAAACCAAAAGGATGGACAGGAAGGAAAGCAGACAGTGGAGATATCATCCATTTCCTAAACTGAATCATAACACTCTATTTTCATGACTTTGTCACACTGCAGAAAAATGCAGGGCATGCATATGCAGAAGCGTAAAGAGGGGGACCAGGACATGGCCTCTTGTTGAGCATCTAAACAAAAGGCTAAGCTTTATTTTGGAGGGGATTTTAGCCTTTCTGATGACACATTCCCCTAATAAAGTCCAGATGAGCCGCAAAAGGTGTGTGCAATTTCCCACTTCTCAAAATTTGAGTTCTTAAGTAAAGATCGCCATTTCTACTATTTTTATGGTGGGTCTACAGAAATAAGGCTGCTTGGGTTTCTTCTTACTTTGCTGTATATTACTTGGGGGATCACAGTTTAAGATTGCCACTGCAAGTTTTAGGAAAGCTCTTGTAATGGGAGAGTTTTATAGTGAATTCTACAGATGCTGATATCATTTTTAAAATTTCTATTTTGGAAAAAATTACGTTTATAGTACAGCATATGTGTGTGTGTGTATACACACACACATATACACACATATATATATAATGTATGACATGTAACATATATATATTTTTAAGAGAGAGAGAATTTTTTTGTCTTTGTCTTAATGAGGGATATATTTTCTGTAGCTTTCTTTTTCTATAACGCCTTTGTTTGATTTTCACAGTTGGATAATCCTGGAATCATACAATAAGTTGTAAAGTATTCTTTCTGCTCTTCTATGGTGGAAGAAGTTGTGTAGGATAGGTGTTGTTTCCTTAAATCTTTGGCAGAATTTGCCAGTGGAACCCTCTACACCTACCTTGATGAATGTTCCATTTACTCTAGAAAAGAAAAATATTCTATAGCTTTCAAAAGCCACTACTTTTGCTTTGGTTCCACTCAGCATACCACATCCTTCCCATTCTTGTAGAGATGCTTTGTGCTGGGGTGGCATGTGGTTCCCCAGAGCGCTATCTGTATGATTCTGAGTTTCAGTTCTTCCATTTGTTCTGTAACCCAGAGAGGGTCTTTCTTCTGCCCCTCTCTAGCAGTATTCTCCTGTCGCCCTGTCGCATGTCATCCCAAGCTTCTTAGCTTCGTGGTGGTGTGGTATGGCCTCTGTTGTTCTAATTAAAGCTTGGTCTTTGGTATATACCAGTGGTTGGCAAACTGCGGCTCGCGAGCCACATGCGGCTCTTTGGCCCCTTGAGTGTGGCTCTTCCACAAAATACCGACTTCTGTGCATGGGCCACGAAGTTTCAATCGCACTGTACGTGCACACCTGCACGTGGTATTTTGTGGAAGAGCCATACTCAGGGGCCAAAGAGCCACATGTGGCTCGCAAGCCGCAGTTTGCCGACCACTGGTATATACCATGTCCCTGGATCTCTCTGTTCTCTGCCACTCCCCTGGCTCTAGTTGTGGGTTGAGCACATAACGCTATTCTTCTCACAGGATTAGAGTTTTTCTCTAATTGTTCCTTTTCTCTAGCTGCAGTGATGTTCACCTATGCCCTACAGCCCTTCCCCTTCCCATAATGGCTCTGTTCCATAGTGGGGATATAAAAGGATCAAGGAGAAAGTATTGTCCCTGTTGCATGACTACTCTTCCTATATTTACAAAAAATCTTGTGGATTTTGACAGGAACTGCATCAAACCTATAAAGCAATTTGGGAAGACTTAACCATTTTGTTATGTTGAGTATTCCAATCCATGAACATAGTATGTATGTCTCTTCGTTTATTTAGGTTTTCTTTTAGTTATTTCCTGAGCATTTAGTAATTTTAAGCATAGAGATCTGTGCACATTTAAAACATAAGTATAAGTATTTCATTTTATTTGGAACAGTTAGAAATGGCATTATATGTGTGAGTTTTTTGTTTTGTTTTTGTTTTGCTTTATTTTGTTTTATCCATTTCTCTATCCCACCCAGCAGGGATAGTGTTTCTGAATTATAGCATGTATATCTCTATAGAGGATAGCTTTGTGTGAAGCTAGTCAAATATTGCTATAATATATCAGACTATCAAAAATACAATTCCCTTCCTTTGTCCTTGCACCACATTCAAAATACTCTAGAAATGTTACCATTATTTTATCCAGTCTCTTTACTCAAGTGCATAAAATACATAATTTGCTCTTTCTCTGCCATTGACTGCTGTGCAACTCTGTTTATTTTGCTTGTACCCTGTGTCCTCATCTATCAGTTGAGGTAATGCTCCTTTCCCTGGCTCCCTTACAGGAATGGAGTGAGGGTATGGTGAGATAAAGGACAAGAACATGCTGTAAAAAAGTTAAAAGCACTTTTAAAATACAATGTGAACAGATTTAATTCCTGCCAAGAAATAGCTTTTGAATTTGTAGATTGGCTAAGTATTCCTTTTCTGTGTTCTCACAATACCCTCATTTACATCCATTTTATCACTTAGAATATTTTATTGAAATGATATGTTCTTGTGTGCATTTCCATTAAAATAAAATGAACTGCTAAACCCAAGAGGCATGGAGTATTTATCTTCATAGCTTCTGCCCTTAGGTTCATAGCCGTGTCTGTTCTGCCACACCGAAGTTCTTTGGTAAGAGAGCTGCGTCTCTCCAGCAGCAGGCTCAGTTTCTTGGGGCATTTTTGTTTGTTTGTTTGTTCTGTACAACCTTCTATTACCTGTGAAGACACCTTGTCAGACATGTTGGTCAGGCTCCATGATGACATCCACCATAAGAAATGCTTAGGTGGGGAAACCCCTCTCTCTCCTCCACAAAGGCCCCGACATTTCTGAAACTCCTTAATACCAAAGCTTCATCTCATGAAAAGAAATTGGATGAAATTCAAATAGAATCATAAAATGTTAGAGTTTTAAGGGCCTTTAGAGACTGCTAGTAAATTCTGCCCTGAAAGCAGTTATTTCCAGGAGGAAGAAGAAGGCTGTGAGAGAAGTAGAAGCGATATACTTTGATGAGAGCGGGCATGAGAGGGGAGGATAGAGTCTCCTCATTTGTTAGTTTTTCTCCATTTTTCCAAAAGTCAACCTTTGTCCCTCCTGTCCTTTAAGCTTAAGAATACCCTATCCCTAGACAGGGTATATCTTGATCCTTCCAGGATAACTAGAGGTCAGTCAGAGGGCACCGCCTCAAAAGAGGACTCCTAGGATTCCACATGCTCATGCATTAGAAAGTGAGGACTTGTTTGAGTGCTAAAGTCCTGGTTTGATGTCCATGAGGTCAAGGGTGTAACTGTGTCTTATAAACCACGAAGGACTGTTTCAGTAGGAGAGCCAGTATCACTGATGGTGGCTCTAGGAGAACAGGCAGGCTGTGGTCTTTCTTCCTGGTGCATCAGAACGTAGTTGGCTCAGATTGTAGACACAGATCTGGGGAGTCAGTCTTGGGCTGGGTAAACCTTTCAGGCCCCAGAATCCCATGCCTAGCTCCAGCAGGGCCATGGTAGGCCTCCCCTCACTCCCACAGTCAGTGACACAGGAAAGAGGCAACCCCAGAGGTCACAGAAGAATACTGCAAGGCCCCCAAGTGCTTGGCAGAATGCCCAGCATGCATTTCTTTTAACCAGAGAGAGAAGACAGATCTTTGTGGGAACGCGATTCAGAGACTCGGGAATACATTGGAACTGAGCCAGACGTTGAATCCTGAAAGGAAAAGAGAAACTCCAGGCATTGGACCGATGTCCCTGGTTGGAACAATTGAGTTACATATATACATGCATGTCTATATATACTCACATGTGTTTATGTATATGTGCATATATTTATTTCATATTTTATAATTTGTAATGTTCAGACATATAACAGTCACACTCCAGGAGGTGAATTTAAACAAGGTCTTCAGGAATCTGAAGAGTTTGCCCAATGAGCTTTAAAGTCTTCCCTTGAAAATTTAAACCGGAAGAGACCTTAGAAATTGACACTGGCCCTCCCACTCTTGTTTTATAGATGAGGAAAATGAGGCCTGGGAAAATGAGGGGACATGCTCAGAGTCACATAGGGAGAACTACTGGGAGTTTTTCCTAAATTCAGGGCAGAGAAAGCCTGACCCCCTTTCATTTCAGTGCGTGGGCCTCTCTGGATCACATGGCGGAGTGCCGCCATAAGCCTAGCCCTGTACTCTGTGTAAGGGCTTTCTCACAGATGTCTCTATTTAAGCCTCACCTCCACCTTTGTGGGGAGGTAACTGTTATTTTCTACACATTTCCCAGTAGGAAACTGAGGTCTGGAGAGGTTAAGTGACTGGTCCAAGGCCATGTGTCTAAGGAGTAGAGGAGACTGACTCAAGGCAAAGACCATCTGCCTCTGTCATCACAGCTTCTCAAGGGGAAAGGAGAGCAACCAGGCGGTTAGGGAGCGAGAGTGCTCTCTGCTCTCCTCCAGGTTCTTGCCAGCTCTCACCACAGACCCAGAGAGCCAGCCCCACGGGATGGGCCGCATTGTGCAGTCACCACCTGCACCCTCTGTGCTTTTGTTCTTCATGGAACCTCCTTTCTCCCCACTCCCTTGTTCCAGCTGGAGGCTCCTGGGTTAAACATTTCCTTGCCCTGCTCCTTGTCTTAGTCCATTCAGGCTGCTGTTCTGGAGGCAGGAAGTCCAAGATCAGGGCACCAGCAGGGTCAGGTTCTGGTAAGACCCTTTTCGGGGTTACAGACAGCCAACGTCTTGCTGTGTCCTCACATGGTGAAAGGGGTGAGGGATATCTTTTAAAAAGTTACTAGTTCTGCCCTAACTGGTGTGGCTCAGTGGATAGAGTGTCGGCCTGCGGACTGAAGGGTTCTGGGTTCGATTCCGGTTAAGGGCATATGCCCGGGTTGCGGGCGCCATCTCCAGTAGGGGGCATGCAAGAGACAGCCAATCAATGATTCTCTCTCATCACTGATGTTTCTATCTCTCTCCCTTACCTTTCCTCTCTGAAATCAATAAAAATATATATTTTTAAAAAGTTACTAGTTCCATTCAGGAGAACTCTGCTCACATGTCAATCACCTCCCAAAGACCTTGCCTCCCAGTACCATCACTGTTAAGGGTTAGGATTTCAATGTGTGAATTTGGAGGGGAACAAACATTCAGAGGCTGGCACCCTTCTTTCTTGGAGGAGCAATTGCCTGTGCCTTCAAGGTTCTTCCCATGGTCTGTTTGTGCCTCTCTTTCAGCAGATGTGAGCCAGGCTAGGCCAGGGCCCTCTGTTCCCCTTGCCTAAGGCAGGCATAGTGTGAAAGTCTTCTTGCTCTGCCTAAGTCCTGGCACATCACGGGTATTCGACATGCACTTGATGAGCCAATGTAATCTGACTATTAGCCCAGAGATATGACAGTTTTGGGGAGTCTATAGGACACTCGTACCTTATACAGAGTGCATGGTGAATGTTCCCAGAATGTTCCATCTCCCAAGGCCTTGACCCATGCTCCCTACCTTATTGCATCATCCCCAGCAAGTTACATCTGTCTTTCCAGAACACTGCTCTCCTGGTCCTCAGTCACTCTGCTCCCCGCTGACTACGCTGGCTGGGAATACCGGAGGGGAAAATAGTTTGATAGAAAATGTTTCAAATGTATGAAATAGAATGAAGGAGAAATGAAGACAGATAGGATAACTGGTATGTTGAGGGTTCATATAAAGGCCCTTCTCAGCTGAAACTAACCCTCATGTGTGTGGCAGAGTCCGGAGGGATAGAGAACCATGGCGTGGGTCTGTTTTTGTTGGGTTTTGTGACCATGTTCACACAGGAAGCGAAGAATCTGACCCTGCAGCGCTCTGGAGCTGAGGGGAAAGTGGGGGATGGAGGTGGAGGAAGCTTCCTTCCAGCTCCACTCAGCTGCCCTTTGATCTGGGAGGCTGGCTTTCAGGGAGAGAGTGCACAGGTGGCAAGATGTAAACAGAACAACATCCCCGGGCCTCTGTCCGGCCTCTGAAAACAAAGTGGAAACAAGCTTGGCTCCTGTGCTGACCAGATTTTAAGTCATGAGTCTGAGACAGGACGGAGCGGTTCACACCCATTCACAGGACAGGGGCCAGGGCAGCTGGACGAGCCTCTGCAGGCGGATTTGGAGTGACCACCAGGGCCAGCGGACTCTGACGGGTCTCGCTGGAGTCCCCTTACAGCCCTTCAGTAGAAGCCCCACGGGTCTTGCACACAAGGCTGGTGGCTACAGAGAAGATGCCCACCTCTGCCCCGGCTCTGCCACTGCGCACTTCCTCTGTCTTCCTCCACTCCGAAGTGAAGTGAGCTCTATGGAGGGCTGCGGGCCGGGGTTAAGAAGGAAAAGCAGTAGATTCTCCATCTCTTTCAAAAGGAAACAAGCCTGAGGCAGGGAGAGGGCTGGGACCCTTTGGAGCCGCTCTCCATCTTCTCCCCGCGGGGGCACTGAGGCCGGTGCTGTTTATTGGGAACCTGTCCTGCCCGGGCTCTGTGCCCGGGTGCTTTCCCGGAGCCTCGCCCTGGGCTCCAGGGGCCTGGCAGCCGCTGAAAGGGGCAGCTCTGTGCGGGCACAGGCAGCCTCACTTGGTGTAGGCTCAGATGGGGCCCAGTGGGCAGGGGCGGAGCAGGGGCTGGTCCCATTCACCTCGGACCTGGGACGAGACGCCTTTCCCGCACTTGGGACTGGATCCCTCACGCCTGGCCTCACCCCCTGTTCTCTCAGGAATTCCTCTGAGCAGGGAACGGCATTTGTGTATTTTGAGAAGTCAGAGGCCGGTGTTAAATGTTCCTCCCTCTGAGCGAAAGCACATTGCCTTCCCCTCTGTCGCGCAGGAAGGGAGCCCGGCGCGCGGTGCGCTCAGGGCCCCAGCCGGGCGGTGGGTGCCAGGTCCTCGTCTCGGCGAAGCCCCCGAGGACCAGCGGCGGGCTCAGCTGCAGTTCATTTTCATTTTCTGTTTGTATATAAATGCTTTTAGTACTTAAACTAAATTCAGATCAATTAAACTAATGTTGTTTGACATAATATTCCTTGTTCCAAAATCAATATCCTTCATTTGACAGGCTTATTCTTGAGTCCAGGATGTTTATTGTTCTTAAAGCTTACCTATAGACCTGGGTTTTGTCTCTACTGATATAAAACAGCTCTTCCTCGCGTACTGTACGCCAGCGTGTAATGGGGTTCAAATTTCTCTGGTAAATATCTTTAATTGTACCATCATGCTTTTAATCTCAGCAGCACATACCCGCTCCTTCTCTGTCTCCATTTGTCTCCTTCGTTTTAAATGCATTCCCCGAACGGGGTCTGTTTGGAAGGAGCTGGGGTGAATGAAGGAGCCAGGAGGCCTGGATCTCAGGACCAGCGAGCCCTCTTTCTGAAGAGCCGGGCCAGCTGAGGAGAACCCCCCCACATTCCATCCCCCCCACCTCCCAGGCCCTGCTGCCCAGACACCCAGGCTGACTGGGGGACTGTGGGCACTTCCCCTCCTCCCCTCAACCAGCCCCACCTCCCCTCCTGCTCCCGCCCCATCATCATAAAGTAGCATGCAGCTACCAGAACGCGCCACAGTTTCTCATGTGGTCTGTCCCCCATGCCCTGCGGCTCTTCTTCACCCTGCCTTTAGCTCTTATAAATCTTGTTCTGTTTTCCCTGGCCTTTGGCCAAAGGCAGGCCTCACTCGGCTCCGGGGAGAGCAGGCCGGGGGTCATTTATCACTTGAACAGTGGGAATGGGGGGCTGAACAGTAGTTTTTTTGCCATGGCCATGGCAAAGGTCTGTGCGCAGCCACCTAATTGGAAGAAGGTGGTCCCTGCTCTTATAATCGCTCCGCCCTGATCACGTCGCCCAGGTCAGCCTGGCGCAGTTCATGACAAAGAAAAGGCCTGGCTGAGGGGAAGGACCCCTTGGTGATAAAACAGGAATGGCTTGCCATGTTTTTCTTTTTTGCCAGGCAAATATTTTCTTTCAATTAATAGTCATTGAAATGATGTAAGCTGGCATTTGGGAGAGCTTTAATCAGCCTCTGAAATGCATCCGCCTTTGCTCTGTGACCAGCTTCAGACAGGAGGAAGCCTCATGAAACCCGAGCTGGGCTTGCTGTCCAGGCCATCCCACTGGAGGGCTCCCTGCAGAGCATGTGCCCAGACTGGGACCCCAGGAGCTTTGCCCCAGCCCCAGCACACACACCAGCGTGCACACACACACAGAGGCACACACATGTGCACACACCCATATACTCACTTTCCCCCTCTATGTTATATTTCAAAGGAGCAAAGATTGAGATCAGAGAGACTTGGTTGAACTCAGGAGTCCCTGACTTTAAGTATTGCCGAGGTAGGGGGAGAGGGAAATTGGGGGAATAAATGGCTCCTGCTACCGTGTTTTGTTTTCTATGAATGATGGACACAGCTTAACTTATGGTTCCTGCTACCGTGTTTTGTTTTCTATGAATGATGGACACAGCTTAACTTGTGTTCCGTACAACTTGTGACCACCCAGGTCAGACTGGCCCAGGGACCAGTCGCCCTCTCTCGTCTCTTTTGTCTTGCTTCTCTCTGCTGCAATTTGGTCTTTCTCCTCTTTTCCTTCTTTTTCTTCTCATGCTGCCTCTGTCCTCTGGGTGTCCACAGGACCCCACCTGGAATATTATCCTGGATGGGCTGAGCCTGGTTAGAGTAAATCCTTTGTAACTGTAAGTTGCATGGAACAGCATTGTCCAGTTCGACGTGCAGGGGAAAGCTTCCCACAGTCTCTCTCTTCAGCGAGTCCTGTTCCTTCCCGTGGGACTCCTTTGACCATCGCCTTGACCACACCTGGCTGCATCGTGTTTCTATTCCTCCGGGTTCCTGTTGCCTCCATCCATCTGCTGAGTCCTGTTCCCGTGGGGACCTAGCTAGGCTGGGAGAGGGGCCCATGCACTGTTGCTCCTTGGAGAGAAGTTTCGGAAGGACCCTCAACCTCTCACTCAGCTGCATCCTGGCCAGGTTCCCAGCAGAGGCCAGGGAGAGAGGCCCCGGGTCTGGTCTAGGAAGGCAGCAGGGTCTCCCGTGGGAATGTCCTAGAAAAGCTCAGGAAGAGGAAAGCCTGTGTGGAGTTTTCGCAAGAGATGTCCCTCATCTGCCACCCGAGGAAGGACAGCAATGGCAGCACCCCGTGGGATATAACCCATGGTCAGAGATGGCATCTATGCAATTCTCCACACTGCACATAGCAATTTTTCAGGTAGTTGTTTTTTGGTTTTTTTTAATGCTCTTTAACCTCCACCAATCCCATGTGAGGTGGGAAAGGCTGGCATTATCAGCCCATTTCACAGGTGAGGAAAATGAGGCCCCACAGAGTGACTTGTGCAAGGTCACTGAGCTAGACGTGAGGGTGCTATGATTTGAACCTAGGCTTCCAATGCCTGCTCTGCAGCTCGCTGCACTGTGTATGCTACACCCCTTTTCAAAAGAGCAAGCCCTTCCCTGGTCTCTGCCGTCCTGTTCTGCTTCCCTTGGCCTAAATACTTGAAATGGGCTTACAACCCAGCAGGCTTCGCCCTCTCCAGAGCCAGCCCTCCCCAGAGTGCTGACCACAGCCATTCAAGTGGCCATGTGAAGAGGACTGTTGCTTCAGTGGACAGCTCCCCAGGCAGCTCCAGCGGCGGATAGGGGCCTGCCTACCACATGGTTCTTGCTTCCTAAGCAGATCTGCGTGCCCCTCGGAATCCCTAGTTTTAGGTTTGGGGGGGGGGGTGTGACTTAACTCCTACTTATCTACCTGATACATGTTGGGTGGAGATAAAGTTAAATGAGATAGTACATAAAAGGTGGTTTCGTTCAGTGCATGACACATGAGAAACCCTGGAGAAAGGAGAGATTGAGCCCTTTCTAGAGGAGATTTCCAAACACAACATGACAGACTAGAAAACTGAGGGTGGAGATGTGCAAGCCTGGGTTAGACAATATCTCAGTGCAGGGCCATTTCCTCCTCTTTCTCTCACATAAGCACACACTGAATCCACGGGCCGCTGAGGATGACAGAGAGGTGATGAGAGCCTTCACACGCCAACATCAAACCCCCATGGATTTTCAATGAGATTGGCATTAATATTGCGTATTAATGAGACAAATTAAATATAATTCCAAGGTTAGGCTTTGAGCACCTACCTTCACTTCATGTAGATCTTAATATGTAGAAGTTTGTAGACAAATGTAGTATGTTAACTTTAATAAGAAGGTAGATCTCAGTGAAGGAACCAGAAGTGGTAGGTGAGGGGTGGGGAGGTAGGAGAGAGCAGGCAATGAAACAGAGACTAAAATAAATATGGAGAAAGGGTGCACGTGGAATATTCTCGTAGCGATGTCCGTGAAGGGTCTGATGTCTTCCCTGGTAACTCAGGATTGCCAAATTCAAGGGCAAGGGGGCCGTGCCTTTACATTCAGGGACCTTCCTCAATCCCACTCAACCTTTGCCTTTCAGTAGCTTCTCAAAGCATACTTTGCCTGTGGCACTGTTCCCCTTTAATTATAAAAACCCAGCGCATTAAGAGAAACACATGCCATATGGTTCCGATTGCTTTAGACTTAAATCCTCAGCCTGCTATTAGCTAAGAGAAAGGCGGTTTTCAAGAACTCACCTTAATAAACAATGTGAGCAAGAACCCCTCTGAAGAAAGGAGTTTTGATTTTTCTGGGAAAAGTGAGAGAGAATGAACCCTGGACAGTCGGGGTGGGATTCGGAGCTCGGCCACTGCGAAGTGCTAAGTGAGAGAGCATCGTGAGAAGCACGCCTTCCTCTGTCTGGACTGAGGATCAATCTTTGTCAAACTGGAGTTAGTTAGGTCTCCGGGGAGCGAGGGGAAGTAGTAATTTAGGAGAAAAAGAGCTGTTACCTAGGGCTGCTGTTTACCTTACAGTAAATATAGGGGAATTGTGGTTAATAAAATAGGTTTATATTTTTCCTTTAAGAGAATAGCTATAATGTATGAAATATATCAGCATTCAGGCTTTAAAGCGAAACAATAGGCCACGGGATTTCACTAAAACAAGGAAAAAAAGAAAAAGAAGAAACGCTGTTTCCCCTTTCATTGTTTGCAAACTTGTGCCACTTGGTTATTAATCGGGCCTAATGTTTTAAAGAGGAGTATTCATCTTGACTGTGAACTTTTCCCCCCATTGGGCTCATTATGTTAAACGTTGCATTTAACCCACACTTCAGGGGGATAAAAAGTGGTGTTTCTGTTGGTTTAAACTGTCAGATTGACTCACATAGTGGAACATGGGCTAGCTGGAAGTGGGGGAAATAGTTCAGTAAAAACAAAGTCCCTGGAAGGGCCTACCTCCAGCCCCAAGCAGCGAGCCTGGGTTGCAATGATGCCTCCTGGCCTCTCCCAGGGGAAGAGCCTGGGAGAGAGCACGGGGAAAGAAGAGGTTGAGTTGCTAGAAGCTACCACCATGATGCTAGCCTTTCTGCTTCTAACCTAACATTACCTCTTATTGGAGAACATTACCACTTATTGGAGAGATCCTGGGCAGAAATGGCAAGGAACAGAGCTGGTTTCATAACCCCAGCTTTTCTTTTGTTTCATTCGCTGAATTCAAATCTCCTGCTTCCTTAACTTTTTTTTTAAGTCTGCTATGTTGCTGTGTGTCTTTTTTTCTACGTGACAGTGCAAATCTAATTCTTCACGTGAAATAGTCCTTCATGTCTTCTTTTGGGAATGTTAGACCTTAGACCTTATCAGTACGTGGCATATAGTCAGAGCTGGTCACTGAATATTGTTAAAATAATTTTCAGGGGGTGGAGAAAATGCTGAGAAACAGGCTTGTGCCATGGGTAATGGTGTATATTTAAGAATTAGACAGTTGGGTTCAAATAAAAGTTTTGCGGATTTGTCGTTAGGTTAGGTCTCAGGCCTTTTTTATAAAATCTGTTTTTCATGAATTTTTTTTAAAGAGAGAAATAGAGATATAGAAACATCCATGAGAGAGGAACATCATCGATCAGCTGTTTCTTGCATGGCCCCCACCAGGGATCGAGCCCACAACCCAGACATGTGCCCTGACCAGGAATCGAACCGGTGACCTTTGGTTTCTGGGTCAACACTCAACTGCTATGCCATACCGGTCGGGCTCTCAGGCTTTTTGTAAAATATGCATAAGAATGGCTACTTCACACTGTGTAAGAATTAATGAAATCATGAATATGTTAATGCAGACACATGGCAGGCTATTGTGTATAGACAGTTGCTGTGTGTTCATTTAGGGCATTGTATGGCACTGTACATAGCCCTGAGACTGCTTGGCTGAAAATCCTGTTGGACTGCTAACTTAGATAGGTCATTTAGCCTTTCTACGCCTTCATTTCTCTTGGTAAAATGGAGATATGATACCCGCTCAAAGGGTTGCTGGAAGGGGTGAGCAAGGTTGTTTTTAAGTGGATGTGATGATGGATAAAGCCCTCAACCTCAGACCTGCTGCTGCTGAAAATACTCTTCAAGCATTCTTCATCTTGAAGCATCTTTAATCAAGTCCAAAACTTTTGGTTTATGAGATGGTTTCAGTGACTCTATCTTCAGGGAAGATGAAGAGAAGATCAGTATTTACTTCAGTCGGTTACAATTTGAAGGGAAGAAAAACTCAATAACTTGGTGGCAACATGAACATCAGCAGTGTCTCCTATTGGCAGAGCAGACCCCAACGACCCGTTCCTGCAGTCACCTTGGCTGAGAGTGAGCGTGTCTTTATTGCTGCAGTTTTAGAGTGAGTTAATTTAAGAGTAACCAGCAACCATTAGTGCTAAGAAATGATTTTTTTTCTACGCTCTATCAGTCTCTTAAAATTTGGATATAAAATGTTGAAGATAAAGTAGCAATAATATTTACTTTTTGATACAACGCCAGATTTATTTCTGTTTCTCAAAAGTGCAGTCTATAATAGTGATATTCAGTGTCTGCCTTGGCTTTCAACCAAATGTTGACTCTAATAATCAGCCATTCAGCGAGGTCAAATGTGTGTGCCTTGATGAATGTGCAGTACCTAGTCAATTACCTGAAAATAACAAGCACTCCATGGACGAATATTTTATTATTATTGGTTGTGAGGATCAAGAGGTTTCCCTGTTGGCCAGGATTTCACAATATTCAGGAGGCCATCCAATGATGTTTTGTGGATCTTAGGCAAGTTTATTTTCCTCTCTGTGGCATGATTTGCCCAAACGTAAGACAAGGGGGTGGTTTAGCCTCCATAGCCTCTAACTCTGGACTCTCTTCATACTCGCCAAGCACTCTCCGTGTTTCCTCCACTCATCGCCATGGATGCATTGCAGATCCAGGAAGCAGCCATCCCAGGTGTCCATCTGGACCACTCGCTCTTTATTCTTCATCCAAACTCTAAGAGCTAGACCTTAGGTAAGTACAAAAGCTAAAGCCGTCAGACAGGGAGACAAATAATGAGCCCCTTCCTTATGATGAAACAGTGACATGGATACCTGGTATATGTTCCCAAAGAAGAGCTCAACTCTAAGATAATTGCATGTCAGGGAAAATATAGATTAAAAAAAATAAAACTCATTTGATGAAGAACCTAGATGCAAAAATTTATGAGGCAACTAGCAGTGCCAAGAAGTGGTCCATAGCATCAGTGCTGCCTGCATTTCCTGTTCCTTTATCAAAGAACACGATAGGGAAGAGCTGGCCATTGATTGATCTCTACGTTCCAAGCCATTACTAAGTATCCGACATACATTTTCTATTGACTGCTCATTACAACACTACCAGATGTGCACTAAATCATGCCTTTTATCGACGAGAGAGCCAAGGTTCAGAGAGATTACCAGGCATGCTCGGGTCACGTAGCAGTAGAGCTGGGTGGCTGAGCGTGCCAGCCCCGGAGTCAGACTGCCTGGCTGTGTGCATGCCGGATCCACCTTTCATTCATCCTGGGGTCCTGGGCAGCATTCTCATCTGCAACATGGAGATGATGACGGTGCCCATGCCTGAGGGTTTAACTTACTTTTTTCTTGGGTAGTTTTTGGAAAAAACTCTGCACATAAGGCCAGTAAACCAAAATACAGGGTGGTGCAAAGTAGGTTTATAGTTGTGAGTATGGGAAACACAGAGTTTATATATGGATTCTAGTTGATGTATTCATTATTGTATTTGAAAATAGACACAACTGTAAACCTACTTATTGTGAGTATGAGAAACACAGTTTATTCTTTTTTTTTTTTAACCTCACCAGAGGATATTTTTCCATTGATTTTTAGAGAGAGTGGAAGAGAGAGGGAAAGAGAGAGAAATATCAATGTGAGAAAAACACATTGATTGGTTGCACACCCCAGACCAGGGCCTGGGCTGGGGAGGAGCCTGCAACCAAGGTACGTGCCCTTGACCGGAATTGAACCCAGGACCCTTTGGTCTGCAGGATGATGCTCTATCCACTGAGCCAAACCGGCCAGGGCCAAGTTTGTTCTTGTATTTTTACTTATTCATTACTAGAGGCCCAGTGCATGAAATTTGTGCACGGGTAGGGCTCCTAGCGGCTGCCAGCTGGGCCCCCCCTTCATTCTGCACCACACCCTGGTGGTTGGTGCACATCATAGCGAGTGATCGAACTCCCGGTCTCCCAGTCAAACTCCCAAGGGGACACTTTGCATATTAGGCTTTTATATATATAGATTGTATTTGAAAGTGGATACAACTGTAGACCTATTGTTGCCCCACCCTGCATTCTGAAGGGCTGCCTATCAGAGAAGCTGGTCTGGGAGGCTTACATCTTGTGAACTCAGGAGTGGAGACCATGGACCAGGGACCAGGGACTAAGTTACTTCCCACCCCGAGCTCATAAAAAGCTTTGATGGAGGCCAGGGGGCCTTGAATCTTTGATGCAGTTTAGAGTCTTTAAGAAATGCTATGACCGCATCACTCCTGACACCTATAAACTGTGCCTTGCGTGTCCCTGGTGTTGCTGGAGGAAGGGAACTCCCCATGTTACAAGTTCAGCATCGGCAGCCTTTTCCCTCACAGAGGACCCTCTTCTCCATGGCTCTCTGCTCGAGTTAGGAAGGCGGACACAATGGGCAGCTCTCTCTCCACACAGAGCTCTTGCTGGCTGGACTAGAATCCGCACAAAAAGGGTCTGCAAACAGCCATCTGTCAGGGGCAGAGAAGAAAGGGATCTGATTAGAAGAAACAAGTGGTGGCTTTTGTGTGTGCCTCCTGCATCAGGACTTCTTCCGAGTCAGGGGGCACTGCAGCCAGAAGAACCAGTCGTGTTGAATTTGCTACAAGTTTACCTGAGATGGAGGGCGGGTTGGATACAGCCAGGATCTTTTGTTCCAATGTTGACTTAGTCTTGTTGTCACGAATCAGCTATTGATTTTGGGGTCCCCATTAGTCTCGGGGAAGGGAGCTAATCCTTCTTTCATGTTTGTTTATATACCATATTTGGCCAGAGCTCCGGGTGCACTTTTCACCTTGATCTGCAAGTAGCAAGGCAAAAACATGACCTCGGTCCTGGAAGCCACCCTGGCCGGCCACTCTCCGCTGTTTGTTTAATCTCGTTCTGACTTCTGACTGCCTCCTGTTCCCAGGTATCGGGACATGTTACCAAAAGAAAGAGACCCCGAGATCAAAGCACTGGTCAGGATTTTACTAGGGGGCACGTCTGAAAGGATTTGCGGGCGTGGGTGAATGGCTGGTGCAGTGACCTCCAGAAAATACTTTGCTCTCCAAATTGGGGCCAAAAGATTTATCACTGGCTAAGCCCGGACCTTCCAGGTCAGTCCCGGGTTATTTTTTTGTGCATTGTGTGCAAAGACATGGTAGTTCTATTTCAGAAGCCTGGAAAGCAAATATTTAGGACATGCTTTCAGGATAAAAGAGACTTCTGAGAGCATTTTTTTTTAAATCTTATTTTAGAATTCCCTATAAAAATGTTAACTTCAGTGTTGTCTGCTTGGAATCATTGTCCCTGGACAGATTTCTCCCTCGGCCACCAGCACTGTGGCAGTTCGAGACGATGGAAGCTTTGTCTTCTGCTCTGTGGAATTTCAATTTTTAGTCTGTGAAAGGCTACACCTGATGACAAATGAATTCAGGACAGTCCAGTTGTTTTTGCTTCATTTGTTGTATGAAGTATGTTTCAATAAAGGGGGAATATCAGCATGTGCAATATAAGATAACTTTGTTCTGTTATTATTTTATTGAAAGGGTGGCGATTTTAATGTGGTTTGGCACATTCTTGTTCAAATCTGCAAAATAGGGAACTGACAGGAAGTGCAGTGTAACAGTTTAGAGCACAGAATTGGGGAGATTTATGTTCAAATCCTGACTTATCATCTTTGTGATCTCAGGTGAGTCCTTTAAAGCCTTAATTTTATAATCCATAAGTGGGAGCAATGTTGGTATTGACATCACGGGTTTATTTTTGGAAGGATACATGGACTTGAGTTCCATCTAGAGTTCACATTCTGCGTATCTCAAATCCATGTAACTCAATTCCCTTAAGACCTCCTTCTATTGCTATGTATGGTGTAATATTCTCACATCCTTCAAACATGAACACAAGAAATCAATTTTGGCTCTTCTGTGTATATAGCCAGTCCATCGCTTTTCCTGTTCCCTTTCCATCCATATCTCTTGAATCTGTATCTTATTTCTTTTCTCTAGTTAGCAGCTTGCCCAAGGTCACTGAGCTACTCAGATATGGAGCCAGGACTGGAATCCATTCTGTCTGACTCACTAAGTAATTCACCTTCCTGGCTTATTTTATGCTTGAGTAACTGGGATCCTTTGATACTACAAGAGGCAATTCCAAAGAATGTAACTTGTAATTTTCTGGAACACTTTGGGAAGGAAAATACTCCGTGGACTTTTGTTTTGTCTTATGTCTGAGACTTACACCAGCTATTTTATGAGCCATTGACAGAGAAATGGAAGGATGGACTGGTTTACTTGCCACAACAGGATGCAATCTGATGACTGTCTAAGGATATAAAAGCCAATAAATATACTAAAGTATTTGTATCTAAAACTTTTCTGGTAAAAAAATCATCAACTGCATTCACTAAGACATCTCACTTCCATCCTCAAAGTTCCAGTCTACTTGGTTTTGACATCTTCTCCTGAGATTAATTTGCTCCATAGGAGCTCACCTTAGACACAGGGTAAACTTTACAAATCTGAGTTGTCATACATTTTTGTCTTAAGCCTGGATGATCCAGAGAATGTTTGGTGACAGAATGAATAAATAATTGATTGTTCACATTGCTTAGGAAGTACATATGTAAATGTGTATGCACAGCAGTACCAGTGAGCTGACGGATCTTTTTCTACTTCCTTACTATTTGTCTGTCAAGTTAAGATGGAGAAGACATCACATTATGTCACTGTCTTCCAAAATCAAGAATTCTCGCATCCTACTTTCTGACTTCTGCTCTACCCAAATTTTCCCTAAGACCATTCTTAAACACACTGGTTCCACCAGTTTAGTTATTTTTAATAAAAAATGAACTAAAACAGTTTAGGCTTCTACATTCTGTGTGATGAAAACAACTGTATGTGAACTCTTCCTATAGACACTATAAAAACCGGACAAAAATCTATGAACTGGTTGTTTCTTGTGCACTGTTTGTGCACAAGAGGAAGAACAGGACTGTGATTCACCGATTATACTAGAACATGATGCAGGGTGTGGTGGTCCCTGAGATGAAGAGGGAAAAATAAAAGAGCTTGGAGAGACTGAGAACGGACGCTGGGATTTATAGAGAGCAGTTCTAGAGTTGAGGAAGCTAAACAAATGGCTAAGGACTGAATTATGCTCCACCCCTCATCTCTCAGAATTCATATGTTAACGTTGTAACTCCATATATGGGAGGATTTAGAGATGGGGTCTTCAGGGGGTAGTTAGGCTTAGGAAATCTATGGAAAAACTTGTGGCTAACAGCATGTTTAATTGTGAAACACTGAAGACTTGTCTCTTAGAATCAGGAACAAGGCAAGGGTGTTGTCCCCTCTGATGATGCGAAGCTTAGAACCAGTGTTTCACAGAATTGTTAGCTGGCTTTTTGCCACACACCAGTGCCTGCTGACTTATGAGTGACACTTTTATCTTGAGCTGCAGAACTGAGTCTGATGGGAACACTGTGCAATACTTGGCCCAGGAAGGTTTTAAAGTCTAAAGAAGCTGGAGAAACCCCTTTGTTTGGTCTTGGTGCGGGCTCAACAGCTTGATTTCTGCCTCTGCTGTCACCTGGCCCTTCTGTTCTTCTGTCAGGAGAAACTGTGGGGGAAGGCAGGGCTTTCTGACTCCTACCTGCATTATATTAGCAGGTTGTCAATGTCTCACCACCTTCCCTGCCCAGCAGGCACTGTTACAGAATTAGCAGACCGCACCTCCATTCCAGGGATTGCTGCTACCCTCAGCTAAGTCTGGGTTTCTGTTACGTTCTCACATAAAGGGCAGCCTGGAGAAGCCACTCCAGGGAAGGTGCATACAGATGGGGAATGTGGATGGTTGAAAGGCAGCTACTTATGCCGTGAGCAACTCCTCTCTCCCTGTGACTCTATGTGCTAGTGACAGGGAACCCAGGGGCCTTCAACTGCCTTCCGTGCAGGGAAGAGGGCACAGGGGATGTCAGCACATGGGTAAATGAATGGATGGTGGCCAGCTGGGTGAGCTCCATGATCTCTCCACCACCCAGGATTCTGCTCTGACATGTATCTGAGGATTCGTTTGAAAGTAGATCTGCCTGGTGAGCTTTCCAGGATTAACATAAAATGCTAGGGATTTCCCACTACATCCATGAATGGATTCTTCATGAGGAAACAAACCCTATTTTTCTTTTTCCTCACCTGGAGATACTATTTCCATTAATTTTTAGAGAGAATGGAAAGAAGGGGAAGAGAGAGAGAGAGAGAGAGAGAGAGAGAGAGAGAGAGAGAGAGAGAAAACTTTAATGTGAGAGAGACACATCAAGTGGCTGCCTCTCGCAAATGCCCCGACCAGGGCCAAAGCCTGCAACTAAAGTATGTGCCCTTGACCAGAATCAAACCCAGGACCCTTCAGTCCTTGGGCTGATACTCTATCCACTGAGCCAAACTGGCTAGGACAAAGTATATTTTATAAACATATAAATCAGTGGTTTTATTGTATCTAAGAGCTGCAGCTTTCAAATCTCAAAATGTGTCTCTTGTGGCTTATTGACAAACTAGAGGCCCGGTGCACAAAATTTGCTCATGAGTAGGGTCCTTAGGCCTGGCTGGTAATCAGGGCCGATTGGGGCCTTCTGGCTGCTGGCCGGGACCTTCTTTCTGGCTGCCAGCCGGGGCCTCCCTTTGTTCTGTCTTCCCCCGGTAGTCAGCGCACGTCTCAGTGAGCAATTGAACTCCCGGTCTCCCAGTCGAACTCCTGAGGGAACAATTTGTATATTAGGCTTTTATATATATAGATATGTGTCCACTACTTCTAGTTCTCATAGTTCCATTTATGGATTCATTCAGGTAATGAGTGATTCCTAAGTGCCTGTTAGCCCCCAGGCTTGGATCAAGGGAAATATGATAATGTGTTTATCTATCTGTCTAACCTGTAGAATGTAAATGCCTTGAAATCAGTGAATTTTTTTCTAACTTGTTTCTGTAGGACTAATCCATTCCCTGATATCTGCCATGTAACGGGTGTGAGTGAATGGTGTCTGAAGGGTGCATGAGGGGGCAAATGGAAGAATGATTCTGCAGAATGAAGAGAGAATGCTCTTTCTCTTATTCAAATGGGCAGACAATCATTTTGAGGACCTTTGGGAGTGCAATAAGCAATTTCTCTGAAGGCCTCCACATTCTGAATAGTAAAAGGATTGGTCAGTCTGGCACACAGGTCTCTTTCCTGCATAAGCCTCCGAAGAAGAGGGTTTAGACCATAAATGAAATAGTAGTTTGTGTGTCTGGAACTGGCTATATATTTTCAATAGTCATGTAAGTAACATTCAGAAGGTCATCCACATGAATGAATGATGCATTGAACAAAAGTATAGTATTGAACAAAGATTAAAAGTTTTCCTGTTTCTCTGAGCACCCAATGTTTTTAAGCCAACTGTTAAACAAATAAATAAATACAGATACATTTGGATTACCCCATATTCTGTACCTAGAGATCTCTGAAACTATCAAAACTCCATAATACTCTTATAGGACTTATGAATCCTTAAGAAAAGAAAATATACAAAACGCATACTTTGCGAAATAACATTCATCAATAATATAATAAAATGGTTGATGCTATAACATTCAACTATATTGGATGTGTTTGATAGCCATGGACTGAGCCAGGCATTTACTGAGCATCTACTGTATAACAGAGCCCTATCTTTGGGGATAACATAATTAATAAGATTCTCAGAGCTATAGTGAGATGAGACACAGGCACTTTGTAATTCTACCTGACACTAAACAATTTAAAAGACATCATACCACAGTCCCATTACTTTCTAAAAGCATGGTAATTCTTATTTCTACTATAATTTGAATTTCTATTTTTTTCTGACGATCAAATGGCATATTCCTACAGGAGAGATCACGAAACTAGACTTTTCAGATTCAAAATAAGTTTCATTACTGCACTTATTTGAAATAACCAACAACTACCTTGACCCCTGGGAGTGAGGCCCACAAACGCACGTGGTCGGTTTCTGTACAAGTAGGTGAGGGATTAATGTTAGACTGTTCTTCAGGTTCTTCATGGTTTCCATTTCCAAAGACTCTTTATGCCTGACTCCTAGAGAACATGGAACTATATTAAGCAGAATTTCAAAGTAAACATGTTATTTTCAGCCATGCAATAGTAGATTGAGAAGGAACTTAGGAATCTTGCCTGACAACCACCCCCCCCTTTTTTACAGACATGGGAAGGGGGTGTCCAAAGGGAAATGGCTTGCTCAGAATCATACATCAGTTGAGCTCACAGCTCACCTTGAAGTCAGGGGCTCTTGACTGTATTCCACTGACCTTCAATGGTCTCAGGAAGACAGCAGAGGAGGCCTTCTGGAAGCAAGTGCTTACAGTTTCCCTCAGAAGCTGGCACATTCGCACATGCTCACCATGGGGTTTTGATTTAAATACTCAGCTGTTGTTGAAGCCACTGAGATTGGTGGTTGATCCCTCCGTTTATGTTGGTCTCCAACTCAGTAAACAACCCAGGCTCAATCCTGACCTGAGGTGCGCACTTTGTTCTTGCTTCCCAGGATGCTTTTCCCTCGCTGGAAAGATGTTCTGAAACCAGCATGAAGGCGCAGGGACTTGGCCTTTCTGAATATCTCATTTTCCAGATGTGCCCTCCAACTGAAGCATCATGTTCAGTATTTCTAACCTAGAAAACGCTTTATTTCATAGCCCTTCGTTAAGCGTTTTAGAATTCAGAGATGGCATCCAACAGTTTTTGAAGGAATGCTTACGAAAGATCTGATCATCTCTAGGCCAGCGGTTCTCAACCTGTGGGTCATGACCCCTTTGGCGGTCAAACGACCCTTTCACAGGGGTCGCCTAAGACCATCCTGCATATCAGATATTTACATTATGATTCATAACAGTAGCAACATTACAGTTACGAAGTAGCAATGAAAATAATTTTATGATTGGGTCACAACATGAGGAACTGTATTTAAAGGGCCAGAAGGTTGAGAACCACTGCTCTAGGCAATGCTGATGGCTCTAATTAAGGAATGCTTAATGTGTGTCTAAGGGTCTATATCAAACTCGCTTTATTAGGCTCTCCTGAATTTTTAAATGATCACAGTTGGCTTCCATCATTCTGAAAATTTGAAGTAACATGTTTCTTTTTTTTTAATTTGTTGGGGTGACATTGGTTAATAAAATTATATAGATATCAGGTGTACAATTCTATATCTCAATGTGTGTTCATCACCCCAAGTCAAGTCTCCTTCCAACACTATTTATTCCCCCTTTACCTTCTCCTACCTCCCCTCTTTCTCTCTGGTGATCAACACATTTCTTGATCATTCTAAAAATTTATGAAGAAAAGGAAACTTTGAATATTTCAAGCCATGTTCATTTTTCCTTGAGTCATAAAAGCTGTAGCCACAACCATCTTTGCAGCCCTATTCCTTCCTCCCCAGCTACCATTGCTAGATTTAAAACCCTGGAAAAAGTACAATTTCACCAGCCACCACTAGTACCCAGTGTCAGCAGCTCATATAAAACCTGGGAAAATATAGTTGGGATTAAAGAAATCTGTAAAACTATGAAGTGAGGCCATAGCATGTAAAATTCAATTCCTTTTACTGAGTACATAATTTATTAGGAAAGCTCTTTATTTATAGGAAATGTGCTTGACACCTTATCCTTGGCAACTGCTTACATTTTTTAGAAGAATGAAAATGGATAAAATGTTTCCCAGTATAGGAATTCATTAATTTCTTAATAAATATCTCTAGGTCCATGCTTCATACCCACTCCTCTAACCACAAGCACAATTCTCCTTTCCTACCTTTCTCCTTCAAGTAAGTCCCCTTCCTCTACCCAGTATGGGGCTAGAGCTAACAGGGGTGTATGCCTACTTCTACCCCCGTCCCCACTGTCTCCTCCTTCCTCCAGGCACCCTGTCCCCACTATTACATTCACTGCTAAGTAACAAACATTTGGCTTCTAGACTCTCATTTCAATTCTCTCCTAGTTCAGTAAGCCATGCTCAACTTTATAGTGAATCAGGATTTGGTCTTTTTTCCATGGCTATTTTCTCAGGAAAACATCAATTACCCCAATTTTGAACAACTTTGCAAACAGAAGGAGCCCTTCATCTTCAGACCCCTTTTGAGAGGTGTCACTGTCACCAGCACTTTCTCTTGGCTGGAGCCCCCCTCTCTTCCCAGACATATATTTCTTGTGTATCTGCGCTTCCTGACACCCTGGGTTACAGAATTCTCACGAATGCCCTTAGCTGGCTGTGTGCTGAGTGGGGCTGTGTGAGCAGCAGGACTTGGGTGCAGGGATCAGTCCCAGATCTTCCAAGATTGTTGTCCTTTGCACTTGCCATTTCGTTTCTGGAAAGGGCATACCATGATTTATTTTCTCAGATGGAGCTCTGAGATACTATATCACACTGTCATGTCTAGGGTTCCTTTCTGTTCTGGGGAAAGGATAGGAAAAGCTTCACTCATTCATTCCAGAGACAAAACTCTGGATGAGGCAGGAGAGTGTGGTGGGCTTTGATGGGTGAAGGGCAACATGGGAAGGGAATAGAGAGAAGGCCCCGCTCCAAGCCCTACGCATAGACGTTCTAAGGCAGCTGGCACCATGATGCTACCCCGGGTTTTCCAACTCTGCTCATACCTGTAGCTCTGTTGACAGCCAAGGGGCTGTCTCAGGCCAAGAACAAGCTCATCCTGTGGTCTTTGAGGGGAGTTTCTGTGTAGATGCTGGGGGCTGGGGTACAAATGTTGGTGACCCAAGTTTATGGTCTCATCAATTTCTTATTTAAAACTTTACACACAAGGCCAGGTGTCCCAGGGCAAAGCCTAGATTGTCTCTTACGAATTTATTTGTGGATACTTTCATGTTGGACAAAGCAATCAAACTTTAAGGTTTTAAAAATGTATTTCGAGAAAATATCAAGTTCAAAAGAACTTATTTTAGGATTTGCATTTTGATCCATTGTCCCAAATACTAATAGCAGGTCAATCAGGCAAATCCTTTGTTGGAACCCAAGTGAGAGAACACGAAGGAAAAAAAGTGTTTAATGTTAAAAGTGGGGATGAGTTAGAAAGGATTATGTTTCCCTTCTTGGTACATCTTTACAACTAAAGTAAAATCAATGCGATGTTTTGAGTTGGTAATTTATTCATTTACCCTGAAAAACAGATTATTTATCTCCTCAATCTTGAATGTAAAAAAAAAAAGAAAAACTTACAGTGTGTGGGCTGATTCTTCTCTGCATGGGAAGCCCATTCCTCTTACCCGCACCCTGTGCGCTCTACCCTCCTCCTGCTGGAACCTCCTGTCAGGGGATCTCTCCTCTAATGCCTTCCCGCTGCTCTTCATAAAAACCCTCACGTTGCTCTTCCTAGGCTCTGAGTCCCTCGTGCTCTGCCCACCGTGTGTCTCTGTAACACATGGTCCCATTCCCCAGCGCTCTCTGGCCCTGGAGCAGCCAGCTGCCTTGGAAGACAATGAGATCCGCAGTGGGACAGACCTGCAGCTCTGCTTCATCCGTTTAGATGTGGAACTTTGGGCAAATTACTGAGTCCTAGGTTCTTTACTAAAAATGGGGAATAGAAATGTATCCCTCGCACTGACAATCATGTAAGGCATCTAGTGTAGCATTTGGCACATGCTTGGCATTGCATTTATGTAATTTACATTATTTTAAGGTCTTTGGTAGGTGAACATTGCTTTTATTTTATTTTATTTTCTATTTCAATCCATTTTTTTAAAAAAAACAACAACACCTTTATTGCTGAAAGTGTTACATAGGTCCTCCTTTTAGGTGAATATTGCTTTTAATTCATATTTTATCCCATCACAGCTAAAGTAGAACTAAAAGACTAAAATATAGACTATACAAAAACTGACACAAATCTAGGTTTACTGCTTCCTAGTTGTGTGATTTGAGGAAATTTCTAAACTCTCGGTCTAAATTTCACTATTTAAAATTGGGCTGAATAACTAAATACCCAAAAGGGTTGTGTGAAGATGAAATGTATAATGTATTAAGGTAATTAACAAAGAGCCCCGGCTAATAAATATTCCACAAATATTAGGAATGCTCTTCAAAACATGCAGCATGAGATCCAGCCCGGAGCAATTATCTCTACAATTTCCATTGGCCTCCCCCTCCCCAGAGCTCAATGTGTCCTGGGTAGGAATAGGGGGTGAGTAGGATAGGGGGTGCGGGGGCAGGCTTTGGGGATTCTCTGGGCCATGGCCCTCATGTACAGAAGTGGAACCTAAAGCTTGGGGCGCTCTGGGGCCGGGCCCAGGCCACACAGGGAGCTAATGGCCAAGCGCACCGGAGTGCGGGCTGTTTCCACAGTTCCCCAGGGTCTGACCTCCCTGCCACCTCTCATTTCTGCGCCTTTTGACCTACAGGAGTGCACAGCAAGGCCTTTGACAAATAAACAGTGGCCGAGAGATTAAACTGCACCTGAAGCTGGTTACGCAGGTTCGCTTAGCATTTGCACCAAGGGCGGGCGGAAACTTGGCTGCACCCAGACTGCAAAGGGATTAACCCATTCCCTGACTCAGCCTGTGAATTATTGCCCCCTTAGTCCACACAGAAAGGGAGGGAAGAGCTAAATCTCATTAAAAGAAACACAAGCCTATGCAAATATTTTAAACAGGCAACGAAAACCCAACAACAAGCAATTGGAAAGACGAAAGACGCTAAATATTTTTGGATGTACAGAAAAAAAAATACTCCACATTACCTCTGGCTGTCTCATGCATCACGCACTTGAAGGGAATATAGTGGAATACAGCGAAAAAGGGTCATTTTCTCTGAGAAATCTTGGGGGCCACCTTAGCATTCTGCTGATCGCCATCCTGATTCAAACATCTTGATCTTTCTAATTACTCCACTCCGGCCAAACTGGGCTGCTCTCTGTGCCCTAAACAAGTTAACTGTACTCTTACCTCAGGGCCTTTGCACACGCTATTCCTGCTGTTTGGATGGAATTCTCATGCACAGTGAGGTTTCTCTGGCCATTTCTGTTAGAGCCCCTTCTCTCTCTGACTTCTCACGGACATTCCCTCTTTCCTCTAGCTTCCTAAAACTTATTACCACCTACATTTATTTATTTACTCATCAGTTAATGTATTTACTGTCTTCCACTGCAGCCCTCCCTGTGTAAGTTCCTGGAGAGAAAGGACTTGTTCTATTCATTGGGTAGCCCCAAGGCTGGGGTCAGTGCAGGCACATTCTAAGCATGTATTATGTGCTAAGCACACATGAGGACATGTTTTGTGGAAGGTGAGAGGGTAGGGGGTGGAGGAGGGAGTTGTGAGGGAGGAGGCTGCAGTGTGTCGCTAGAGCCAAAGGTCTTGAATGACTGGATAAGAAGTTGAACAATCCTGAGAACAGTGGGTCTCTCTTGGAGAGACAATGAAGGTGTCAGAGAATGTACGGCCACAAGACAGTCCCAGGTGCAGGCGATCCTATAACAGCTCCCACGCCCCGCGTGCCTAAAGAACACTGAGCTCTCAGCATAACACTGAGGCGTGGGGTGACTCCACATCCCTCTTACCACCTCCTCCACGCTGATTCTCTCATGCCCCTGTGGTCAGAGAACAAATCTGTCCTCCCACTTTACCTTGTCCAAAGGAATGGAAATATGATCTTAGATATCTGTGGTGCTGGAGCATCGGAGAAGCTCATGTCCTTGCAATAACAATCATTTATGTTAATGACCAGGCACCTGTAGCTGCTCACACGCACGAGCCAGCAGAATCGCCTGCTTTCCCACCAAGACTCGGGACCTGCTCGCTTCCAAAGCTCCAGCTACAGGCGGTGGCCGTGCATGTAAGTCTCCAAATCTGCAGTTCATTAAGCCCTGACTTTGCTACAGTATTATTTTTGAAACTTCCCAATGGTTTGTTGTGAAGGAAAAGAATTCCCCTATGTGACACATGTTGGGTACATGGTGTAACAAATTTGGGGATTTTAGTATCCCTTGACAATTACATTTCTTGCTCTATCAGCTGTTTTAACACATTTTCGTTGGGTTATTTGGGTTTTAATTGTACTTATTGCCAGACACTAGCTAGCACATGGCATTAGGCTCCAAAGTTTTAAATAAGACTTGTTTGTACCATTTATTTTGAGATGCTGTTTTTCACTTCCTATTACTTTTTCCAATAATGTTATTGATGAAGAAGATGGTTTAGACTTTAGAGTGACTCTGAAGCCAGGATCCTTGCTTAGGCGATTATCACACTCTAGCAGTTGGAATGTCTGTGCTTGTGTATGTATTATAATGCGTGTATTATATGTAAACCAGCGATTACTTTTACTTAAGTACATACAGAAATAACCTCAACTGTATATATTTTTGATAGACTCACCCCTGTGATACAACAGACGTGTGGTCTTGTGGCAAATTCTGAACTGAGTTTAGATCAAAGTAAATGACAGAAAGTGGTGTCCGTTGAGGAGTTTCAATGATCAGGTGGGAATTTCCTCTCCAGTTACTTCCTAATGAGCTGAAATCTCGCTGATGTGAAATGACAGGAACTGCAGGGTTTGGTGCGGTTTACCAGGTTTTGCCAAGGGAATCTATATCCCCTGGGCTGGAGGCTGAAGTGTAGAACGACTTTTTGCTCAGGCCTGTGGGAGTACATGTGCCTTGTCATAACACTCCTCCTGGCCTTCTTCCATCTTGAGGATGTTTGTTTCACTGGAAAGATGGGGAAGAAGCTATTAGTAACACCATGTTGATCTTTTGTCGGAGGAGGGGAAATTGAGCCACAGGGTGAAAAGAAGAAGAAGGCTCAGAAAGAATGGCTGATGTGTCTGTGATAACTCTGTTTACAGGGGTAAGAGGTGTCAGAGTGGCATTACTCAGGAGACTGGTTTGAACAGAATGTTGCAAATCACTTTCGAGATTTTTTTTTGGACTTCCCCATATTTTTTGGTGCTTGGAGTCAGGATTACTGGCTTTGGTAATTAATCCTTCCCAGCCTGCATTCTTTGCTACTGAGCGTAGCAGTGATTCAGGGCCCCAACCTGCTAAAGGGAGATAATGCTGGACCTCTGGCACGGAGGCCTCTTCCTCGCTGAGCCAGAGAAACGCTCTCCAGGAGCACAATTGGTAAAATCAACAGAGTTCAGACAGCTGGAGAGGTAACTTAGTATATATACTTTGGGCATTTGAAGGGCATTTTAAGAATATAAAAAAAAAAACACCCATTAGTGTGGAGCACAAAGTTACTTGGGTTTGTGTGTGAGTACAGACATGGGCTCTTAAAGAGCTGTGATCTTTTCAGAGGAGCCACTGATTTCAACATGAGTTTATCACAGAAGATCTTTCATGTCTGCTACATTTGCCTGTTTATTTGGCTTGTGTTCATTTCACAAGAGCCCTGTGTTAATATCACAGCTATGCATGAAGGAATTCTCCTGGTTTGGTTTGACCAGAGCTAAGATGTTTAGGATTATCTTGCGCAATGGACTGTCATTATCTTTGTGTTTCTCTGCAATTAGTTACTACGCCTTTAGACAACCCCTAGGCGTCTAGTGAGATTGTGTTGATAAAATGCTCCCTTTGCTTTTTATAGAGAAAGAGGATCGCTTTTCCACTGTGAGACCAATTAAGTTGTATGAGAAGTCAACAGCAGAGTGGCCCCCTTTTGAAGGAGTTAAAATAAAGGAGCCATGCTTCCTAGCACGGGCACCAGCCCTTGGCACAGAATAGGAACCTTAAAAAACAAGCAAACAAACAAAAGCATTGGAGTGAGTAAATAATATTAAAGAGTGATTTTTCTATTGCTTTAAAATACTTTTATTAGTGACTGAAACAGTGTAACCTAGATTTTTGAGACTAGAGCAGTGAAATATTTTGAGCAAGTTTGCCCTTGTACTTTTCCATCTCCATAAACATGAAAACCTTTCTATTTCTTTGAGTCTGAAGATGGTCTAAGGTGGGCTGGTGCAAGAATGGGAGAAGCATCTCCTGTTTTGAGAAACAAAGGACAGGTATTTTTCCTGTCCCTGCCACGCCGCCTATGGCCTCAGGGCAGCCTGAGTCCCTTTACCATGTCCCTCTCACTCTGTCCTGGAATCCTGGGTCACTCTGTCTGTCCCAGTAGAAGGCACGTTCCTTGGAATGAGGTTTATTTAAATACATCACCTGCCTGTGTATCCCTAGGGTCCACTTGATGCCTGTAACATACTAGGAGCTCAAACATAAGGGATTGAATGAATGATTGAATGGTGGAATTCTGAAAGCCTTTTTGAAACGACTGCATCCCTTCAGTTCTTGTGTGTCTGTGTCTCACCCAAGATGTTACTGCGCTCATCTAATTGTGTTTTTCTTAATATGTTTCATCTAAATTTAGTTTTGTGCTCACGCCCACGACCTTACACCTCATAGCCACCAGTCTCACACACACTCATCACAGTAGCTACACATACTGTAGCTACTTTTTAGATTTTAAAAGTTAAAACAACAGCCCCCAGACTTATTTCATTCCCAGCGGTTTAGCCTCTAATGTCAGACACCTGAACCCTCTGTCAGCGAAGCTCTGGCCTGTGGGTCATGCTCCATATTTTGTTTTTAGGGCTCAGCTTGACCAGTTGTAAACATGGAAAGACATTGGCCCTCATCCTCAAATTCTTTGCTCAATTAAACCTCCTTCGCCTGGCAGGCTCATCCTAGGGCAACCCTCAGAATCCTGACCTTTATTTATAGCCTGAAGTTCCTGGAGACTCAGAGAAGGTGGGTGAGTCATGAATCAAAACCAAAACATAGTTTTCCTTTAGATCAATGTTTCAGTCTTGCCTCATTTTGATGCCAAAAGCCCTAGATTTGGAGTGTGTGTGAGTGTGTGTGTATGGGGGTGGGGGGCGTGGGAGGATGGAGTGTGTGTGTGGGGGGGTGACGGGCGGTGTGAGATGAGCGGACTTCCTTCTGTGCTGTATAGCACACCATGAACTTTAGAGGGAGGATTTGCAAGTTGTTTAAGGTCTAAAATATGTGCTCCCTGCCTTTCTAGTACACGTGTTTGAGGCTGAGAATCTTATCAGTAGATAAGGGCAGAGAGGCTGCCATCCCACATTCCACAAACTCACTTCCAGATGGTTTCGGACTCAGGGGTGAAAAACGCGAGCTCTTCAATCAAGCCAAACAGCCCACACCTTTATTGCCCCATTTGTTTAGCAGCCTGTCAGGGGCCTCCTAACATCTCAGCATCAGCCATGGGGGCAGCTGTTTAATTAACTCCTCCAGGCTGCATTTTGGTGGGGGCAATTCATTTATGATGAAAAACAAATCGAAAGCCCCAAGGGTTTTTTTGTTCTTTCGCTTCTTTAGTGGTTACAGTTATCTGGAGCTTCTGAGTCAGTCCAAATAGCAACGGGGATGGTTTTTTTTCAAAGGCGTCACTTGATCTTTTGTGCTGTTACTTTTTCTTTCTTTCCTTTTTATTTTCCTAAATCAGTCTGGTTATCTGACTTGAACGGGCAGAGATTTCCTTTCCTGGGTGCCAGGAAACAATGGCATTCTTCTGGACTCTGTGTGTGTGTGTGTGTGTGTGTGTGTGTGTGTGTGTGTTGTAGAAATACGACAACTGCAGTATTAAATTCTTATAACAGTGGCAAAGTTACATGTTGTTCTGTCCCAGGTTAAAATTTGGTTGTGAATAATTTTGGGCCAACTGAATTCTAATAAGAATTTTAGAATTGACTGCAAGACACCTCTATGCTATGCCTTAAGGAACACAGAGAAAGAGAACATAAGGTCCCTAGCTTTGAGAAATTTATATGGAAAATATACACTTATATTTTTCTTAACCTTTTTTTATTTGGAAATAAGGCTTAATTTCACTAAGATTTGCAAAGATACTACAGCACCCTTCACCCGTCTTCCTCTAATGCTAACATCTTATATAACCATAATATCAAAACAAATAAATTGATGTTAACACACTACTGCTAAGTAAACTACAGACTTATACACGTTGCCCAGTTTTTCCACCAATGCTCTTTTCTGTTGGAGGTCCAATCAGGATCCCACACATTGCATCTAGATGGCACATCTCCTTGCCCTCCTCCAAATTGGGACAGTTTCTCCGTCCTTCTTGTCCACCATGACCTTGACACGTTTGAGGATAGTGGTCGGGTTGTTTGAAGAGGGTCCTCTATACTCATCCTTTCAGCACCTGCAGAGGCTCGGCCTCTTTTGAATGCTCTCCAGAGGCAATGGGTGAGACTTATAGTCATATGTACTTAGAGCAGGAGCCAAAAGGCCCCTTCATTTTTAAAATGTAGAAAGTAAGGTCTAGCTAGCCCTAGTTGGTTTGGCTCAGTGGATACAGCATCAGTCTGAGGACTGAAGGGTCTCAGGTTCAAATCCAGTCAGGGCACATGCCTGGGTTGTGGGCTCAATCCCCAGTAGGGGGTGTGCAGGGGGCAGCTGATCAATGATTCTCATCATTGATGTTTCTCTCTCTCTCTCTCTCCTTCTCCCTTCCTCTCTGAAATATATACACACACACACACACACACACACACACACACACACATATATATGTTATACACACATATATATATAAAATAAAATCCTATGTAATAAAAGGCTAGTATGCAAATTGTTCTCTCGGGAGTTTGACCACCCGCTATGATGTGTGCTGACCACCAGTGGGTGGCACAGAACAAAGGAAGTCCCTGGCTGGCAGCCGGCAGCCAGGGAAGGAAGGCCCCTGCCGGCAGCCAGAAGGCCCTGATCAGCCCTGATCACCAGCCAGGCCTGGGGACTCTACCCGTGTATGAATTTCGTGCACCAGGTCTCTAGTATGTATATATATATATTATTATATATAATTATATATAATATATATGTATATTAATTATATATATACATACTAGATGTATATATATACATACTTTAAATATATTTATATATATACACACACACACACACACACATACATAAAAGAGAAACTAAGGTCTAGAGAAGAAAATGAAGGACTCACCCTAAGTGCCAGTTAAGGCATCTAAGTGAGATAGCTGGCAGAGGTAGGATTAGAACCAACCCAAGGCCTCCTGACTGCCCAGTAATGTTAGAGTTATTCTTTTTTCTGTTTGGAAACCTGGGGAAACTTGATTCCTGGGGAGTGTGACTTCCAGGGTGCTGCTTTGACGCCCAGAGACTGCATTGCACATGCTTCCCTGAGCCCCAGCACAGAGCCCGCTCAGCAGGCACCATGGAATTACTGGACTGTGCTCCAGACACTCAAAGTGCTGTGAATGGATAAAGAATAGACTCCAAGATAAGAGCTAAAACTGCATAAAGAAGGAAGAACTGAGAAAGTGTGAGTGAGGTCATGAAAAAACACCAGATTCCTACCAGCAGCCTAAGATGCTTATAGCAGAGCCGCCTGGAATAGTGGCTAATGGTTCCCATCCAGTGGCACATAACTTTCTTTACTCCTTTACTCACAATCCTGCCAGAAGGGACCTACCTCTCCCGACCTACCTGTCCCTTGATCTCAGAGTACTTTCTGCCCATCTTGATCCCTGAGACATGAGGGCAGAATGTGATAGTTCTGTCTCAGTTCAGTCTACCCAAGTTCACATACCCTCTGCTAAGGGCCACACAGGACTGAGCAAAGCACTGTTATCCTCATACCTCGGGGTTTTAATATGGGGAGTTAATAATTGAGTCTAATAGTACATCCTTAGCCATCTTGAGTCCTTGTGTAACTAAATCACAGAATGTATTAGAGAACAAATTCATGCCTTATGATTAATGATCAGGAATTTACACTTGGTTTTCAATATTCTGTGCAGTCCCCTTGGACATAGCAGGGCTTTCTCCTGGTATCCTCTGTTGACATTATTCCAGCGTGTACTGGGTGCCACTGAGTGGATTCACCTTTTGCTTTGGAGCAAATACAGAGCAGGAAGGAAAGTAGCCTGGGAATGAAGAGTTCTGGGTTCTAGCTCCAGCTGTCCCACCCAATGATGATGTGACTTGTGGAAAAATGGCTACACCTCTATGTTTCAGAGTTTCTCCCAGCTGTGCTCTTGCAGAGTTCAACCTGATTGATGGTTTTTAAACTGAATAATAAGAAAGAACTTTAGAGGTAGCTCTGGTGGGGGTAGACTTACTGAAGAGGGTCAGTGAAATCTTTGTTGCAAAATATTAAAAACAAAAAGGTTGGAATCATGCTCCAAGTGATGTATTGCATAGCATTAAAAAGTGGGGATTCTGGTCCGTGCTGGTTTTAATCAGTGGATAGAGCCTCAGCCTGTGGACTGAAGGGTTCTGGGTTTGATTCCAGTCAAGGGCACATGCCTGGGTTGTGGGCTCGATCCCCAGTAGGGAGTGTGTAGGAGGCAGCCAATCAATGATGCTCTCTCACCATTGATGTTTCTATTTCTCTCTCTCCCTCTCCCTTCCTCTTTGAAATCAATATATATATTTAAAGTGAGGGGTCTGCCATCATTCAAATTTGCTTTCACATAGTAGTGCAACTACTTACTAGCTGTGTTCCTGGGGCAATTCCATTAACCTTCCAAAGTCTTAGTTTCTTCATCTTTAAAGCATAAATAACAACCATGACACCCTCTGGCGTGGTTGGGGAGGAGTAAATGAACTGTGCAATGAAAAGCGCTTTGCACAGGCATCGGGTGCATTTTAAGGGTGTTATTACTCATCAAAGTTCTTGCACCCATAATGGTCTGTGCTCCTGAGAGCTGGCCCCGGTGACCATCTTCTGCAAGGTCCAGGTGCCTTCTAAACCTGAGCTGTCAGTCTGTGGTAGGACAGGAGGTCACCCCAACCCCGGAAGCAGGAGAAGGTTTATGAACATGCTTCTGAGTCTTCAGAGCTTGAGAGCTTGTGAGAACGTGATGGAACTTTCCTCTGACTGACACAGGACGGTGGGGAGGAGAGACCTGGAATGTTTCTGTCCTTGGCCCCCTTTTACTTTTCTTGCCCCGACTGTGCAGGACTATTCCAGGCCCATGTATTTTGGGAGCCATAATGAGGTGCTTCTCATCACACCTTGCCATTTTCAGGCAGCTTTTACTAGCCGCCTGGACACGGGGACAACCTAGTAATTTAAGAGCTATAGTGGACTGGGCTGGAAATAGAGGCCGGAGCTGCAGCCGGGTGAGGTGGGAATGGGGGGGATTTCTGTTCTCCCTTTCCTAAAAGGGGGAGGCTAAAATGGCTTACAGTCACACCCAGAAATCTTCACAGAAGATGAGAAAGCAAATTTTCTCCTTTCTGTACCACACCGTGCCTGGAGAGGACTAAAGAATGGATGATCTAAGCAGCAAAGAACCAGTTTCAGTAGATGTTGGAACCATGGGCTCTCTTCATCAGTCAAAGAGTAGGGGCTGTCCCCATTTCCCCATCATGAATCATGCTGAGCTCAAGTTCTACTGGAAACGGGATGCATTCAAAGAAAGTCAAGCTGTCACATCAGCCTCTGAGGCAAATACTTCTAAATGCCTTCACATTCCAAATGACCCATCCTTCAGTCTTTGCCTGCAGCACACAACACTCTAGAGCAGCGGTTCTCAACCTGTGGGTCGAGACCCCTTTGGGGGTCGAATGACCCTTTCACAGGGGTCGCCTAAGACCATCAGAAAACACATATATAATTACATATTGTTTTTGTGATTAATCACTATGCTTTAATTATGTTCAATTTGTAATAATGAAATTGGGGGTCACCACAACATGAGGAACTGTATTAAAGGGTCACGGCATTAGGAAGGTTGAGAACCACTGCTCTAGAGTTTCAAAGCTCACCTTCCTGGACATGATTGCCCAGAGCCTGGGCACTTTCCTCTTTAAACTCTGAAGCCATGAAATAATTTTATGGTGCAAGTATTTCTGGATCCACAGTCTTGCACCCAGAAAGTACCTATTTTCTGATACCCTATTGTAGAATCTTTGCAAAAACCGAGTGCATCTGGATGTCTAATTCAAAGCACCTCACACGTTCCCTTCTCATGTGGTCGGGGGGGGAAGGAGAAACAGGCTGCACACTAACATTTTGCTCAAGTTTTCAAACAAGAATGTTGTCCTGACTTCAAACCCAGGATAAAGGAAATGCTTGTCTCCAGGAGCTTGACACGTCTGCGGTCATATTTCAGATACAATTAGCCCCCACTGATGGTGGTGGTTGATCTAGCCAACGAGCAGCTAATCTTATCTGCGGTTCACAAATGGCTCAGATGGTAGCTTGTGACTTTGATTACTGGAAGGCTGGACCCCATCAGACAGCTTTGCTCCAAACAGTGGTCCTTTCAGCCTCCTGCGCCTGCAGATCAAAGCACTCTCCCCTCTCCCTATCTGCAAGGAAGCTCATTAGAGGGAGGCTGTCAGGGTTATAATCATGCAACAGTTTTACTTCTGGGTTATAACGCTTTCCCCTCCTTAGCAGCCTGTGAGGTCCAAAGTGAGAGGGATAAAGGAGGTACCGATGACATCTGATACATTTAATAGGCTCACTGGTGGCTGCCTGGGCCCCAGCTCTCTGCCACTGCTGCCTGACTGACTTCTGAAGGCTTCCCCTCCCCAGACCTATAGAGATCATACTTCAGTCCTGAGGGAGAGCCCTCTATTGTCCCTTAACAGTCGCTTTACTTTGAGAACAGAAGCAACTAACATAGAAGCCCAAAGATCTTCCTTTACATTTCTTCCCTTTCACTCAATACCTGAGTGAACTGAGGACATTTTGCTGTAATCTTCAGTTTCCCTTGTGAAATATGCAAATGAAGACTTTTCTTATTGGAATTAATGAACAGTTATCCAAATTCCCCTCTCCCAGAAGCCTTCTATTAAGTCCTTCCTCTCTCCTCCGCAACCCCTCCCTACCTGAGTTAAAGCACCTCCATGCCGAGTCACTGCCCCCTCATCTCTATTCCCATAGCTCTTAGGGTTTCCACGAACACTTCACTACTCATGCCTGCTTTCCTACCAACTTGCCTTTTCCTTCCCAAGAGACAGTAGAATCCTCAAGGCATAGGGGTCTGAGGCTCCTTATACCAAAGGCTGCCTCCACCTGATACTCAGCTGATACTGAAGGAGTGTTTGTTGTTCACAATGAATAAAGTGCTGCATACATACCTGGTTTGCAAAGCACAATGGGAGGGGCTGGTATTTCTTATTGGACATAGAGCCTTTAGGGCTTCATGGGCACCCGTGTCGATGATGACCCAGTAGAATATTCTGGGGTGGAGCCCAAGAGTTTACATGTCTAACAAGTTCCCACTTTGAGAACCACTGGTATAATCCACTCTTCCTATTTATAGGTGAAGAAACTGAGGCTGAGATTGGAGAAGGGGCTTGTGCAAGGTCATGTGATTAGTCCAAGGCACTTGATGTGTTCTTATTTCTAGTAGTTGATTAAAGTAAACTCTGTCTCATGTTGGGGTGTGTGTGTGTGTGTGTGTGTGTGTGTGTGTATGTGTGTGTTTTGAAATGTAGAGGGAATAGGTCTTTTTGTTTGTTGTTAATCTGTGACTAGCTTCTTAAGGCTTCAAACTTGGGTCTTTTCATTATAAATCTCATGATCATTTCACAACACGGCCATTTCACAACATGCCGCTTTCATGTTAAGAAGCGCGGTAGTCATGCTGCCAAGAAGCTGGCTCAATTGTTATCTCTATTTGTCTCTTTTATCCCTTAGATTTATTGGTGCTGTTAGCAGTATCTGAGGAGAATGCATAGGGGAGCCCAGCTCACAGGAAAATGAGAGGGACTCTGAGAACCGCAGGGCAGGCCTGGTCTCTCCAGCACTTGCCCCGGAGGAACCTAACTCAGGCCCTTCCCCATCCACGCCGGTGGGAATGCACAGCTCTTGTCAGGAGCTGCCATTACCCACAAGAATGAGAAACAGCCCTGGACTGTGGGGGTGGGAGGGTTAGAGCTGGAATGGCCTAGGTTTAATGTGGGTTTGAAGTCATCTCCTGGGTGAGGTAAAATTGCTTAAGGGATGAAACATCAGGGAGACTCAGTTTGCTACTCTGTAAAGTAGGAAACATGTCTATTTCACAGGGTTATTGTAAAACTTTTAAAAAGTAATCTTTAAGCTTCTTATGCTTCCCAAAACAAACCCAGAGCTTGGCCATCCCATCTTTTCTTTCTTCCTCTCTTCACGCCCTCCCCACCTTCTCCCACTATCAGCTAGAAACCAACACTGGCATAACAGGAGTGAAAAATGTAACCCAGCTGGAAAAATAAGCGAAATACACTGTTTTTAAAAACAAAACATACGTTCTTCTGATTTACTTGCTGTTATTTCCTCAACATTAATTTAGCTATGTATTATTTTTCATGGAAATCCACTTACAACTTTTAAGAAAGAAATGTTTTGTAGTTAAAATAATTAGCTTTTCATTAACTGTAATTTGGGAGGCATTAGCACTAATTGCTATTATAATGGAATTTATGTCTGACACGTTATAGTTCATGTGATGACAGAGAGCCAAGCCCTCCCCCGGAATCGGGGACAGGCTTATCAGAATATTAATCTCCTTCAGTTGCTCTTTAAAAGAATAAATAACTAATCAGTCACTGACTGCTAATATAATATATAACCCTTCTGCGAAGATGTATTAGAATTTGAGCTTCAGCAGAATATATTTATTTAACTGACAGAAATCATGACTCTAATTTGTTTTAAGTGACAATGCAGTAAAAAACCAGACTAGCTATAATGCTTGGAAAATTGAAATTTTTGACTAATTATTTTTTTAATTAAACTTTGTGAGAAATAATGAATTCCTCAATGACATTTTAAGCATTGAACATCTCTCAGAAATTTTTGCTGATCACCCAGTCTTAGTAAGTGGTCACTAAGAAACTTTCTTAGATCCGTGTTAGGCTTATTATTAGAGTACAATTATTTTGACCATCAACTCTCATAGCATCTAATTTCAGATGCAAAAGTTCTGAAAATTTGGGCAAATGTTTTGTTGACCTGGACTGAAACTAACTGTTTTGATTATGAATAAATCTTAGATATTACTCAGCTTTGTTGTAATTCCTTTTTTCTCTGGAATAAGGGGAATAAGATCCCATTGGGAGAGAACAATTAATTCACCTTAATTCTGGTTAATTTGGTGTTTATGGGTGTACTCCAACAGCAAGTGTAATCTCTATCCGTCTATTTCATCAGGATAATACTGAATTCCAACTAACAGAATCGGGACTAGCTGTTCTCTTCTGGGAAGCAGCAGGCCATTCTCAGACAAGGTGTGTGTGAGAGTAGCAGCATCCTAGAGGGGGGCCTGTTTCCATGTGGAGGGACTTTTGGCCAATGTAACAAAGTAACTCCCCAGCCCTCTCTACACTTCATTCCTTTGGAGGAGGAGGGAGTTATCCAATTGGTGAGCTGGGAAAAGAAATTGAACCCAGCATCATCAACTGTCTCTTTAGAAACCAGCCTGGAGAAATAAGTGGAATACACTGTTTTTAAATACCATCTGGTTTGCTCTCAATTGTTTGGAGAGCAAACTTGGATCAGGCCCAGGCTCGAAGAATTGTTAAGCACTGCCTATTACTGGGTGGTAAACGTGTCTAAAAATTTGGGTGAAATATTCACAAAGTTCTGTTCTCTAAGTATCTTGTGAATCAATTCAGGATGGAAGGGGCATTTGGTTGCTTTTTGGGTCTCCTGTCAAACCCTGGGAGAGTCTGTGGGATCCCTGATTCTCTGGGGCCTGAGGCAGGCAGCTCCAGACTCATGCGTGGACACTTGGACCATGCCAGGGCTCAGGAAAGATGTGATTGACTCAAGATTGAACAGAGAGCAGGAGACTCCTTGTGATTATTTCCCGGTGTTTATTTGTCTAGTAAGGCAAAAATAGGTTCTGTGATTTCATGTCCTATTCATACAATCCATCCACACCTCCAGTGTAGGTATGTGTCTTCCCAGCCTTCTATTCCCTTTAGATCAGGGCTGCCCTCAGAGATGGGGTGAACAAGAGAACATGACATCCCAGTCTGTTACTGAGCTGTCCTGACGAAGGAACAAAGGAACACGGATGTCTCATGTGGAGACAGCAGCCACAGTTGTCCTTTGGGTGCATGCCCTTAGCTGCCCTCCAAATATAGATGGGCCTTGATATGTTCTCTGAATAATTATCTTCTTGGGAATGGAGCTGGGACAGCAAGTACAAGAATGGCTCTGAGCTTTGCTCTGAGCTAGAAGTGGTCCCTGAGAGTCCCAACTGAATGATGCTGCAAACAGTTAGAGAAGGGAAAGACTCCTCCAGGGACTAAGCTCTGGCTGCCAGACACTTCCCACGACCCACCCTCCACTTGGTGGGCTTCTCCCTGAGTCTGACGGTGGCTCACATGACCGTGTGATTCTGCAGAGAAGAATTTCACCCAGAGAAAGGGAGCTCACAAACTGTCACTTCTGTGAGATGTGGTTACTGAGGACTTCCCTGCCTGTGTTGTCAGGGTTGGCGATGAGACCGGGAAGCCTGTTCATGAACTAAACTGAGGTGACCAGATCCTTCTGCTGCCACTGGGGATGTTGAGGGTGAGAGAAAAGTCAGTGGAGTCCTGATTGTTAAGAATCTGGTAGGGCTTCCTCGTGCCTGATTTCTAGAGGATTACTTCTTCTTATTCTTTTTTTAATCCTCATCCGAAGACATGCATAGAGATAGTGAGAGAGAGAGAGAGAGAGAGAGAGAGAGAGAGAGAGAGAGAGAAAGAGAGAGAGAGAGAGAGAGAGAAACATTGATCAGTTGCCTTCTGTATGTGCCCCTACCAGGGATTGAAACTGCAACCTAGTTATGTCCCTGACTGGGAATCAAATGGGCAACCTTCTGGTTCACAGGGCGATGCTCAACCTACTGAGCCATTCCAGCCAGGCTTGGGGATTATTCCTTTAGGAACCATTATGTATCTTAAGACAACTTCCTATTTGTTGACAACCCAGTTTATATTAGACACCATGCTTGGCAATTTCATGTAAGTTATTTTTTTAATATTTTTATTGATTTCAGAGAGGAAGGAAGAGGGGGAGAGAGATAGAAACATCAATGATGAGAGAGAATCATTGATCGGCTACCTCCTGCACACCCCGCACTGGGGATCGAGCCCGCAACCCAGGCATGTGCCCTTGACCGGAATAGAACCTGGAACCCTTCAGTCCGCAGGCCGATGCTCTATCCACCAAGCCAAACCAGCCAGGGCTCATATAAGTTATTTTGATTTCTTACAGCAACCCTGTAAACTCAAGTCCGTTGTTTACATTTTCATAAAGGAACTGGAGATCCGGGTGGTTAAATAATTCACCCCAGTGTGCTCACAGGAACAGAATGTCCAATCAGGGCTGCCCAACTTTAATGTCTAGGCTGCCTCCACGACCCACGCTGCCTCTCCCAGGAGCACAAAATGTACGGGAACTGAGAACTGACAAGCAGCTAGCACCGTGGGCTGGAGCCCGGCTGGGCTGGGATGCCTCCCCCTCTCAGGCCAGCAGCACCGGATGGTGAACCTGCCTCTTATCTCCCAAACTCTACTGGGCACCTGCTTATCTGCAGATCCGCCACTCCCTCCTCCGCAGCCTCACCCCCACCGATTGCGTTTTTGATTTAGCTATTTGTTCCACCCCGATGGCAGCATGTGGCTCCAGGAAGCCAAGCTCCTAGGCCAACAGGAGGCTTCTGCCTGGGACGTGCCAAAGAGTCTGATCTCTCGCCTATGAAGTACTTTTCAAACTATTTGAGAAAGCTCTCTCCCCTCTGCTGCCCCATGTCTTTCCCGTGGAGAGCCTGCTTCTTTCTTTGAGTCCCAAATGGAACGTGTGACGGGCCTCCAGGTTCTCAAAGGCCGAGTGCACCTTTTCGGGGGCACGCCTTCTCCACGCAGTTCTCGCCAAGTCAGCCTGCAGAGCGATCACGTAACTGAAAGACGAAATTAGGCAGCGCTGGCAGGCCTCTGGCAGCAAGGAGCCCTCTGCTCGTGTTTTTCATTGAAAAGCATATAGAATTACCTTATTGTTCCAGATATTAGCTTTCTGTGCCCAGCGCGTACATATTTAAACAGCATAACAAATGTGCTGGATTACAAAGCACCTCCATGCCACCAAGGCCTCTGGGGTGCCAAGGCCCAGAGACATCCTTCCAAGTTTCCTTCCCCTTCGTCTCAGTGCCCGGGTGGGCCAGGCCGCCGAGTGTAATAGCAAGCATTCTGGGGATTTTTCAGGCCCCGTGTGTAAGTCAACTTTCAGTTGACTGTGACAGCTGCTTGCAAAGGAGCGAACCCCCCACTCCTACCCCTCCCTGCACCACCAGCACGTCTCATGCCTCAGGCCAGGCAGGCTCCGTGCGGGGCTCTCTGCCACCCTGGGCTCCGGCTCCAGACGGTCCCCTTGCTTGCTCTGCAGAACGTTATCACCCTCGTGGCTCGGGGTTAAGGGTTGGGGTTGGGGTACTGTTAGTGTTTTCATCACTTGGGGAAATCTACAGTCTGACGATCACCATGCCTGCGGATCAAAGGCGAGGCGCTATCTTGCTGCCGGGTGTGCTGTGACTCTGAGCACGGTCCTGGGGCCTGACCCCAAGGTGAGCTTGGGAGGGAATGAGTCTCCAATGACGGAGGTCTAGGTGTGGGCTCACGTACGATGGCGTTCTAAGAGCAAAGCGTGTCCCTTCCTTTTATCTGGCCTCACCATGCCTGGCCTGAAAAGCATGGAGAGCTTGGAAGCTAGTGTTGGATTGACATGGAGGGAGGCGTGTCGCTGTGTAGAGAGATTGGCCTGGGGAGGGAGGGGCTGTGTATTAACATCCTAGGGCTGCCACGGGTCCGCTTTCTGACTTGGGCTCAGACCCAAGCTCCCATCACACTGACCCTCAACTGGTATTTGCACCAATAACGGCCCCTCCCAATTCTGTGCGCACGGGGGAGGGGGGGGTACCCCTATGATGGGGATAATGTGCTCTATCTTCCTGCAGGGGAAACCCAGCCTTTATCTCCAAGGCTCCACTCTCTGACCCGGGAGCATGTTCATACTCCCTTAAAAGAGGACCCTGGCCCTAACCGGTTTGACTCAATGGACAGAGCATCGGCCTGTGGACTCAAGGGTCCCAGGTTCGATCCCAGTCAAGGGCATGTACCTTGGTTGCAGGCACATACCCAGTAGGGAGTGTGCAGGAGGCAGCTGATCGATGTTTCTCTCTCATCGATGTTTCTAACTCTATTCCTCTCTGTAAGAAATCAATAAAATATATTTTTTTAAAAAAAGAGGACCCTGTCCCTTCCTCTGCCATCCCACTGTTAACCTTTTATTGGGGTGTTTACCACCAGCCGTTGTTTGTGTGTGTGTCACTGTGACATGGTGGCACCTTGGGGGGACCTATTTGCTCTGTTCCTGTGATGGCAGCTGGCAGGCAGAGCGCCTAGGCATCAGGTAAATGGGTGCAGATGAGAGAACAGGTAGATGAAAGGACGAAGGGTCCGCTGCCTCCTTGGAGGAAAAGCACCCCCTTTGGATGCAGGCGTGTTTCTGCAGGAGGCGATGGCCCTGCTCCTCGGGCTGCTCCCGTTGTCCCACCGTGTCTGCAGTGGCTGGAGGGGGACCTGCTCTCTCCAGGTGTCAGCTCCCCTCCTTCTCAGATTCACATGGTGTCCACTCAGCACTTTTGGTTCAAGGCCGTAGGCCTCACGTTGGTTAAAGCGTGGAGTTTCTCACTGGAAGATGCTGTGGCCCCTCACGTCCTAATGCCTCACAACTTCGGAAAGTCTCTACGAGGCCGTGCCTCTCCTCTCTGTACAAGATGCAGTTCTTATCCCACCAGATCCACGCAGCTTCGCCAGCCTTTCCTCTGGGTCTTGGCCATCCTCTTTCGATGAAAGGCCTGAGCAGGAGCTGGAGCGGGTCCCATGGTTATGGTGCCACGCTGCTGCAGCGGTTGCTCTCCGCCAAGGGTTGAGCATCCCTGTGCACGATGCCTACTCAGAGGGAGACTCACCCCTGGGGGCCCCGGCCCAGGGAAGCCAGATGGCACAATCCAGGCGTGAATAGGTGTTGACCAGTGGTAGACCGTGGACAGGAGAAAGCCATTGGAAAAGTTATTCTTTCTTCCCAACCTCATGTATTACTTTGAGACAAGGTAGTTCATACTGTGTGTCTCTCTCAAGATGATGGGAGAGGAAAAAACGGCCATCCACGCGTGCCGTGCAGCTGTGTCCAAATGGGCACCGCACACCCTCATCTTTGCATGTGTCGCTCCCTGGCTTCTCCTCTTGCTTCTGTGCTGGTTCTCTGGGGTGCACTCCAAGTGTTAGCAAGCAAGCTTTTGCCTCTGATTTTGAGGGAACCTGAACTAAGACACATCCCTGGCCAACTCTGGTTAGCTTGACCTTCTTTGCACTCCCATAATATTGTGTGCATCTCTCTCACTTTCCACACAATATCGCAAGTATCTGTTTACGGGCCTCTTTCCCCTTCCGGATCATGTATCTCTGGAAGGCAGACACCACACTGTATACTTTTGAATCTCTGGCACCTACCACAGCGCCTGGCATAAATTAGAACTCTGAAGATAATAAATATCTGCCAGATGACTAGCCATCAAAGAAAGTTAGATTTCCCCTGATCAGGGAGACAGACCTAAGGAACATTTTAAATGGCTTCCCATTCAACGTGTGGTCTCTTTTGGCTTCACCTACATTGAGTCAGGGATGATGCTAGCAATCACATCATACTACAAGATTATAATTATATCCAATAATTTTATAATAATTACAACAATAAGCTTGGAACCTATATGCTACCATGCTGTTAGATATGTCACATACCTACCTTCATTACCACAGCAAGCATATTAGGTTGTCATCATATACGTGGGACCTTTTGGAAATGTAGCTGGACAGCTTGTCTTCTTGAGGGTATATTAAAGGTTATTTAAATTATAGTGTTTTTTGTGTTTTTTTTAATATATTTTTATTGATTTTTTACAGAGAGGAAGGGAGAGGGATAGAGAGCTAGAAACATCGATGAGAGAGAAACATCGATCAGCTGCCTCCCGCACACTCCCCACTGGGGATGTGCCCACAACCAAGGTACATGCCCCTGACCAGAATCGAACCTGGGACCCCTCAGTCCACAGGCCGACGCCCTATCCGCTGAGCCAAACCGGTCAGGGCTAAATTATAGTTTTAAAATGGGATTTTTCTTAGTGGTTAATACTGCCAACTGACACATAGTGCCCAATGGCAGAACTGCTTTAATAAAACAACAACCAACACCTCACTTCATTAATTAACAAAAGGTGACTTTATCACCATCACTCTCACTTCACTTTTGCCCGTATGAACATGCAGATATATTGGGACAGAGCCTCTGGACCACAGACTGGTCACCTCTGTCACGCCACTTCTCCTCGGTTCCACTGAGGTCAAGGAACTCAGCAAATGTAACAGAGGGATTTACGACCAAGGCATAGAGGGCAATAACGGGATTCCACGTTGGGTTTACCCTGTTCTATAAACCTTCTGAAATCATAGAAATGTTTTGCATTTTAGAAGTGTAGTTTTTAGGGTAAGTTCTATATCAAATTCTCAAAAGGGTTAAGAATTCCTGATGCTGATTCTGTGTGACCCAACATCTTGGGGTGGGCTGTGAAGAGTGGGGTCAGGTGTCTCTGCCTTGGAGAGCCCGGCTGGTCAGTTGAGCTCTGAATGACCTGGGATCCTGGGAATAAACTCACTCGCCTGATATGTCTCTCTTTAGCCACCTGAGTTGAAGCTTAAGCACGGAAGGAGTTCACAGTATTTGCATTTCTCTCTCTGAAGCTGTTAGGGTCTGCAGGACTTACCCTTGACTCTGGGATCGGCCTCTCTTGTGGCTCTGTTGTCAGGATTTCATGTTATGATGTAATCCAGCACAACTTGTCCAAAACGATATCAGATTTATTCCATTTGTTAAAAGGGAGATATCACTAGTATGGGCCCTTTTGGCAAAATCTCAACTCCTCGTTCTAGGCATGGTTTCAATCACCTGTTGCTAAGATACTGCAAAAAATATTATCTGTTTTTAAATGTTTCTTTTTAATTGAATAAACTGTTGCTTTGAAATATCAGTGCAAAGGTTAACTAGGTCTTTGAAATCATATATATATCCTTTTCCCCAGCAGAGATATTTCTGAGCACTTTAAGTGGAGCAGCTGCTATCTCAGTGGAGTCCCTTGATGGCATTTTTAAATCGCACAGAAAGGACACTCATAGCACAACTGGGGGACGGAAATAGCAGAGAGAAAGAGACTCAGTCGGGTCAGCGCACTCTGCCCATGCTGGCCATAGTCATCGATTCTGTCGCAAAGGCTTGAGAGAGAGAGCAGGCCCAGGTCCACCATCCCGATTAGCAACCCTGGGAGCCGGATTCTGAGTGTTTGGATTTCCGAATGGTAATACAGTGCGTGTATCCCGAGAAGGGTGTGGGCCCACACCTCCTAATCAAAATCATTGATATTTGGGTGACAGAGCATTTTAGTTTTTACTCTAAATTTTCATACCAAACTCTGGTCAAGTGAGTTTGCTGAAACTTATGAAGACACTTGGGCCTAAAGAGCATTTTTTATTTTTCATGTTACAAATGAGTGATCATAGACCATTAAAATTGAGAGAAACTCCAGGGTGTATACGATTCAGAATAATTTCAGGACCAACTAAGACCCCAAATGGCCCAGGCTGTAGCGAAGTTGGGAGCCAGGAGTCCAAGTGGGTGGGAAAGACTGGAAGGCATGGATGCAACATTCAATCAAAGGCCAAACTCGGCAAAGTCAGCAGTGGCCAGCAGGGAGGGACGGAGGTCTAGGACTCTGGATGTCACTTGGAAAGACAGGTAAGAATTTAGAATCACTGAACTTCTCCTACAAACCTCCTAAATGCAAACGTTTCTCTTATTCCACACTGTTCTTGCATTAGTCCAGACCATCTCTCTAGATCAGCGGTTCTCAACCTGTGGGTCTCGACCCCTTTGGGGGTCGAATGACCCTTTCACAGGGGTCGCCTAAGACCATTGGAAAACACATATATAATTACATATTGTTTTTGTGATTAATCACTATGCTTTAGTTATGTTCAATGTGTAACAATGAAATTGGGGGTCACCACAACATGAGGAACTGTATTAAAGGGTCGCGGCATTAGGAAGGTTGAGAACCGCTGCTCTAGATCTTACAACAGTCTCTTGACTTCTTCCTGCTTCCTTCTAGTCTTTTGACCCAATCAGTCTTACATATCTGCCTCCATTGTGACCATTCTATATGCAAATCTGACCTTGCCACTTCCCCAGTGAAATGTTTCCGTGGCTTCCCATGACTGACAGAGTAAGTTGCTGAATGATAGGGTCCTGTCCTGTCTCTGTCTTATCTCTCAGCTCTCACTTCCCACCTTAGGCTGTAACAACACAGTCGTCTTTAGCTCATGATGACTAAGGTCTCTGCCTTTGGAATGCTCTCTGCAACACTTGCTTCCTCACATGGCCAGTTCTTACCTGCTCTGCAAGATTGGCATCAGTTACCTTCTGTCCTAGGCCCCGGGCTGACCCAAGTGCCTCCACAGTTATCCCGTACCTATGTCAATGCAGTTAGCATTTTTCATAAAAATGTCCTGTTTGTGCACTCTTCCATCTGACTATGAACTTCCTGAGGGCAAAATCCATTCTCTTGTATCATATTACCTCTCAGGGTTTAGCACAGGGCTTGGGACATGGTTTATGTTCAGACAAAAGCTATTGAACTGTGGAAGGAATGTCAAGGCAGGCAAAATTGTGGAATCCAGGCAATCAGAGAACAGGAAGAAGCAGCACTTGTGAACAGTAATTCCCGGGTGATATAAACAAGGATGAGTTCCTATCCTGGAGTGTTGGAAGTGTTGTGAGATGGGCTCTTGAGTTATTCTGAGACAAAGAATAGGACCTGTTATTTCCTTTGCCCCTAAGGATATGGCAAAAGAAAGCAGTTACTTTAACCAAAAGGAAGGGATTTCCTTATGGTGAGGGTGGATGGGTAAGGGCATGGCTTTAAGAGAGCCTTTTGACAATAGGCCTTGGGCATCTATGGGCAACTATCTAAAGGAGTGGTCAGGATGAGTACGGTAAATTGGCTTGTCATGGTCCCTAAAATACAATGCTTTTGGTTGGAGTTTCTTGCTGCGCTCCCCCCTCTGTGGAGTAAGCTGGATTGTGTCACATTGAAGTCACGTTGTCATGATGCCTTAGGGATTTTAAGCAGAGCCCACAGAAGTCAACTGTGATGGAGTAGAAACAGCACTGGTCCAAAAAACAGAAGTCCATCCAAATCCTGGGCCTGAGATTTACTGTGCCCCTAGGAAATTAGTTACCATCTCTTTGTCATCAGTTCTTCTTCCATATAAAATGGAGATAGTACCAACCTTAAAGGACTGTTGTAAGTATTAAATGAAAAAGATGCGTGAATTCATCTGTCAAATAATATGCACTCAAATTTGTGTGGATGCTTTACAGATTTTGTTCCCTGGATAGTCGGTATAAAAAGAGATAAAACAACATTCTATTTATAGGCTCGATTTTTGATGTTATGGTAAGGAAAGATCTTACTTTCATTATTGCAAAGTCATTAGAACAAAAATTCTCAGGTACTTTGGTGTAAGGTGTTGAGTGCTAATGGCTGTCCTTGTCCACTGGCCTGGCCTTGCTGTGCACTGGAAGCCGAGGGCACCGTGGTTTTGGAGGTGGTGATGGCTCACACCTGGATGTCCAGGACAGACTGCTCACCTGGCCCTGAGTAGAAGTCGGACAAAGTGAAACTGATTGTTTAGGAGTCTGGACAGGAAATCTTGCTTTTCCTTTTTCTAATCTGAAATGTGTATAACTTTAAATCGATTACAAACAGCAGACTGTCCTGGACACTGTGAGGGGATATAAAGAAGCATTATTTTTCTCCAATACTTTATGAAAGCATATACACATAAGGTTTGATAAGATGGACAATTCAGATGGTAAATAATTTTTTTAACATGACGCTGAACAAGTCTCTTCTTCCCAAATTACCCCAGACCGAATAATTCAGGCATGGATTTTTAAAAATATATATTTTATTTATTTCAGAGAGAAAGGGAGAGGGAGAGAAAGATAGAAACATGAATGATGAGAATCATTGATCAGCTGCCTCCAGTATGCCCCCTACTGGAGATGGAGCCTTGCAACCCAGCCATGTGACCAGATCAAACCCGGGACCCTTTAGTCCACAGGCTGATCCTCTATCCACTGAGCCAAACCAGCTAGGCACAGGCATGTTGTATTAGATAGGAAGGTGTTCTGCTATAAGTAATAGTATATAAACATCAGTGGCTTAAATAAAAGGATTTTATTTTTCTCATGAACCAGGAAGCCTGAGGTCAGCGATCATTGGCCTTGGTTCAGTGTTTTGATAATGTAAAGGCCAATTTCTCTGTGTTGCTCCTGTCCCATGTGACAAAGGATTAGGGTATCCATTTTAAAAGAGTCCAAAAAAGAACGTGCATGCTTTTGAGAAGATACTCCTCCCCTGGGGTGAGGAATGGTAAAATAAATGACTCACAAGATTTGCCATATGCGGATGGATATTTGATTACAGCCCAATAGCCCGGCTCTCATTTCTACATCAGAGCTTCTCCATCTTCAAACTTGTGAACAAGGCTGGGAATGGATGAAAGGGGAAAGGGCCTGTGACAACCACCTATTTGTGACTTTCCCTTTGAGCTCACTGGATGAGCCTGGATTCTACAGAGAGACTTCCTAAGAAGGCTTGGAAACAAGGAGACAGGAATGTCATAATTGGCCTAAGTTAATCATAACTCATCATTTGAGTCTTATCACATTGCTGCTCTGAACAAATGTGGGCATCTTCTGACAAAGAATTAAGGTGGCATGAGTGTCCCCCATTGTCAATATGTGTTGCACTCGTGTGTATCCTTCTAGTCAGTTAATGCCTTAAGTAGTGAAGCCTTAATCAATTGCTTGAGTGATGTTTTTCTCTCTCTCAATAAACTAATAGCTCCTGGAATGCAGAAACTGTGTCTTATTTTCCCTTCTCATATAGAATTTACTACAGGGCCTAGGACATAAATGTTGCTTCATGTTCTATTGAAGGTCATTAAATTTAGCACCTTGAACAGAACATGTTAAATTATAGACGTCTAGGATTACAATACTAGAGTATCAGAGTTTAGAGGTGTGAGTAATCACATGAGATTTGGGATGGGGAAAAAAGACAAAAAAGGTTTCCCAGAAGATAATAGATTTTAAAGTATTCCTCGAAGAATGAATAGAGTCCATGTCTGATTTAGTGTTAGTACCCATGCCACTTAGGACAGTATGTCTCAGTAGTGAGTTTTTTATATGTTTGTTGAACTGGGTTACATTTGGGTAGAAGGGGGCTTTGCAAGTAAAGTTCAGGTAGAAGTGCACACAGGCGTTTCTCCTTCTTCCCCGTAGCTGCCCCATTCCTTCTCTTTGATTTCCCTATCTCTGCTAATCTTCAAGCCTAAGGTCACAGTGTTATCTGATGTTCAACCCTCAGGTACTCCGAGGCTTTGAGGCTTAGTGGAGCATATTGTTGACTCTGGGCTGAAAACAGGGCTGTTTTCCACCTGCATCTGTTCAGAGATCTGGTATGCATCCAATATTAATTTGAGGCATACAGATGACAGAGCTGGCAAATATAAGAGCAGTTACTTTTGGACAAACTGAGTTGAACTGTCGTCCTTTGCTGGGAATGCCTGTTATCCAGAGGCTGAATGGATCTCTGGTTTTAAAGTCTTTAAGAAGACTCTTCACTCCCAGCATGTGACGCCATGTCAGCCTCTGCTTTATCTTATGAGGTCATGTCAGCCAAGTTAAATTTACTGGGCCATTCAGTGGGAGCTGTAGACCACATGGGCAGACATATTATTAGCAGTTACCTATTGATTTGAAACCAAATAGCAATGGAAATCTTACTGAGTTGGTTCACTTCGTGTGAACATAGGTCCATAATCATCAAGGTTTTGTAATTTTTACAAAGCAAAAAAAAAAAAAAGAAAAGAAAAGAAAGAAAAAAAAACACAACCAACAACAGAATTCCTTAAAATCTATCTGTTTCCAAAATATTTCAGCAGCACATTTCCATCATGGAGATGCTCCTTTGGCTAGAGGAGGGACAGAGTGGGTAGAGAATTAGAGACTATTGGAATTGTAGGAAAGCTGCAGTTAACTCAGAAGAGTTTGCCACCTCTAGTCCAGGTACCTTGGTCATGTCCAAGCAAGGTGTCTTCACTGCATGTGTCAGTCAAGACTCAATGGCTCTTATATGGGGCCCTCTTCTCCTAGTAGAATTGATAATTTAGAGATCTTCTTTCTGTAAAATATAACTACTCCATTTATTCAGCATGATTTTCTAAAAATGTGTTTCATATGGTAAGCACTGAATTCCTTATACTTTTACAAATATATATTTTTTAGTGATTTCAGAGAAGAAGGGAGAGAGAGAGAGAGAGAGAAAGAAAGAGAGATCAGTGATGTGAGAGAATCATTGATTGGCTGCCTCCTGCAGTCCCCATACTGGAGATGGAGCCCACAACACGGGCATGTGTCCTGACCAGGAATTGAACTGTGACCTGCTGGTTCATAGGTCAACTCTCAACCACCGAGCCAAGCTGGCCAGGCTCCATATGCTTTTGAAGCTTAGAACTTTTAATAATTATTACATCAATGTGGCCTGGCAAAATGAGTCTGCCACTTCCCATGATGATATATTCTATAATAGATAAGACTGTATGAGTTAAAAATTGCATCTGACTGTTGATAAAAATGATGTGAAATAACAGTGTCTTAAACCAATTTGGAGATTACCTTTCTCTTGAGTAGAAGAAGCCAGGAGGGAGACAGTCCAGAGAGAGTGTGATAGATGTAGGCTATCATCAATGTTCTGTGTACCTTTTATCTTTCTTCTACACTATCTTTAACACATGGCATCCATCCTCAAGATCACAAGATGTCAGCTGGAAGTCTTGCTGTCACATCTATGTTACAGGAAGAAAAAAGAATGAAAGGGGAATGAATAAAACAGTATATACCTTCCGGCCGAGTTAGAGCCATTAAAGAGCTTTTCTGCATCCCACTCAGTAACTTCTCCTTATATCTCCTTGACTTCTCTCTGGGTGCAGGAAAACCTGGGCACTGCCCCATACCTAGTCACATTGCTACAACCAATAATATAGAACTGTTTGCTACTAAGAAAGACAGAGGAGGATAGATATTAGGAATATAGTTAGGAGTCTCTGCCACAGGCATGTGGAATATAAGGGAGAGTATAGACTTGACAGTCAGATAAATGACAGCATTTACTACATTAGTGTGTGGAGTCATTTGACCAAAATTAGATGATTCATTTAACAGTTCTGCAGCTCAGTTTTTTCACCTATAAAATTGGAGTTTACAGTGAAAGCTTTGCAGAGTTGTCCTCAGGATTATATAAGATGCCTCATAGTTTAATGTGGTGTTTGGTGAGCAACTTCTGTTGCTTTCCCCACCCCACCCCCAACTTATTATCAAAATACCACAAAGATATGTGCAAGGATAATGAATAAAGACACTGACCAAAATGTCAAAATCTGAAAGGAATGTCCACTAACTGTAAGAAATATATGGTAATAAGAAAAGAAAAAAAACCCACCTTCATCAGGTTTGTGAAGAAAAAAAAAGACTACATGGAAAAAGACAAAAAGATACTTAATCCCACAATTGTGTTCTCCTGATGCTGACTCCAGTGTCTGTGTCAGCAAGAAAAAGGAACAGAGCTCACTCTCCCATTCCAAGGCTGATGTCTGAAACCGTAGGAGGACACCCTTGTGTACTTCTGCAGCACATCACACAGCTCATCTCTTTCATCTTTGCACAGATGTTACCTTCTCAGTGAGACCTAGCGGAGTGTCCCCACCTTCACACTCCCCATGGCTCTGCCTCACCCTGCTTGTTCCCTTAGTACTTACGATCACCTAATATGCCATATGTGTTTTACTTATTTATCTTCCTATCTTTTGTCTTCTCCAAGTAGAACATAAACTCTTTGGCAGTACAGATTTCTCTCCAGTTTTTTGTTGTTTTACTCTCAATATTGTATAATCAGTGCCTATGAGAGCATGTAGTATTATAGTAGGTGCTCCATAAACATTTAAAATGGATCTTCTCATACACCCATTATACCTCTTTCCTGTATTATTTTTCTCTCCTGTAGCACTTACAACCAATTCATTATTTCATTATTTACTTATTTATTTATTTAGCTTTTTGTCTGACTCCAGTAGAGTATAATTTCTGTGAAGGCAAGGGTGTTGTATATTTTATTTACTACTCTTTTCCCAGCACCTGTAACAGAGCCCAGTATATTGTCAATACCTACATATTTGTTGATTGACAATCCCACCAACTTGATCTATTCAGAAACAGCAGCTCACTGAAGACACCTGGTCTGGAAATGTGGGGTGAAAAAATTGAGATGCATCATCACATCCTAAGGTATCGCCCTTGCATTGGCATGGGGGACAGGAACAAGGAGGACACTGGTGATGAGCTTGCTGGAATTGACAGTTTTAACACCTTCCATAGATTGTAGCAAAAACCAAAGAACAAAATGAGACTACAGTAGTAGAAAGATTAAATACCTGTATGGCTGCTAAAACACTGGAATTTCTCAAGAGCGGTGTCATCAATTTGAACATTGTAGGTATTAAATAAATGTGTATTAATATTTGCATTTGCTAACTACTGGCCTTTCCTGGAATTAGACAATAACTTCTCTGTGGGCAGGAATTTTATCACATCCTTTGTTTTGACTTATATGTGACACTTGAAATACTGCTTATTGGACATCTGGTAAGTCTTACTGGTTGATGGTTACAGACTTGGTAGAAATCCATGAGGAGATCTGGAAGTCTGAACTGCTCTAGACTTTAACCCAATATCAAAACACAGGAAGAGGAGGGGACGTTTTGACCAATGTTGAATCAAGCACGTCTCATGGCAAGTTCTGCCGTGATCCCGGAACAGTGAGAGTGCATCCAGTACTTGATGACCAATCGCGAACTGGAGGGAATGTGTGTGGGCTGGGAGAACACAGTGGCAGCCACTTCCAGGTCCAGACAGATGTCAGGATACATGGAGCGCTACCTCAGCCTGGTGCACAGTGGAGGAAACACACAGGTCCTCGGGTTCGTTTAGCTTGAAATAGGAAAAGATGGCATTAAATCAGCATCTCGATTCCTGGTCTGTGAAGCAGGATGTTGTGGGTGGATAGAGAGAAGAAGGAAGTCTCTGAGCTGAGTGTCTGGAGCATGTGAATGACGTCTTTGGGTTCCAGGCAGCAGACTGTTCAGTCCAGAGACTCTGGTGGCTTTTTGCATGAGGTTTGAGTCCTGCGTCCCTATTTGTTAAGTTCACCTTTCTGATTTCATGCAACTTACTTTTATCTCGGCCACGTCCTTCTTAACCCACCATTTCTTTTGAAATGTCCATCTTCCCCTAAGCATTGCTTTGTAAACTCCTAATCATATTTGTTTGTTTTAATTGAACAAATATGTCCTGTGTCTTGGGTCCAAGTGATGGCTCCTAATTGGTTACATGCTAGCTTGGCTAGCAGTCTCAGAGGATGGAGTTTCTCTGGTTCTGGTTGGGTGTGCGGAGGGGGAGATAACTTGAAAGCTTGATTAAAGCAAGTTTCTCTAATGTCAGGGTTCCCTCTAAGGAAACAGCCATAATCCTGGAGGAACAATGGAGGCTTGCTTGCGTTTCAAAAGTTAGAACAGAAGTTTAAAAAAACAACCCTTGGTCCCAATTTTCAACAGGATTGTATAATGTTCAAAAAATGAAAAAAAAATCCCCCCCACTTGTAACCACAGGAAGCCAAGCATGAAAGTCAAAAAAAAGAAAGCCCCCCACCCCCACCCCCAGAATGGACTGCCCCATATTGTTTTCCTTTCGTGCTTGCCGATTTCAGATTTTCATTTTCTGTACATTCAAAAGGAGACTTAAGAAAATATTCGTTAGCGGTTTCTGTCTAAATCTCATCATCTAATTATTTTCACAAAGAACATTTGGAATGGCACAAGCAATTCTGCCAAGAGCCTTCTCTCTCTGGATTCCAGGAGATGTTTCACAATAATTAGAAACCCCAATGGGTCTCTTAAGAACCCTTAAAGGGTTCCATATGCAGACTTCCATATGAAGTGGTACAATGTGTAGTTCTTCATTTTCCACAATAGGGCCTGACAGCTCTTAATGTATATTATTACATTAAATGAGATGCACATTAGTTGGTCAGGCTGCTGGATGTAGCTGGCCCCAATTCACTGAGAAACAAAAACCAACCTGGTAACCCCATTATTTGCCCCCACCCACCACACCCCACCCCACGCATACAGAGTACTATTAGTCATGGTTCCGAGTACTCAAGTACTAATTGGCTTCTTGGAACTTGTCCTTGAGTGTGAGCACTGGTTTCATTGATTTTACTGGAATTGTGAGATGAATTATTGTATCTCCATCAGGGATATCTGGGCCAACTGGGCTCCCTTTTCCATTGCCCTGTTAGCAGGCTTTTACTTGTTCCTTGGGGATTGAACTACATTTGTTAGAAAAGGCCCAAGGAACAGGGTGTCCTCTGTTTTAAATACTTGCCTAGATCTTAGCATCCCTCGATCCACTGTGGCTGCATCATTCTGTGCTAAGGTAGCAGAAAACAATTACAAGGCGACAATATTCGATACCTCGTCTGGTGTGTTTATTTACCGTGCTTTGCTAAGAAAGGAGCACTGATTACCAACCGTATCGTGACTCAGAGAAGTCAAACTAGGATGCTTGTTTGTTGACAGTAAAATGCTATTTTTTACCTAAAGGTTATGCATGGTTCATTGGGTGGGTAATGAGTCTAGACCAGGGGTGGGCAAACTTTTTGACTGGAGGGCCACAACGGGTTCTTAAACTGGACCGGAGGGCCGGAACAAAAGCATGGATGGAGTGAGTGTTTGTGTGAACTAATATAAATTCAAAGTAAACATCATTACATAAAAGGGTACGGTCTTTTTTTTTTTTTTAGTTTTATTCATTTCAAACAGGCCGGATCCAGCCCGCAGGCCGTAGTTTGCCCACGGCTGGTCTAGACCCTTTGGTCTCCTGGTTGGTGACAGTTTGGGGGTCTGATTCCTGATGCTTTGTGCACCCTAATGAGGTCATACAGTGTAACTCAGCAAGACCTCAGGAGAGCCAGGCACCTGATAGAACAGAAGAACACCAGCTTCTTTCCTTGGGCATTTTATGCTCTCAGTAGACTAGAGGGCTGTGAAAAACTCTGTGAGGTTTTCTAAAAACCTAAAAAATGTTACCAGGAGTTTTACCTTGACAAATTATATACATATCTCCCACCTTCCCTGTGCTGCAATGCCCCCTGTTTGCCACTGTGGTTTCAGTGCAATGACCAATGTATGGCATTTGCAGTTTGGGGGAGGGTTGAGGTGTGAAATAATAACAATGAATAGCATGCCATTTCCCATTATTATGTAGAAGAAATGCCACTCAGCCCAGCATTTGATCCCTTATTGTTTGTCTCTCTCCCTTCTCCCTGCAAATAAATAGTCATGTTAAGGGTGCTAAATTTGGGAAGGTGATGTATATCAATATTGTTTTGAAAATGCTAACCTGGCACCCTCTCATAAAGAAGAAAAGCTGTGAACAGATGGATTTTTTGAGAATGCTTAAATTCCCTTCACTGTCTGAGAGTACCTGGGTACAAAATAAGGAATCCAAATAAAAATGGACAATTTTTTTATTGCTTTTAGGAATTAGAGGATCAAGATTTTATGTGCAGATAGATGTTTCTTGATAAACATATTTTTCTGTTTATTTGTTTGCCAGTAATAAGACCTAATCAAAAGTGAGCAGGTATTGCCCGGCAGGTGTGGCTCAGTGGCTGAGCTTCAACCTATGAACCAGGAGGTCATGGTTAGATTCCCAGTCAGGGTGCAAGCCCAAGTTTCGGGCTAGGTACCAGTTGGGTGTGTGCAGCCGATCAATGACTCTCATCATTGGTGTTTCTATCTCTCTCTCCCTCTCCCTTTCTCTATGAAATCAATAAAAATACTATTTTTTAAATTATATTTCCTCTTCCAAGCTCTGAGCCGCCCCCCCTTCTTTTTACTTAAATTATTATCTAGTGACATATAAAGGCTAAAATTTCTCCACCAAAAGCCATTAATTTACAACCCTTAGCAGATCTGTTGCCTTTTCTTGTCCCTATGGCATGGAAGTTAAGAAATCCAACTGAAGATAATTTATAATAAGAATGAAAAGAGACAGGAGGCAGAGTGTGAAGGTGGTATAGCAGCAGTAAAGTTAAGAATCACACTCTTACCAATGCTTTTTTTTTGATCAATAGAACCGACTATGTTGGAACAGCTCTTCTGAGAGATACAGAAGTATATGAGCATTTGGAGAAAAGAGATCGGGGGGAGGGGGGAGGGGGGGAGAGAGGGAAGAGCTCGCTGTCTGATTGTGAGACAGGGAGGAGTCCACAGGCTCCTGCACAGGGGACCCCAAGAGAAAGGGAACAAGGAAGGGTATAAGGGAAATGAGGTTACAGGGCTACAAAGGATTCCAACAGAGATATTCATAAACACTCATCTACACAC